>NC_135403.1:7136215-7736215 GCF_051989625.1 Stigmatopora argus
CCAGTTCTTTATTTTTTGGTCCAAACATAAAAATATACAGTTTGATAAGAACATGTTTGTAGTGCTAGTGTTGCACTAGGCACTAAGGGTTTCCAATTTTGCTTTTTCCTAACTTCCCTTAATCATGCTTGATGTTTTAACATCTCCACTTTTAACTAACTTCTCATGTTATTGTACCTTTTTTAATTTTTTTTAAAGTAAAAGCTGGAGTAAGCAGCTGCATGACACTGCATTTTAATCACTGGCTCTCATTAGAATAAAATGTCTCAGCAACCCGTCTTCATATTGTTTCAAAAGTCTGGGCAAAGGCTCATTACTTTTGAAAAGGTTGCTGACTCTTCGCCTGGAAAGCTGTTAGTGCGTCTGCAGTACTTTGACAAGCCTCCGGCCGACCTTGTAAAGCCCCCATGGGGTTTAATTAGAAATCTTTGGTCTTGGATGCTAGCACACGTTATGAGGTGTTTCAACTTTTCTTTTTAGAGCATTTGTGTGTGGGGTCTGAGTACTATACAAAACATAAATATATACATGCACAATATTGAAATTTCATCAAATCAGTATACAACTCATGCCAGTTAAAAAAACGCATGAATTTAAAGATTGCTGATTAATTCCATCCACAAATTTGGGAAATGTTAAAATGATAGAGAAAATGTTTGCTTCTAAAAATCTGCCTCATTCTCATTTTCTGAGTATTATATTTCAACAAGATAATATTACCTCGAAAGTTTGTAAAATGTTTAATTGACAAACTTCCGTTTAGGTATGCATTCATACCTTTAGAAAATACTATATATATATATATTCAACAGGGTAAACAATGAAATATCAATAACATAAATTCCTTGCTATAACCATCATTGACACTCTACAGGGCAATGGCAGCCAAAGGTAGCGTACTGAATGTTACATACATGTGCATGACCCGGGACTTGCACATTCACGCTCGCAATTCAAAAGTAAATAAACATTACTAAACATTATCTTCTCTCTCACACGCTAAACAGTGTATTTTGCAAACCACAAACTCAACCGGCCTCCACAACAACCAGCATACCTTGAAACACAGGGAAAAATAATCACAATAGTGATTCGTTGTTGCATCCTCAATTCAACTTTACTGGTATGAAGGAAATCTCCCGTGTTGGCCAAGCTATGTGCTCATCAAGGCATCAATAATCAAATACCGATATACATCCAATCCAAACTAGTGGTATGGGCATCGAGGCATCAATAATCGAATATTGATATACATCCAATCCAAACTAGTTGCACATCCCCAACATTCAATTGTTAATAAATTAAACACTTTAGCATGTCACACAAGCACAAGGACAACATGCAAATATCAACCGAACCAGAATCTTGTGGTTATAAAATGCGCTAACCATTAATACAATGTATACTTCCCTATTTGCTTATTCATAATTGACTGGACAGTAGTAGTGTTTGTGAATGAATGATGACATTGATGACAAGTTGTGGCTCATATTTAAGGACTTCAGCTTTCGAGATGTAGGGTCACGTGTTTGAGAATTTAGTATGGTTACTCATCTGTAAATGTCTATTCTGGTTGAGTGCTTCTGAGCAAGACTGTGGTGCTGCATGTTTTGCATGCATCTCCCTTTCTGAACTCTTACTGTCTTTGCTGACCTGTTTTCTTGTCATCTGGTTCTCAGTGTTGTGTGATGCTAGAAAAATGGACGAATAAAATAAATTCAGTCCTTGAGGCAGACGGTGATTTTGACTTTCATGTCATGTTGGCTTCTTCTGCAATGCATTTTTGGAGCATTTATTTTTCATTCCTCGGGTCGACCTTAATGTTGTGTTATAGAAATACCAGATGGATAATGATTTCATTAAAAAAAATGTAAAATACAAGGAACCTCAGAATTGATGTAATGTAAGACCAACAGAGCAGGATTTTAGAGATTAGGTGAAACAGTAGAACCACGTCGAATCACACTAATACCTCAAAGTGCAGAGGACCTACTACACAAGAACATATTGATTGATTGGTTGAGACAATTGAGAAGGGCAATCTAGATGGATGGAGAAAAAGGCGTGACAAAAAGACACAATGAAGAATTATAGCCTGAAGTATTATTAAACCCAAAGTAATATTGTTTCAGAGAGAAGTGTGTTAACGGAGGAATCATTTTAAAAAGTTCTCTCGAGTAGTAAAGAAAAGGCATCATTTATTTAATTGGCTCAGGCCGCTCAACTGTCTTGCTTAACTCCTGCACCAAAATATTTCCTCTATACTGAATTGAATGACATTGTTAATGGCTGCGAGAAGTTTTATTTTAATTAAAACACTGCCGGCAGAAACCTTTACTTCAAGGTGCAGTCCAATGATTCATTCTGTAAAGTTCCTTCATTCATTTTCTGAACCGCTTATCATCACAAGGGTTGCAGGGGGGGCTGGAGCCTATCCCAGTTGACTTAAGGCAAGAGGCGGGGGGCATTGGTGGCCAGCCAATCGCAGGGCACGATGAGCTAGACAACCATTCACACGCTCACCCTATACCTAGGGGTAATTTAGAGTGTTCAATCAGCCTACCATGCATGTTTTTGGAATGTGGAAGGAATCTGGAGTACTCTGAGAAAACCCAGACAAGCCCAGGGAGAACATGAAAACTCCACACAGCAGGACCCACCTGGGCTTGAACCCAGGACCCCAGAACTGTAACCACACATCCACCGGGCCACCCTAGGTAACAGTTATAGTCTTAGAAATATGTTCTGCACCCACTATATCTAAGAAAAGGCCGAATTACTGACTGAGCGGGCTAGTGGGGCCAGCATCCAGGGGCCTAAGGAGTCCAGGGTCCTGTAGACTAATAGCCATGCCAATACTAATGCCAATTTTCACTCTGTGGAGTTGATTTTTCAAGTCGAGTCGGTGTTTAATCCGTCACGTTACAATTGCTCATGGAATTTACTATCTAGTAACAAATGGAATCTGACTTATGCAGCAGGTAATCACTGATTTTCCACATGGGTGTTTTACCACATTAATTTGTTGTTTAAAGAATTGGTTCAGCATTTTGCGAAGTGAGTAAATCATACTGGCACTGCCAGTGTTGCATTAATCAGGCCTTAAGTAGACTGTTCTCATGAGAAATTAATAGCAATAGTTATCCATTGTAATTAGCAGAAAGCACAGGCAGATTTAGGGCTACTAAAGCTTAACGGATTCATCAATGAATCTTGCAATTTAATTAACTCTAATGAACTCCAACCGTGTTGAAATTGCAGTAAAATATAACATTTTCATAGACTCTGTAACAATGACGAATATTGGATGAAAATATACCACACACAGCAAGAATCTGCTTAATATTCACTCATCCATTTTTGATACTGCTTTTCCTTAGAGCAATTTCGTGACAAAATAAAAGTGGATGGTTAAATTCTAAATTAAACATGTGTTGTTATTTACTATAATCTTTGTGAATGTAGCGCAACTCTTCAGGGCTAACATCTTGTTCTTTAAACGCAAATTAGTCAAGCCTAACTGTTTGCAGCCACAATGATCCTCTTTTGCCTCAGTTGTTTCAAGGCATCATTAGTCATTGAAATCCAGTCACTCAGATTCAGAACCTTTGCTCTTAAAAGTGCCTTAAGACTGTTCCTATCTAAACAACAATAACCACAAAATCTTGAATCTTCTCTCTTGTCTCACTTGAGAGCTTTTGCATCCATTCCTGTGACATACGTGATTCAAATGCAAAGACTGTATTTAAAGGTTTAATTTCGCTTTTCCTCCTGTGATTCCAGTTGGCTCAAGCAGAACACTTTTGATAACTCTCTTGAGTGACTCCTACATTGCTCCTAGTAAATTTTACATACCCGAAATTAAACACCAATCCGCCAACTGTAATGTTCGCTTGGCTGGCTTTGCAGGAGCTAATGGAGCAAGGAGTAACGGGAATGGGCTAGGCTGCCACTCACCTGCATTTTTTTTGTTTTAAAAATAGCTGCATTGCACCCTATGAATAAAATATCAAGTGTCTGTTTATTGTAGCATTCAAACTATAGTGGCCTACTCCCATTAGAAATTCAGTTCAGATCCTTTTTTATTTATTTTTTTACTCTAAGTTGTAGATAGAACCCATTAGCAAAAGAACATTCCCTTTTGGGGTTAAGAGATTTGAGAGAACATGACAAGACTGGAACTAAAAACTGCAACACTCATTGAAATCTGTAGAACGCTGCGGTAGTAGAAAACACAGTCATGTGCATCCAATATGTCGGGTTGTTTTTCCTCAACGTGAGAACATCTGGTTTACACATCTGTCTTGAAGATGCATAGAGGGTTCAAGACTTTAAGGATCTTCAGGGAGGAGGGCTTTTTTTTGCTTCAACGGGCAAACACTAACTTCAACTTCACACCTAGCATAAAGTGGGTTTCAGAGGATATTTTTAGTAATCCCAATGAGAATCAAGCGTAATCTCACTACTATCTCATTCCTTACTCAAACCACCCTCATTTCAGCTTGTTATAAAATGGAACGCTGACCTAATATTTCCATGCTCCACTGTCACATGATCGACAAGTTGCTAAGTATTCGGAAAGTATTTCATCATGGCCAGACACTTTTAGTGTTAAACTGCTTGTATCGCACAAATGTTATAGATTATTGCCTGCGTAGGCATCTGACATGAAGACTTGCTGCTTTTGTCATTCATTCATCTACCACTTGAAACATAATGTTACATAATTTTAATCAACCTTGTTGTGTAGTAGTATGAATGAAACAAATCAATATTCAATCAAGAAAATACAACTGAACCTTTAGAGCAGGACAACAGAACACATGAATTTCCCAGGAATGTTATAGAAGGGATAAGTTTAATTGTCTACATCACAGGTGTCAAAGTGCCGGCCCGGGGGCCAAATCTGGCCCATCGCATCATTTTGTGCGGCCCGAGAAAGTAAATCATGAGTGCCGACTTTCGGTTTTAGGATCAAATTCAAATGATTATAGATGATATGCATTACATTTCCTGATTTTCACCTTTTTAAAATCAATCATTGCAATATTTTCAATCCAATTTTATTTCTTTTGTGTTTTTAGTTCAAAGCGCATTTTGTAAGATCTAAAAATATATATAGATATTTTCCGTTTTCCACTTTAATATTGAACATAATTAAAAAATATATTTTGTTTCCATTTGAAATGGAAAAACATGATTAAAAGAAATGTTCCATTATTAAGAAAAAAAAGCTCAAATAAACATTGCTTTAGATCTATAAAAACTGACTATTTAGGGCTTTTGATCCAGTTCTTTTAATCCAATTTAAAAAAAAATCAATATATTAGATCTAAAATGTTGCGGCCCACATGAAATGGAGTTGACGTTAATGCGGCCCGCG
Source organism: Stigmatopora argus (assembly GCF_051989625.1). NCBI lineage: Eukaryota > Metazoa > Chordata > Actinopteri > Syngnathiformes > Syngnathidae > Stigmatopora > Stigmatopora argus. The sequence continues at coordinate 7,141,599 of NC_135403.1, forward strand.
AACCACCCCGGGTTTGACACCCCTGATTATATTGCTTTCATACCCTCCTTAAAGTTTTATTAGTACCTAAGAAGCGGTCCTTACCTGAAAACTATGGCATGAATGTTCACAAATCCATTTATGAATGTTTGCTAGGTTTTACACTGGTCTTTACTAATAGCACAGAAGCCCTCTCCTGTTACAATTGGCATTGGTATTGGCATAGCTATGGGCCTACAGGACCTTGGACTTCTTGGGCCCACTGGCCTGGTCAGTAATCTATAATATATGTGCCAAAATGGATTGTTTTCGATGTACAAGTGGCTCATTATGCTGAATGTTGGTGTTCTTTTGGGAGATGGGTAGTCTAAAAAAGACATGGAGGGAAAAGGAAAAAAAGGTAGCAGGAAATACTTGTTTATTGATTTGTGTTTTCCCCTCAGGAAACGGTGATATGGTTAATGGTGTAAATCCACTAAAGAGGCAATGCTCCCTCTCCCCTTCCTCTCTCTGTTGCCCTTCAGCTGTTCTCTTGCCAGACAATTTGCGTGACCAGATATCATATGCCATCTGTGTTAATGGATACTTTGGGAGTATCTTTGCAATTTTTGCATTTGCTACTGTGTGGTCTACATTAGTATGGTTACATTTCATTTTACACAGTGACTTATCTTCGTCATTCAGGAAATAGAATATTGGTAGTTGACTTGGGAAATATTGTCAAGATGTAAATTACAAGTTGGTGAAGTGATTCTTCTGGGTTAAACCGAGGATTACGTTCGGCACGTCATAGCCACTTCTGCAGGTAGTGTAATTTGTCGGATTAATTAGTATGCTTGAGAATACCTACGACGTCTTAAACGCAGCCAATCTTGTCGGAGCAGCAGGCGTTGGAATCTAGCCTTAACTTTGAATTGTTTCTCTAATCCATTCATTCATGCATGTTGTAATTTAATTAAAGTAGTTGTTATCATCTTTAAAATAGTTCAACCCCAAATTAGTTCAGTTTTCCATGTGTGTGTACATTCTGCTTCCCATGAGCATTATGAATTTTGCATTGATATTTGAACAATTTGATAGAAGCTTTGAAGACGATGTGCTCCAAAAACTGTGGATAATTCATGCACTTCTGGTTACTGAATACATGGCTCATGCATTTTCTTGAGTCACATTTCTGTGGATCCTTTTCAAGCGTGTATACACGCACAAATGTGCAAACTCTCCACGCACATACGCACACAAAGCCGAGGGCCAGCGATTTTGCTGCCTCTTCGCCCACCAGCTGCAGCTCGGAATTGTTTCTGACTGTTTCAGGGTGTAAAAGCGACATGTCTTTGATGATTGTGAAAGTGTGTTTGATCCCTGTGTGAGCACACTGAATGTCTTGCCTGCGACAACTACCACCTAATGGCATGAAGGAGGTTCATGCCATTAGGTGGTAGTTGTGAGAAGACCGTTTGTTTATGTTATTCCCAAAAATAATTTCCCTGCAAAGACGATACAAGCAGAACATTTTTTCCTGGTGGTCACATCATGGTCTTTAAAATGTCTACTGATTAAAGCTGTGTTCTTACCCCCCCCAAATTTTATAATGTGGAAAGGCTGAAGCCTAGCACAATGCATTCTGAGGCGATGGTTTGCCCTTGATAATATGTGGAGAATTAATTAAAAAAAGGCAATGAATATTTGTTCCTGGTTCAAATTATGGCCATCAATGAAACATTTGTTAACAGTTGAGAACATTTGATTAAAATTATTTTTAATCGTCTCTAATCTTTGTCATGTCATTGTAAATGGTTGCTGCCTAAAGTTACCAATTTGTTAAACTACATTACCTGAATATACATTTGAAATAGTGGTATATTCACATTATCTTAATTAATTAAGTAATTCATTTTTCATTTTGCATATATCCCCTAGATAATTTGAGTCAAAAGGTTGAAACTTGTTCACTGTGATTTACTGTGACTATACTAACCATTTTATGTACAAGAAACATCTAAGAACACATGTGTCAAAGTGGCGGCCCGGGGGCCAAATCTGGCCCGCCGCATCATTTTGTGTGGCCCGTATCAAATTAAAATGAAGAGTATAGATGTATATTAAATTTCCTGATTTTCCCCCTTTTAAATCAATAATTGTCCTCTTTTAATCATTTTTTTCTCTGTTTTTAGTTCAAAAATCATTTGGTAAAATCTAAAATTATATTAAAAAGCTAAAATAAACATTGTTTTTAATCTATAAAAACTGAATATTCAGGGATTTTAATCCAGTTCTTTAATCCATTTATAAGAAAATATATCTAAATATTATATCTAAAATTGTCCGGCCCACGTGAAATCAAGTTGACGTTAACGCGGCCCGCGAACCAACCCGAGTTTGACACCCTTATCTAAGAAAATATGCCCCATATAATTGAATGGATAATGATTTGATCTTTTCACTCTGATATCCTGAACCTTGGATGAAGTAGTATACATGGGTTTGTTATATATGTCTAATGAAATGTTTCACTTGGAAATAGATAAAAATCCCAGTGTGAAAGTAGTGTACAGTACACTCTGAAGGAGGTTAAGTCAGTTTTTGGCCACCTTTGTGAGAAGGCAACATTTTGAAATCTCACTGGTTTCTGTAGAGAATACATGGCAGATATTTATAGACCACTGCTGGGTCTGGGCCAGCCGGTGTGCATGTCACTAAGCTACCGTGGACAGCATCAAACACCACAAAGGATGAACTGCAAATCTATGAACTAGACTCCTTCACCTCACTGTCCTACTTTATGACAGCTTTTTTCTTCATCTTCACAACTCAGGGCTCACATAAGCAAGCTGGAACAACACGGTCAGATTACTGTGTAGTCATTATAATTGCATGAAACAAAGTGGAACTAACTATAGAAGCAGAAAGTGAAACCCAGTTGCATTCCGCAAATTACATGAAAGTAAATAGATATATTTAATCAGTTTCTGTTTTCTTTCTAAATTCCTTTTTTTTATACAACATGTATATTTCATGACAGCATTCTAAAAAGTGTCCATAACTGAAAACATTCAATAAATATGTCTTAGCATAGTATTTTTTTAACCCTTGAATTCGCTATTTAATTGGTATCAGTCATGGAAATTCTGCTTGGAAATCTTAGAGCTATTAAATTATGATACGCTTCAGAGGGATGGATTGTGTTGCTAGGATATATGGATTTGTGGGGAACAACCATGGTGATACAATATTTCAGTAATCTGTCATCCCCTTCCTGAGTGTATATTCTCAACATTTCACCTTTTCTGTCATGCTTTTCTAGCTTAGATTTATGGTACTACTTAGACTTCCTCCCTGCTGATGATTGCCTTCTTCACTCAATGAATTTGGAAAAACTGGCCTCATGGTATAAAGTACTTTTTCCATTGCATTTTTTTGGTCTAACGTTAAAGACAATGCAAGATGTTTTCAGACGATATAGTAGGATTTTTTTGTTTTCACATATATATCTGAAAACATTCCTTTAAATCCCATATGAGGTGCTATAGGTGGCATCTGCCATCACCTCTATAAAATGAACACGATTTTACCGAGGTGTTTATGACATTACAGGCTGTATCAGAGATGTTTTCTGGAGCGTAAAAATTCAAAGAGCTGTGTATTGTACGCCATTGATTTCTTTCCCAGATGTCTAAAGCATACGATGGAGGTTTTGTTTTCCCCTTTGTGTTGCTTCCCAGAGGTGGAGTTGGCGTAAGTGGATGAACTGTCATTCAATGTATTGGGATATCTTAACAAAATACTCCCAACAATCCCAAACTAATATTCAACAAATATCCCACTTAATACATCCTGTATCAATTACCAATATCTCCCAGTATGTACAATACTATTACTTTTTTATTTTTTTACTATTTACATGAATCTGTGTATGGGCAATGTTCCCTCTAATTTTTTGTTTGTCTGGGCAGAAAGACAACCCCCTGAGCACACTGAGTAACGGTGCGAGCAACATTATCATTGCTCGCTATGGGGACACACCAGTATCACACCTGCCATAAGAAGGTGCATGTCTACTACACATAAATGATTTAGTAATAATAAAATGTAACGATTAATATCTATGAATGGGCGGCCTGGCGGATGAGTGGTTCGCGCATCGGCCTCACAGCTAAAAAAATAAAATAATAATAATAATAATAAAAAATTGGGATTTTATTTTGTGCGCTCCATATGATTTGCTGTGCGCAGAGAAGACGAGAGTAGTGCGCAATTGCGCACGCGGGCAGCTTAGAGGGAACATTGTGTATGGGCAATTTTTCCTTTATTTATTTATTTGAATGATTTAGTTGCTGTTGTAATTTAACAATTGTAGCTGTACTAAACTCTCACAGCCTTGCTGTCTCTTTAAAAGCTATAAATACACAATTTGCATGCATTTGTAATGGATGCTTGGTTTTGTAATAGAAGGACATTGACTTATTGTACTCTGGAATTGTGCACAGCTGCATGAGTAAAAAATGACTGCATGTTTATAATTGGGCCTCCTTAGGGTATCCTCTATGATGCAAAAAAAATTATGCTACATAGTTATGATGAGATGGATATTTGGGGACGGATTTGGGGGGGAAACATCCGGAATTTTGTGCATTTGGAGAATTATATAATAGTTTATTAATGTGATATGATCATTTTGAATTCCCATTTAAGGACAGGCTTCCAGGTGTTCTCATGCCTGCCTAGCTTTTTCCTCATTGTTGTGAATTACAATCATGTCTCACTAAATATGCGCCTGTAATGGCACTCTAGTCAATATAATCGAGCCTCAGCTGAAAATGGTAATAAAATGGCTGACATGTGAATTATCATGATGAATCGTAGTGTGTCATGCAATAAGAATAATATCTCTGATTCAGCCATTGTTTATTAACCTACAGGGAAAAAAGTTGTGAATTAAACTGAAGGCAAAGATGAAACTGTGCAGGTTATCTGCCAACCATCAATGTCATGTCCTTAAATGGTTTGACAAGATTAGAAATTAGAAATATATTCAGACTTTTTTTCCACTGTTCAGGTCCAATGTATCTCTTTTACACATGACACACATTTATTAAGGCAAATTTACTCTATTTAAACTGCCAGTCTAATTATGATTTTTCCACAATATTACAAAAGTAATAATCATCAGCTGCCAAAGTAAAAATGAACACTTTTTGACAAGTCTCCACTCATCATATTAGACATGGCTGTCTAAAGCTAATAACTTCTAAGCTTTCACCGTCATTTTGATTTATTGTGGGTGTATCATGTGTGTAGATATAATTAATTGACTCTCTTTAATCAGGGTAGATCAGCTCTTTTCCTTTGATCTAACTAGAGTCAACATCGGCAGCATATTTATTTTATTTTTTTCAAAATTTTCCCTTCTGCATCTACATTTGTTATACTTAATGCCACTAATTCTCACAATGGGGGTGCTGGTGCCTATCTCTTCTAACTATGGGAGACAAACAACCATTCACACCCACACTTTAAGACCTGTGGAAAATTTGTAGTGTTTATTCTGCCTACCATTAATTTTTGGGGGATAAGTGGGGAAACCGGAATACCCAGAAAAAACCCACGCACGGGGGTGCATGCAAATTCCATACACGAGCCTCTTGTGAATTAAAAATGATTGAATGCAGCAGGTTCATGATCATTCATTCTTTCATTACCTCTACCTCTTACCCTTAAGAGTTGCAAAGGGTGCTGGAGTCTAACTCGGCTAAATACAAGCAGGCTAAACTGAACTAAAAATCACAGGGCACGAAGTGACAAATAACCTGACATGTTTACACTTACAGACAATTTAGAGCACATGTGTCAAAGTGGCGGCCCGGGGGCCAAATCTGGCCCGCTGCATCATTTTGTGTGGCCCGGGAAAATAAATCATGAGTGCCGACTTTCTGTTTTAGGATCAAATTAAAATGAAGAGTATAGATGTTTATTAAATTTTCTGATTTTCCCCCTTTTAAATCAATAATTGTAATTTTAAAATCATTTTGTAAAATCTAAAAATATATATAAAAAAGCTAAAATAAACATTGTTTTAGATCTATAAAAACTGAATATTCAGGGCTTTTAATCCAGTTCTTTTAATCAATTTATAAAAAAAATCTAAATATTATATCTAAAATGCCCACATGAAATCGAACTGACGTTAACGCGGCCCACGAACCAACCCGAGTCTGACACCCCTGATTTAGAGTGTTCAATCAACCTATGATGATTATTTGGGGGGATTTGGGATTAAAGCGTAGTCCAAGTGAAAACCAAAACATATGCAAGCAATTATTATGACTATTTTTTTCTTTTTAGATTAGATTAAAATGTATTCATGCCGTTCTCTGGAAACAAAGGTGACATTGTCAACTTCTGACATACTATGCATAGTACAGCTTTTGCACAGCTGTTCAGATGGAGATTATTTTGACATTACAAACACATTTTATGACTGAATTAACACAATAATAATCTACAAGTCTTTCCCCCCCACTCATTTGAAAAAGCACTGCTATTTAGGACTAATAAAACAAACAGATACAACATCAGAGGCTCACTCCACATGTTATCCATCTGAACAGTGCAAAGCTATGTTCAAAACATATTTCGACACCACCCCATCCCAGGGGGATGCGATACAAATCACCTTGGCCTAGAGATCATGGAGACTCAGAGGAGATGTCAAGTACCAAAAAAATCCAATCCTGCCGGCTTTCTCGATTGTTAATTGAAGAGGAAATTGTTTCTTGGTGAGATGACTATAGTTATAGTAACAAGAACTAAACTTTTTTCCCAATTTATTTTTAATAAGCCCGCTTAATGTTATTGGCGTATAACACAGTGACTACCCATTATGTCCAGATGTGACTCTCATTGTTCTTGAGGAAGTGTTTTTTCTAGGGGGTGGCCTTATGCTCCGGGCATTACAATCTAGCCGTTTAAGTTGACTCATTTGGACCACAAAAATTCCTGTTGATACAGTTAGTTCCTTATTTGTATTAGTCTTTCTCTCATCATCACACATTGTGATCATGCTATGCATTTCTAATTTCATCCATGTTGTGTTTGGCATAAATAATGTAAAGCCTACCATTGGTGCGTATGCTCTGATTAGCCCAATGGAGACTTCATAAAGTAGCTTTATATACATGCATGGTGAATTTTCACATGTAACACGTTTGCAGGAGGGCTTGTTTATGTTGCCAGTTGTAAGTTCCCTCCCTCAAGCTGTCAGGAAGGTGTATATTTGGCAAATCAGATGTGTTTGTGCATCAAGGCCTTGAGCTGTGGGGGAATCTCAGCCTATCTGAGTGTGTGTAAATTGTACATTTGTGTGACTCATATATATGATGTTCGTTTGTTATTATTGTATGAATGCTGTGGGAGAGCAAGGACTATTTCAAGGATATTAATTAATTAATTGATGGAAATAGACATCTTGTTGCTAAAGAAGCTAGTAGGAGGCTGAGCAAATCGTCATATCATATGGAGACAGATTTCTCTGCTTTTTAGTTGACTCGCAGCAGATCAAATGACTGAGTTGTGTAAGTGTGCAACTGAAGGTAGACGAGGGTTTCTCAGTCTTCAACTTCCACTGGGCCAGATCTGTTCCAATGTTTTTTTTTCTTCTGGAAAATACATTTCGGGAACATGAGATAATGTAAGCAGCTGGGCTTGTTGTTATGTCATTATTTTAGAGTGACAGAACTAGATGAACTTAGGGATAAAGATACCATCATGAACATGTACATCATTTGATGGTGTGGAACATTTTCACTTAATACTATCAGGCATGTTTATTTAAGCACGTTTTGTGCCGCTGGAATTGATAAACCCTCGCAATTGCTTCTGTAAAGACTCCAGAATGTCCATGTTTATTAATCAAATTGTATGTTCTGAGTACACTTCTGTACATTATCTGATTACTACATTAAGTAGCTTGAACATATATTTTTTAGCCTAGACCAAGGGTGGTTCACGGGCCGCTTTAACATCAACTCGATTTCACGTGGGCCGGACCATTTTAGATATAATATTTAGATTTTTTTATTTTTATAAATGGATTAAAAGAACTGGATTAAAAGCCCTGAATATTCCGTTTTTTATTGATCTAAAACAATGTTTATTTTAGCTTTTTAAAATATATTTTTTAGATTTTACAAAATGATTTTTGAACTAAACACACAGAAAAAAATGGATTAAAAAAATACAATTATTGATTTAAAAGGGGGAAAATCAGGAAATTTAATATACATCGAATACTCTTCATTTTAATCTGATCCTAAAACAGAAAGTCGGCACTCATGATTTACTTTCCCGGGCCACACAAAATGATGCGGCGGGCCAGATTTGGCCCCCGGGCCGCCAGTTTGACACAAGTAGCCTCGACTCTTCTAGTGCCTTTCCTATTTTATCTTATTTATTTTTTAGAATAATTATTTGGACTAACTACTTGGAAATAAAAGTAGGGAAATGGTATTTTTATAGTATATTCTCTACCAGAGATTGGATGTTACAATTTCTGGAAGGGTGGTTGGATTCTGATTTGTGTGGATATAAAAACAGTTTAACCATTCTTAGATAAGTGCAGGAAATATTAAAAGAGACTCTTGAAGTGATGAAAAAAAATAACCATAGAGGACAGACATTGTTGTCAATATTCTTAGATTCCAGTTGGCTATGTGCATTATCATCATCAACATTGTAAAAAGTGACTTAGAAATTTGCTATTTGGCAAAAGTGTGAGTTAGATTTGTCATGGAAATTCCACTCACAACAAGAACAGAGAGGAAACGTGTTCCGCATTCAAAATATCTCTGTATAGTCAGGTTTCCTAATTATGTATAACGGGTGTTAATGAGTCGTGGCTTTGATTGCCAAACATTAGCTCGCCTCTGTCTCTGAGCTTATCAGATTTTTATTGGCTCCTCACTGCGTGAACTGAATCTCAGATAGACTCCTGTTGGAAAAACAAAACAAAATCGGATGCATAGTTTCAATGTGTTATTGTGTATAGAAGCACAAATTAGAAAATAAACATCTTCAGTTATACTTTAACTTTATGCAGTAATCAAGGTAAAAGAAACAGCACTCAATTGAATTGAAACAAAGTACTGTTGAATGTTTCACAACTGCAGTATTTCTATTAAGCAAAAACATGTACAAATCCTTGCTTTTTAAAAGTAGCATTTCACATAACCAGTGTTCACCATTTTAATTTGCACTCACTAGTGAATTCTTGATAAGTTTCTGTCATAACTTTCAAACAGAATTGTTCTGACTTTGTGATGTGTTGGTTTTAATCAGCTTTGTTCAAACATGGCGAGAAAATTCGATACAGAAGAAGAATTTTCTGGGCAAAGAAACACACTGAGGGTTTCAACTTATGACAGCCATTAAAGCATCAGTAATACCGCAGTGGTTTTCTGCAGCCAATTCTTAGTGTGTGTTTTCCATATCCAGATTAAAGACATTTAATACCTTTTCAGTGACACTTTTTCAAAAGTAGATTTTGTAATGGACTGTATTGCAGAACTGCGATGAACAATCTTTCCAATATAAACCTTTCTAACACTAGCAAATTCCCTTTTTTTAAAAATTTATTTATTTTTTACATAATAACAAGAAGTAAGCATTGGAACCGAGTGTACGTTATGTTAACTCTGCGTGAAGGGGCTTTCACACCTGCTCATCTACTGTGCTTGAATATGTCCCTCAGTGTTGGGCTCCTGGTTATTTCGGATCAGATGATCGCAGGTCATCCTCCAGTGAGACTATTGACGTGTGAAATTTCTTTTTGTGCATGCCTCTTTTTAAAATGTACGACAAAAATTGTTTTCATCACCTCTCAAGTCTGAGTGGATGACTAGGCAAGGTTATAGTATTTTATCATTGTACATTACTGTAATATATTTAATGCATGGGATGTTTTATCGTAACCATTCTTTTTATTTCAAATAATCCCATCCATATGAATGTTACTGTTAAAGTTGAAAATATGGGCAGCTTGGTGCATGAGTGGTTAGTGCGTCTGCCTCACAGTGGGAGATCTGGGTTCAAATCCAGGTCGGTCCACCTGTGTGGAGTGTGCCTGTTTATATAGTTTATTTTTATTGGGCTATTTGGGCTATTTTTGTTCCCTAAATTGATTTCACTGCCAATTGGACTTTTAACCTCAACCTTTAATTAGCATTTTTTTGGATGCTAGACATGTATTATTCATTCATTCATTTTCTGAACCGCCTTATCCTCATTAAGGTCGGGAGGGGTGCTGGAGCCTATCCCAGCTGACTTCGGGCCAGAGGCAGGGGACACCCTGAATCGTTGGGGGCACAAGGAGATGGACACCTATGCACACTCACCCATGCATAGGGGCAATTTAGAGTGTCCAATCAGCCTACCCTGCATGTTTTTGGAATGTGGGAGGAAACCGGAATACCCGGAGGAAACCCACGCAGGCTCAGGGAGAACATGCAAACTCCACGCAGGTGGACCCACCTGGATTTGAACCCTAGACTCCAGAGCTGTGAGGCCGACGCGCTAACCACTCAGACGCCGCCCGCCCACATGTATTATTAGTCTTATTGTTTTTTATATGTACTTATTGACTTTATTCTGCCCAAAATGTATTTGGTCATGTGCAGATGGTCACTTGTGTTGCAAATGTGTGTGACTCACATAATCAGAGGAGCTGAAGGGCACGGTGTGATGCGACTCATCCTACTGGAGTCCTTCCCGAGTTCTGTTCAGCCCACACTGAATATTGTTGCCACAGCCAACTGGCATTTCTTCACTGTTGGATATAAAACAAACCCAAGCTAATAGATTGCAAGAGTGAATAAATGCTGTGGGAATATTACGTGAGAATAATATGGAGGTATTATACCTCATTCAATATGTTTAGATTACCTTTGTCTCTAAGGTAGTTATTACTTACTCATTTTTTTAAAATGCTCACCCTTTTAATGTGAAAAGAAAAAAATAATCCTTGAGGATTGTTTGCAATTTTTTCCAAAAAATGACAAAAGCTATCATTTCATAAACAATCCCAACAAAAATGGATCACAAATGATTGTTTAAACCAATTTTAAAAATTCTAGCTCGAATTATGTAACCAAATAAACCGAAACAGTGCACATACACAACCAACAACCAGAATTCAATGCATATTGCTCACATCCAGATTTCCTCGAAATGGAGCTTCATTCACTTGAAGTACAATTATTTCATATCATGTGTCAGTCTTCCTTTTTTTTCTTCCTATTAGCTACTGATGGAGGACAGTGAAAAGCTATGGTAGTTGTGTGATCGGTACTGATCCGTTAGAGCTTCCACCTCAGGCCAAATGTATCTACTCACCATGTCTCTCTCTCTGTGTGTCGTGTCAGTGAACTGATGACCCATAAAAGGCTGTCTGTGGTTCCTTTGCCACATTGCAACAAAAAGAACCACTAGAACATATGGCTGATGACTCATGACAGTCATTTCTCCATACTGAAAAACTTTATGAAGGGTTTATGGAGTCATGTTCATATACTAATTTTCCTCATGCATGAATTTTCTAATTGTTAGTTGACATATTTTCATGCAAATATCAGTTGTGTTGAAGAGTTTGAAAAGGCTACCCTCTAGTGTTGGTTATGGAATTTTCTCCACTTGCACAGTCCAATGCTTATAATACTGTTACTAAATGTCCAAATGATATTTACTCTTAATTTGTTTTAGTTTTTTGCCAGCAAAAACAAATATTAGTATGACATTAACACCATCAAAATGCATGTTTCTCAACAATTTACAACCTAAACGGTGGTCTAATTCTTTGTATCAGAGACTGTTATGATAGTTTTTGATTGAATTACCACTTTTGTCACATTATTATAATTTTTAAAATCCTCTGAAAATTTTGACATTTAACATGTTTATTGATTTTTCAGGTAATGGACACACTTTCTAAGCTTTCTCACACACCGACGGCCCAACAAACTGGAATTAGGTATGTTTCACTTCATACAAGAACATTAGTAATTTTTTTTATACTATTTTTTTTCTTTCACAACAAAGCCAAAATATATATTTCGTTTTACAGGTCATTTCCAACTGAAGAAAGTGTTGAAGATGAAGACATCTACAACCACCTCGAGGACTTAATAGAGTAAGAATAACATATCCCGACTCTTTCTAACATGATTCAGTTTTAGGTTGGAAAATAAAAGTATGAATGTTCCATTGTCATCAATTGCCTTGAACAACTCGGCTTCTTAGTGAAATTATGTAGCTTTTTGCTTTCGGGAATTTTGTCTCCCTCCTACAAATCCATGCTGTTGTATTCTTGCGGAACATTTGTTGCCTGGGTGTTGACTGGAAGGCATCCACCTCCCACAAGTCTTTCAGCATTACCTCACCCAGCTTTTTCCCACTACGAGGCATGTAAAGTTTGTGGTTTGACCGTCGTGTTCTTTAGTTTCTGTTTATCTTTGATTTCCTACTTACTCAAGAAGCATTTACATGCTAATTGAGAGCCTCGGGCCTTGTTTCAACTTGGAACACTAACCAAAATAAGTAACCTGAAATGTGAGGATTGTAATGAGGCCATTTCTATTCATGTATACTAAGGGTTTTTAAAGTAACCTTATCAAAACAACAAATGCTGATTTTCATTCCATCTGTAAAGTGAACAGTGATAAAACCCATTATTGTACAATCGTCCTCAAAAACCCACAATTTCAAGTATTTATGCAGCAAACAGGAAACATTTTATGCTGTGATTTACTATTGTAATAAAAATCAGTTGAGAGAGAAAATGTTACAGTTAAAGTGCTTTTGGAAGGCTCACATTACTACAAAGCTCTGCTCTATGTTAGTGCTGACAGCTCCAGGCGCTGAAGAGAGTTTGCAAGTGAGTGTTGACAGATGGGATGTAGTAGTAGGTTTCCGGTAGCGCCAAGCACTGGACATGTGGGAAGTTGATGTTAAGTTATTTAACTGATCCCCATTTTGATTTTGACTTTTTGCACTTCTTCCTTCAATGTTTGAATGATGTTGTTTAATGGGAATCATTCATTCAGATCACAATCACATACACCAACAGCAATGTTCTCTCTAATTTGTTGTTTGTCTGGGCAGAAAGACAACCTCCCTGAGCACACTGAAGAAGTAGTAGGCGAACGGACCCGGAAAGATGTGCACACTAGGATTTTAAAGAAATTGCACAGCTTGTAAAATATATATTTGTCATACTCTCTAAATTGTCATTGTGAGCAACATCATCATTGCTGGCTATGGGCGCACACCAGTATCACACCTGCCATAAGCAGGTGTATGTCTACTACACATAAATGATTTAGTAATAATAAAATGTAATGATTAATATATATGAATGGGCGGCCCGAAGGATGAGTGGTTCGCGCGTCGGCCTCACAGCTAAAAAAAAATGGAATTTTATTTTGTGCGCTCCATATGATTTACTGTGCGCAGAGAAGACGAGAGTAGTGCGCAATTGCGCACGCGCACAGCTTAGAGAGAACATTGACCAACAGGAGTACATTTATTATCTTTAAGGCATGCTTTTACCAGACTGGACTCCTTTTAGGCCAGTCATTGAAATAATGTACTTTACTTGAGGCTTCATGGCCAGTGGAAGCAGTACAAATTAAACTATAAGGTCACAAAGTTAAAACTCGAAGACATCAAGGGATCCTGAATTCATTCATCAACACTGACAGGAGCAAAAATAACATTAACAAGACTACATTTTTATTTTGTAAATGTACACACAATTTTAGGTGTTGTAATTCAGTATTTAGGAAAGTACTGCGAGAAAATTGCTAAATAACAATAAGCAGCTGCTTGGCATAACTTGGTGTTTTGTCATCTGTGTTGCAGTGAGAACGGGGTGGAAGATGAAGAGGATCTATATGACTGTGTGTATGATGATGAAGAAGGCGGTGAAATATATGAGGACCTTATGAAAACGGAAGCTCTCGTTCCCCAGGTGAGTCATTTTCTCACATCACTCCTGTGAGTTATGATTTTACATGACATACTATCGCATCAGATGACACCGACTCAAGACATGCACATACGGGGAACAACCTAATATGTGTTGAGATGTTACAGTAGAATTGTACTACTGAAAAAGACAGAAATCCTTGAGCTGTTTCCTGCTTTAAAAGGGTATCATTGAAGTAAAGTGGCATGCAAATGTATGGGCACCCAACCAATGCCTTCAGGGCACTTGGCACATTAGATCCAAAAAGTTATTACGATCAATGGCAATTGTATATATATATATATATATATATATATATATATATATATATATATATATATATATATATATATATATATATATATATATATATATAAAATAGTTTGATTTGTAAACCCCTATATTATATTCTAGTACAATAATACCGCTTCAACTTTTGCGGCTTAACTACATCGCAGATTTTTTTCTGGGGATTTTTTTTTATACATTTTTTAAAATTATTTTTATTATTTTAAGTTCATAAAAAATTGAAAATCCACGCTGAAACTCGCAAGCGGAAGCAACTTCCCTGTCTTCCTCTTGCTACTAGGACGCAGCACTGAAGAAAAAATAAATACATTCAAATCAAAAGCCTTTATTGTCATCATACACAGCTGCGTATAACAAAATTGGTATACGAAACTGTGTATGATGACAATAAAGTCTTTTGTTTTGATTTTATTTATTTTTTTAAACTGGGGTGAGACTACTTTGCGGTTTTTCAATTATCGCGGCCATGTCTGGTTCACATTAACCGCGATAAACGAGGTATTACTGTAATTCACTATTAACACATTTATTATTAGTGGCAAAATGTAAAGTATACACACTGGAAATAATTAATGTTTTCTAAAAAACTCAATTTTACATGATGGCTTCTCAGGTCGGGCCTTTTTTTAATCCTAAAATTGCACGCACATTATCATAAAAACAATTTGAAAGCACGTGTATCGGAATTTATTCCAGCGTTTCACTATAATATATATATATATTTTATGCCATTATGTCTGTGCATGCACTTGTATTATGTAGGTGTTCCAAAAACAGGCAGAGATTGACATCAGGAGCTGCTGTTTAACAGAGATCAAGCAGACGGAAGAGAAATTTTCGGACACACTGGATTCTATAGAAAAGGTACATACGGCGAGATGATGCTGTGATTTTTTTAGTTGTACACTGTGTACAAAACAACTGAATCATAATTACAATTGCTAAACTATTCCAATTAAACTAAGATTTGTCGGTCAAACCAGGGCAAGACATTTTATTATTGTTATTATTTGCCTCAAGTTGGAGGTCTTTGTACTGTGTGCATAATGCGTATCATCTAAAATCAAATTAAATGCTTTGCTAAATCTAATATCTTATTCATTAACCAGTAACGAGCCAATTGATTGCGCTCATAAGCAGCAAAAAGTTCAGGCACTCTCCAGGTGCATGGTGGGAGGCTGCCTATCTTTTGACCCATTCCCTTTTACTTGTCTTTTCATTCATGTTTATGTTTGAAGAGTAGAAAAGCCCCTTCTTGATTTCCCATTGGAGTCTAGCAGTAGATGACTTCCAATGTGAAGTGGATGGTGTAATTTACCATGCACTTGCTCGCTCCTTTGAGGTGGAGAGGGCGACTAGGCGGCGGAAGCATTTCCGAGAGGAAATCATTAAATTGCCAACTCTGAAAATGAGATTATTGTCATGCCCAGACAATCCTCCTTGTTTTCGCTGATGGCAGCGACTTTGCAACTTGGTGGCCTACTATTATTGCAGACTTTTGCAAAATGACTTGCCCACAACTATTTTAGAGGAACTAAATTCATTCCCATGCCTTCTCTTTCCATTGCAGAACTTTATGACACCACTCACTGTGTTTTTATCCACGGCTGAGATGGAAAAAGTGTTTGTGAATATCCCCGTAAGTCATATCATTTATATAATAAAGTAAACCTTTCTTCACTGTGCATGATTTAGTGTGGTGCCAATGCAATGTCTCAACTAACAACAAATATGATGTATACTATGAATAGAATTGCTTATTTTGTTTGAGTCATTTAGTCTTATATACATTGTATTTATTCAGAGTGCTGCATGTAGGTATATACTTTTTTAAAAGTTAATTCAATATAGCTCATGTACAGCATAGTATTAGAGTTGACTAGTGTATTTCATCAAATCTCTTCTGTTAATGAAGCACACAATATACCTTTAGTTTATTTTTATATACCTATATATTATATATATTTTATATAATTATGATTTTCAATATACCTTTAATTTATTTTTAATATAACAATGTATTATATTATATTATATTTTTTTATATAATTATGATTTTCAATATTCCTTTAATTTATTTTTATATACCTTTATATTAAATGATATATATTTTTTATATAATTATGATTTTCAATATACCTTTAATTTATTTTTATATACCTATATATTATATATATATGTTTATATCCTTATATATTAAATTATATATATTTTTATATAATTATGATTTTCAATATACCTTTAATTTATTTTTATATACCTATATATTATATTATATATATTTTTATATAATTATGATTTTTCAATATACCTTTAATTTATTTTTATATACCTATATATTATATTATATATTTTGTTATGTAATTATGATTTTGAATATACCTTTAATTTATTTTTCTATACATATATATTATATAATATATATTATTTTTATAGAATTATAATTTTTCAATATACCTTTAATTCCGACCTATGGTTATTTCTGTGTATGTTACAGGACCTAGTGAAAGTCCACAAATGTTTACTGCAGGAAATTCAAGACTCTGTCCAACACAGAAGTGCCCAAAATCTTCACCAGATCTTTATTGCTTTCAAAGAAAGGTAAATTACATTCACCGAATGTAGTGGTGTATTAAAAAAAATCATAGCTCACTGTTGACATTTTTTAGTCTCCAGCTTCACATTTTATCGCCCCCCGTTTTATCTCTCTAGATTGCTAATCTATGGGAAATACTGCAGCGATGTGGAAACAGCCATTGCCACTTTAGACAGTATATGCAAAGATAGAGAGGACGTACGGATGAAGCTTGAGGTAATAAATATGTTTTTAAAAAGCAATTATTGTTTATTTGGTTAAATTATTAAAGTACATCAGCAATCTCTACTAAACTGGCAGACAGTGCCTTCAGGTGTGCATCTAAAGAATTGCAGTTCTTGTCAGAATTTCAGTTTTAATGTCTTTTTCTAACAAGCTATCTTTTGTGTTTATAATTTGCACAGGAGTGTTCTAAAAGAGCCAACTATGGTAAATTCACTTTAAGAGATTTGCTGGTGGTTCCTATGCAGCGGGTCTTGAAGTACCACCTCCTTCTGCAGGTGAAGTTGTCTATTTTTACCTCAATTGTTATTTTTAGTATAATGGCATGATAAATAAATACGGTACTTTTTAGTGCTATTAATACTTAACATTAGCGAGCTCACACAATTGTGGCATAATTCTTTATTTACTGCATTGCATAGTAATTACTGGATCTCTGTTTTATTTTTTAGTTATGTTTTCCAAAAAACATAAAAAAACGTATGAGGTGGGGAGTCAATACAGTACATTTATTCATTGTTTTAATAAAAAATAAAAAATAAAATAAATACATCTTTTACATACTCCAAGGAGGAGGAAAACCAAACCTACTATTTTCCACTAGGGGCGCTGCTGTCTAACTTTTCTATTTTTTGGGAGCTTGAAGGAAGAAAATACACTCACTTGTCAACAGTCTAGAACTGTTGTATTTTCTTACTTTTTGTTTTAATTCTATTTTTATACACTTAAACTCATACCCTCACCCTTTACTCTTATATGGATACTCTGCACAAGATTGTGTCCATGGAAACGGTTTGTCTATTATCAATATTGGTGAGATTTGAGGCCACATGGCTCACTACTATCACATCTTATTAGTTTCAAATATGTTTAATGGGGTTAAACTTAGGACTCTCACCTTTTTTTTGCTTTTAATATTGAGGAACAGGAGTAGAATGAGCATTAAGATAAAAAAGCAAAATAGGCATTTTTAATGTAATCATGATTTGATTTGGGTTTGTGAGATTTAACCTGTATAAATATTTGATACACTAGCATCTATTGTGTATCTACACGTTTATCATATTTATTTAAAAGAAACAACTATTCCTAATTAGTCATTAGAAATGAATCATCTTGATATAATATATCATATAATAAGATATGATTTACTTTATAAATCTTTCTAGTAAAAATACCATAAAGAAGAGCTACATGATTTTTTTCCCAAAATACTTCCTTACCATCATCCACTCTATGGGTGTATCTACATGACACATAGGGCATCTATAAAATGCTGTGAAGTATACTTGAGTTGCAGTAAATCATTTGCAGGATTACTTTTCCTCACTGGCTACAGTCTCAGATTCTTTCGCTGTTTCATCTTTTCTCTGTTCGCCTCCCTTACCATGCCCTCACTGTGTTCAATCTTGCCCTAACCTGGCTATCTGTTTTTTACAATCCCTTGCCCTGTATCTCTGTGGATGCACTGTGGATGCTCTGTGGATGTGTGCAGGTGGAAGCAAGGTTTGATAAATAGAACTCTGCCAACTCGCCAGTGATAATAATGCCACAGTTGAGCATGAGTGACATCAGGGATTTGAGCAGTACCAAGCGAACGTATATACACTGTACATATCTCCCTCTGGGATTCATTGTGTGAGAAAGAGAGGGACATTTTATTGGCCTGGAAGAAGGACATGCATGGCATCCTTCCTTATCCTTCACTGTTGCGGTCTAGATGTCTTGTTTTACGCTGGTGCTGGCAAGCAATTTTAGATACACACTTTTTCGTACACATGCGCACACCATCGGATATGTTTCTTTTGCACTAACCTTTTCCATTTCATATCTGGATCTGACGTTTCAACTTCTTGGCTGAGATGTAGCTGTGCAACCGAATATGTTTGCTCATATATACAATAACAGTTTTTTTGGGGATTTTGCACATTGACTTTTCCATACACAGTCGTGTGGAACATTGTGTTTTTTTTTATCCAGTGGATAATTATGCAAATCATGTTTCCTATACAATGCAGTGTGTTCCCATGGGCCATTTTACAAAAAGGAAAACAAAAAATATGTTGACTGTTACGCACTTTTGAACCATTTGAGTTTTACTCCTAGCATGATAATGCTATTGGCTATGTTAAAATATTTTTAAGTGACAGTCAAGTGAAATATGGAAATCAAAGATGCTTATTTGAGTCTGACCACAAATTCCAGCATGGAAAAATAGCCATGAAACACCCCTTAAACCTATAATTTTATTTTTTGCTTTCTGAATCTTCCATCACAGTAAACGAGAAAAAAAACTTTAAGACATCGATGTGATATTGTGTCAATCCCTGCTTGAAGATAACTCAAATTAATTCCTGTTAACAGCTAGAAATGAACTAGCCTAGTGCCCATTGTTAGCTGGGATAGGCTCCAGCACCCCCCATGACTCTTGTGAAGATTAGCAGTATGAAAATGAATGAATGAATGTTTCAAATAACTTTGTTTCCCTTCAATAGGAGCTCGTCAAACACACTCACGATGCCACAGAAAAAAGCAATCTGCGAAAAGCGCTAGATGCCATGAAGGTAGTAGTTCAATCTTTTTGCTACAGAAACCTATCAGCTATATATTGTTATTGTTTTTATGTTGATTTATTTTATCAAAGGTGCTATGAATTATTACAGCAATTGACCTTAAAATTATAGTCCATGAATTTGAATGTCAAACTTGTTTTTGCTCATGTAAAATTAAAGTAGTGCAGTCATTTTCATTATTTTGACATGGTTACCATTTTAATGCACTTATACCAAAAAACAGGGTGAATATGCTTGTAAATGCTTAGATGTGTATTTCAGGGAGAGCAAGTGTCTTTCAAAACAACCTAATTGTAATTTGTGCCTTGTCATGAGCAGGATCTGGCCCAGTATGTCAATGAAGTCAAGAGAGACAATGAGACTCTGAGAGAAATAGATCAATATCAAAAATCCATTGAAAACCTGGTAAGCAGTCCGCTTTCTCCAAATTCCTTTTTTTCCTATAATCCCCAGTGTATTTCATCTTTATTTTGCTTTTGTCCTTTCAAGAATCAGCCTCTTAGTAACTATGGACGCCCCAAAGGTGACGGAGAAGTACGGGTGGCCTCAGTTGACAAACGAGCTAAACAGGACCGGTGAGATCTCTTGATGTATTTCTGGTTGATTGATTGACAGAAGGCCCACGCAACTACACACTCCTAGTTACTAATTCTTGTATGTGTTGAGGCCTCAAAACAGGTCAAAATTAAAATCAATTAAATTAATTGTTACATACCCTAAGCCAAGTTAATACAATGTATCACCCCTTTAAACCCTTGTGAGGATAAGCGGTTCAGAAAATGAATGAATGAATAAAATCCACTATATGTAAATATCACTTTTGATTCGCACTCTAAGTGAGTTAATCATTTGACAACATATATTTATTATTAAGGTTGCAGTATTGCATTTTGAGCATGCCCAAAGTTGTACTATCTTGCTAACTATTGTGATATTTTTTTATATAATATATAATAATATTTTTTTCCCGAATACGGGATGAAATAAAGTTCTAACCTAACCAAATATATAGATTTCAGGCAGCTCTCAATATCATTCGGTACTACCGCACTGCAAACTACATCCACAATAGTTAACACAACCGGAGTACCCCAAGAAAACTCACACAAGCCTGGGGTGAACATGCAAACTCCACAAAAGAAGGTCCAGACCGGTATTGAACCCTCGATCTCAGAACTGTGAGGCCAACGTGCTAACCATTCAAAATGCAGTTTAAAAAAATATATTATACAAATCAATGTTCCCTCTAAGCTGCATGCATGCGCAATTGCGCACTACTCTCGTCTTCTCTGGGCACAGCAAATCATATGGAGCGCACAAAATAAAATCCCTTTTTTTTTTTTTTTTTTTAGCTGTGAGGCCGACGCGCGAACCACTCATCCGCTGGGCCGCCCATTCATAGATATTAATCATTACATTTTATTATTACTAAATCATTTATGTGTAGTAGACATACACCTTCTTATGGCAGGTGTGATACTGGTGTGTGCCCATAGCGAGCAATGATGATGTTGCTCACACCGGTACTCAGTGTGCTCAGGGAGGTTGTCTTTCTGCCCAGACAAACAAAAAATTAGAGGGAAGATTGATACAAATTATACCCATGTCACCATGTATTTTAGAAACTCAATATTTTCCAATTTTTCAATATTTTGAAAGACATTCCCTTAAAGGTGTTTTTGTTGTTAAATTGCAGGCATATCTTCTTGTTTGATGCTGCTGTTATTGTTTGTAAGCGACGAGGAGACAACTACGAGATGAAAGATGTGATAGACCTGCACCTCTTTAAGATCACGAATAACCCCACGTCAGATAAGGAGAACCGAAAGGTTTGTGCATCATTGCATTCGGTTCAAACACATAGTTTGCAATCTATGAAAAAAAAGAATTACGTAATGTTAGTCTCAGTCTTCACAATGCTGCAAAGGGAAAAGGACAGTTGGCATTTTGATAAACAATAGGTGTGACTGTTATTAGAAGTGGTGTTGCTTTAAGAAATCACTGTGTTGTGACCTTTCGGAGTTGGATAGGTTTGTTTATTTCTCCATTGCACTGTTTCAAAGTTAGCACTTGAAAGTTGGCATTCAACAAATCTGTGCACACTTATTTGTTTTCATGACGTTAGGTTATTGGTCAGTTTCTATTTTAACTGGGCCCCATTGATAAGATTTCACCTTTTATCAAGCACTCAGTCTAACGTTTACCCCACATGTTTACCAAAGGCTGCTGAGACAGGCTTCAGTTCACCATGGACCTTAGTTTGATCAAGTAAAATAGAAAATTGATATTTAATTATTTTTCTTTAGACGCATTTATTAAGGTTATTAAGTTTAATGTGGTAGGTTATACTACTCTTATGTGTAATGTTTAAAAAATGTTTTTATATAACTTACTGGAATAGCGCATGAAAATTTGAACTATGGTGAATAGTTGTGAGTGCCCAGTACCTAATCGGATTTCTTAACTTCAGTGATAAGAGAAAACAACCGACAAAATGAAAACTACTCATCCATAACATTTGATACATATTTTATATATTTTCTCACTCCACTCTCCACTGGAAACAATTTTGTAGTTTTCTTTTTTTTACTGTCTGTAGTAAAGCTGTTATGTAGCGCTTCACTTGCTACTCATGTGACTTTTTCTGATGTTAAAAAAATTAAACAAGAAGCTATAAAAATGCAGCTTTAGAGTGCCATAAATAATATTATTATTATTGTTAATAATAATAACAATAAAAACACTACTACTAATAATAAAAAAATAGTAATAATAATAATAAAAATGCTACTAATAAAAATAAAAAATACTACTACTACTAATAAAAATACTACTACTAATAATAAAAAATACTACTAATAATTGTAAAAATACTACTACTACTAATAATGAAAAATACTACTACTAATAATAAAAATGCTACAACTACTACTAATAATAGTAACAATAATAATAAAAATGCTACTACTACTACTAATAATAGTAATAATAATAATAAAAAAATACTACTACTAATACTAAAAAATACTACTAATAATTGTAAAAATACTACTACTAATAATAATAAAAATACTACTAATAATAATAAAAATGCTACAACTACTACTACTAATAATAATAGTAACAATAATAATAAAAATGCTACTACTAATAATAATAGTAATAATAATAATAAAAATACTACTACTAATAATAAAAAATACTACTAATAATAGTAAAAATACTACTAGTAATAATAAAAAATACATATGATAATAATAAAAATACTACTACTAATAATAATAGAAATAATAATACATAGTAGTAATAATAAAACACAAAAGCATATTTTGACACATATGTTAATAGAGTCTCATTTAGCCTTGGACTTGTGTGATGGCAGCTGACAGGCTTTTTTTTTTTAGATTTTAGCCTGCTGTGTGATGTCCAGGAGTGATATGGCAAAGCTATCTCACACATGGGTTCCCCTGTTTATCATCTTTCTCCCTTGCTTTGTCTGTTGAGCAGCCCTCTAAACCTTTACTCTTTTTGTTTCCTGACCCTGAGGCATCGTTTTCTCTTTCACACATATCTCGCATCTCTTTTGCCTCCATCTGTCTCCCTGCATCCAGTCGCCCTCCTTATCACTTTGTATTTCAACAACACTCTGACTTGATGGAGTCGCCTTTGTTGTCTTTGCCGTCACACATTTGTTTTTCTTTCTTTGCAGTGGTCCTACGGATTCTACCTCACCCATAACCAGGGTCAGAATGGCTTTGAGTTCTTTTTCAAGACCAAAGAACTGAAAAAAAAGTGGCTGGAACAGTTTGGCATGGCCATGTGAGTAGTGTATATCACATTTGTGTGTACACAACAGTAGCTTTGTTGCACACTCATACTTTAATAGGAGTTTTTGAAATATTTGCCCAAGAAAACAAATCATTTTTTTATGTCTATGCCAGGCCATGAATAGGAATTATATATTTATTTATTATTCTTTCTTTGCTTAGAAATGGTGGAATAATATGAACATGATTTTCAAATTTATTACATAACCAAAATATGTGTCCCATTAATTATAACATTCAAAATAAGATACAAAATCGACGGAAAACGTTTAGTTTATAGTTATTTCAAAATAAGGTGAAAACACTCATTAAACCTGTCCCATGTAATGTTTGCCAATCGTAGGTTGCTTTTAAAGTGTATAAATTGATAATATATGGCTTTGAATGGGCAGAAACTATATTTAACTATAGTGATTTTAAATGGAACAAAGTGTTACATTTTGACTATAGAGGTTAAACCTTTTTTGCAATTAACATACATAATAACATTTATTTTTACACCACAACTTACATACTCTTATTATGTGTACTCTAATTAATTATTTTATTTTGGTATAAGCATATCAAAAGTAAGGAATGGCAAGTTCTTGCAAAAACATTGACACTGTTGGCACTATCAAATTATATATAAACACATTGCAGAGTGTCTTCCTGATGGACTTTGGTCAGTTTCAAAAAGTTCAAAGTGACTTCTCAACAAAATCAGCGTTTCATGACCGGTCTTTATACTGCTTTCTTTTTTTTTTTAGATCTAATATTCATCCGGAGAATGCAACAAACAATTTCCACGAGTTTCATATGCATACTTTTGAAAGAATTACCTCCTGCAATTCTTGCCATATGCTACTGAGGTAAGAGGCCATCAAGTTTACACACACATGCTCACTCAGTCAGCCACGTAAAAGGCAAAACATAGGTGACCACTTTTATTTGGATTGGATTGGATAACTTTATTCATCCCGTATTTGGGAAATTTCATTGTCACAGTAGCAAGAGGGTGAGAATGCAGATACAGGAATATACATTTTAGACATAAATAGATAGGTAATAAATAAATAAATACATAAATACATATATAAATAAGTAAATAAGCATTTTGCTGAAATATATATTATATATAAATACATATACATACATATATATATAAATATACTTATACATAAATATACATATACATACATACACATAGATGTACATGTATACATACATATATATAAATATACATACATACACATAGATGTACATGTATACATATATATAAATATACATATACATACACAGATGTATGTATACATACGGTTGATTTTTGATATTTCAACCCATATTCACATCTACTTATAATCCTGACTCCTGTCTCCCTTCTCTGATGAAATATTGATTTTTTAGAGTTTTTCTCTGGTATTTATTTACATATAATTTCAGAAAATACTAAACCGATGGTGCAGCGGTTCTTCCGCCTGATTTTGGTGCAGGTGTGATTTTGGTGTGATTGTGAGAGTGAGTGGTCGTCTGTCTCTATGTGCCCTCTGACTGACTGGCGACCAGTCTAGGGTGTAGTCTGCCTTTCCCCCAAAGACAGCTGGGTTAGGCTTCAGCAACCCCGGCAACCCTTTTGACGATGGGCGGTATGGAAGATGAATGAATGAGATATTAATTTGGGTTAAAATAATATAAAGGTCACTCTTTTACACTGTAGACTCTGCGTCTCCTGTCTTAGTTGCTTTCCTTATCTTTGCATTCTTGGGCATGCTCTTAGAAAACCTTAATAAACTGCAATGTCCTTGTCCCCTGTCTGCAGGGGCATTTTTAACCAGGGCTACCTATGCTCTAAGTGCGGTCTAGGCGCTCATAAAGAATGCCTGGGTCGCCTTGGCTCCTGTGGGAAAACGGGTAAGCTACCTCTATTTACATACATGCATACAAAGAGACATTGATACAGTGAATTTCAATTCAATCTTCAATTGCTTTTAATAAATATCCAGCAAAATTTTCTGTGAGAAACAAGGTGTCAATGTACAACATTAACCTGAATTGTATGTACACAACTACTGTTAGATGGCAGTGTGCACACCATGGGTGCATGAATGTTTATAGGAACATATGTGACTAAAATTGTGAGATTGTTGCAATGTCATTGCTCCAGAAAGGTTATTAAGGTGGATCTAGGGGAATTCATGAGTTTAGACCCTTAAGGGTGCCCTTAATACCAACAACCAAGGTTAGGCACATATTCAATAAGCGTTTCTTTCTAATACTCATTCAAATGCTCTTCTGCTTCCCTGTGAGGTTTTGACACAGAACACTGAAGGCAATGTCACTGTGTGCACTTGTAGTGCTCCTCCATGCTTGATAATATTATTTTTTTACAGAGGAGCTTTTAAAAATACTCCTTTTATTGTGCCCTTATTGCGTTTGCCACTCAGCTCCCTGTGCAGGAGCCTTGGCCGCTCTCAAAGAAATGGAGGGAAAACTTAAGAGGAGAAATAAAAAAGGCCTTCAGAAATCAGCTTAGTCTTGTGCTTATGAAAGCGTGTTAATGCGAGATAGTGAAATTCAAACTTTGTCAAATAATAATAATAAAAACTAAAATAAGAAATAAAACAGGCGGCCCAGCGGATGAGTGGTTAGCGCGTCAGCCTTACAGTTCTGGGGTCCTGGGTTTGAATCCACGTTGGTCCACCTGTGTGGAGTTTGCATGTTCTCCCTGGGCATTTGTGGGTTTTCTCCGGATACTCCCGTTTCCTCCTACAGTCCAAAAACATTCATGGTAGGCTAATTGGATACTCTAAATTGGCCTCAGTATGAGTGCGACTGTGAATTAGATTAGATTAGATAACTTTGTTGTTCAATTCAGGGTGTCCTGAAGTCAACTGGGATAGGCTCCAGCACCCCCGGTGACACTTGTAAGGATAAACCGGTTCAGAAAATGATTTGAATAACTAAAACAGGACATGGAAGGGCACGGCTGTGTTTCAAACTAAAGACATTTCAACCACTAGTGTGCAAGAAGTGTGTGTTGCAACCGTAGTGCGAGTTCCCCATAGCGAACCGCCACCTCGAGTTGTCCTGAGCATCTGTCACGGTGCTATCAGGTCGCAGAGGCAATAATGCCACCACCGGGGCCACCTAGCGCTATGTGCACCTGAGTAGATTTGGGCGACACCCGCCAAGGGAGAGCGTGGAACTGTGACGGCTGTGTTGTCGGTTTGAATTCCCTCACTCATTACTCCACACAGCTCTGCACCACCACTGCTGCGACACTAAGAACTGATACTTATGCAAGAGAAAAAAAAGTCCCTTTCAAAGTTTGCTTGAGAAGTTTTAAAGTACTTCTAATATTTACATATTGTAAACAAGACTTGTTTCATAATACGGTCTTTACGGAAATTTGGGTTCCAAAGTTATTTTCTTTTCTACTTTTCTGCTCCGTCTCTCATCTCATTTTCTGAACCGCTTTATCCTCATTAGGGTCACGGGGGTGCTGGAGGCAATCCCAGCTATCTCCGGGCCAGAGGCGGGGGGGCACAGTGAATTGGTGGCCAGCCAATTGCAGGGCACAAGGAGACTAAACAACCATTCAAGCTCACACTCATACCTAGGGGCAATTTAGAGTGTCAAATCAGCCTACCATGCATGTTTTTGGTATATGGGAGGAAACCAGAGTACCCGCAGGAAACCCACACAGGCCTGGGGAGAACATGCAAACTCCACACAGATGGACATGACCTAGATTTGAACCCTGGACCCCAGAACTGTGAGGCCAACATGCTTTCTGCTACGTATTTATCAATTTTAGGTTTGCGTTTTGTCTGTTGGTGTTATAGATCAGCAAATAAACTATGAAGAATAAAATATAGCAGAAGTTAGATGTTTATCCAGCTCTACTACTGACCAAGAGGAAAAAAAAAACATACTTATATAAATGTTCAAAGGAAAAAAATGCGGTCATAGTGAGACATTTAATCAAGGCTATTTCATAGTAATAGGAAAAATAGAAAATAGAAAAAAAGGACATACATTTTGCTCCATCTTTTTGGAAAACTGTTGGTTGATGTCATGACCAGCATATCATTCGATTCCCTGCGTTCTTCTTGGGGATACCCCAGATTTACTGGATAGTTAAAAAAATTCCAAGCATTCTTTTCTCTTTTTTCAATTTTAGATTCTGTCTCTGGACAGATTTCAAAATTTCAAAAACCTGACCGTACACCAGCTGTGCTGAACGCATCACATAACAGGAACAAACAATCACAGGTTCAATCTGCTATGCTTGTGAGTGCGCACATGTGCCATAGATAAATTTTTGTTTACCTGCATCTAGGTCTGTTATCAGCACACTGTGTTTATATAACCAGTCAAAGTTCACTCAAAGCCCACTGCGAAAGGTTTGCTTGTGTTTTCGTATATAAGCAACATTGTATGTTTGGGTGTGGATGTGTGCGTGTTCTGTATTAGTACATATAGGAGTGTGTGTACATGTGTGTACGCGTTTAACAGAGGTGTAGCCACTCCCTCAGGGAGCCAATAACAGAAACTGGCGGAGCAAAAACAAAACAACAAATACAGACACACACAGATCTGGCAACCTCTCCACTTCGCCAACCTCCATCGTCGTTACCTCCACTACCTGAGCTGTCAGGTAGCGGCAGCAAAACAAAGTGAACCGTGGTCAAACACGAGGCATCTGCCTTCACCACTAATGAGGGAGTGTTGCCTTGTACCAGTGAAGGCGTGCAAGTGTTTGCATGCACCTGCTAACCTGTCACTCACTATGCCTGTTCTCAAACCTTTTTCAGATCCTGGCTCTGTCCGAACTCAGGTGAGCTGCCTCTGTGTTTGCGCTGATCTCAGCGTTGTGTGTCTGCTGTCCTTCTCTTGTCCCAAGCTATGTTGCACCAACAGAGCTTAGCTCTCCTGCAGCTGTTTTCCAAAAAGACTCCAATTGCCTTTGCTTGGTGCAACTTACCCGTGCAGATTTATCCCAACATGGGTTTGCCGTGTCGTAAAAGGTTTCTTTGCTGCATTGCTGATATGTGCAATGCTATCAAGTAACTCCTTTACAGAAAATTGCACTAGGATTTTATAATGCACTTAAATAGTGTAGCTATAGCCTTGACTTGTAGGGATTACACTGTGATCGTATGTAATTCTGATCAGCAAAATCATGAAAGTTGTGAAGAGGTGACATTGAAACACATCCTGCTTTATAAACTTATGGAGCGTGTTTCTACTGAGTAATAAAGTTTGCAGACTGCCAAAAGTTGAGAATAGGTGGTGCAGTGCATATGCAGTGTGGTTGTCACTCACTTGTCACTTTACATGAAAAGAAAGAAAATGAAAAATACCCTGCTTTTGTGATGTTATATTTTCTACATAAAGTACAACACGATTGTGTGTCTTAGTAAACATTAATAGTTCAGGAGCAAGAAAACTCAGATAAAAAACAGTGTAGCCATAACATTTTACATAATTGCTGCATGAACTGAAAGTGGTCAATTACATTTTGATGATGACCTACATAAATACAATGTAGCATTGTATTTTCTTTAAAATTGAGAAACTGTTCACAAACCAGAAGCGATTATTTAACATGAAAGATTGCGCTGACTATTAGACAGATATTCAAATTCTATGCTAAATGAGCTGTTTTCAATTCTGTTCTTGATTTAGATGCATTCTTGTTATTTATGATAATTTTGCATTGGTGGAGGAAAAAAAAAGATCAGTAGTACTTGGCAATCGCTGTCTTAGTCAAAAACACAGATGGGGATTTACTATTCCAAACCGTACTGTCAGCTAAACAGAAATGTACTTGGAGAAAACGTTTGTTTGTTGAAAAGTTGTTTTCTCTTCTACAAATTGATATTTATTTGACCATTCTCAGCAGTGCATAAGATGCCTCTGACCCATGGTTTCCATCTAATCTTACAGAACTCTGTAAAAGAAAATAACCCCAAACAAATGTATTTTATTCTGCTTTTATTTATATATTTTTGCGTCTGCTAAAGGGAGAAGTGAAACGAATCTGACATGAATTGGCATTAAATATTGGCCTATTTTTTACTGTCATGCCACAAGCATGGAAAACAGCTGCTGGAAATATTATTTTGATTAAAATAATTCAAAAAAGTTTTACTGTAATTGCCAGTATCTCTTAATTGTTAACCTTAGTAAAACATTTGGACAAAAATGTCATTTGTGGCTAAACTTTGCAGCAAAACTGTGTTTCAAAGTTTCATAGAGGTGTATAAAGCAGCACAATTTTAAAGACCTGAAATTGAATTTTTAATCATTAATTGCCATGTCTTTGTCACTGTGTTAACTTTTTTGTGTGATTTTTTTTCAGATCAAAGATCGAGATCCAGGTGAGAGGATTTGTAATTTTACCTTTTTTCCTGCAGCATATACATTGTCTCCTCTTTCTTGGTCTTCATTCAGATAATGATACTCATTAATATTGTCAGAGGTGTTAGCTGTTAGCAATAGATTTACAAATTATTATTTCAACCAAAAAAATTGGTATGCAAATTGAAGTAGGATTAATGGCATAGTTTTCATTTCATGTCAGTATATGCCTATAGTTTTATTGCACAATGCGGGGACATAATCCTGCACTTGCCTGAACAGTTCACCTTAACTTGTATACATACTTTTTCCTGCACTCATATTTGTTTTTAGTACGATAACCTTACTCATTGAAAGGTTAACATTTGTGGTAAAGCAGAAGAGAACCAAACGATTCAACCTAAATAAATAAAAAAAGGACAACTAGATAGGTCAAAAGTTCATCATCCTTTTACAGGTTGAATGGTAAAATTTGCGTGCATGTGGCATAATCTGCACACCTCTCTTAGACAATGATTTTTTTTTCCCTCCCTTCTATCCATTTTGCTGCAGAAAATCATTTCTGACTGAGGACACACCAAAATCAATAGGCATTTGATTGCTCCAGCCAGAGGCGTTTTATAATACGTCAGCAACGCACTCTTAGTCTATTTTCATAAAGGTGCTCTAAACACGTTGCTTGTCCTTTGGTAGATAGGAATGCAATTCATGCCTCAAAGGCGCAATTCTCCATGACCGCATGTCTTTAAAAGTGCGTCTCAGGCGGGCTCATGCATGTCAGGCCGCCGGCCTCGGTGTCACAGCGCTGGAACACAAGCAATGCAGATAGATTAGCTATGTTCAAATGGACAATATGTGCCTTGAGCTGTCTTCTTTTCATTATTCTATTTCTTCTACTTCTTTTCCTTTTATTGCATTTCTATACAAACCTATCAGTACACATGACCGAGAAATCTGTACTCTATGGATCTCAGACCTAATACACAAAGCGTGCATTATGAACGACCGGTGCTTTCAAATAAGCCAACAGTTGTGTACATATACTATGTATATCTGTGGTGCGGTGGTGCGAGTGGTTAGTGCGTTTGCCTCCCAGCTCTGGGGTCCTGGGTTCAAATCCAGGTCATGTCCATCTGTGTGAGTTCACATGTTCTGTGTGGGTTTCCTCTGGGTACTCTGGTTTTCTCCCACATTCCCAAAAAATGTATGGTAGGCTGATTGGACGCTCTAAATTAAGGGTGTGAGTGTGCATGGTTGTCCATCTCCTTGTGCCCTGCGATCAGCTGGCCACCGATTCAGGGTGTCCCCCGCCTCTGGCCCGGAGTCAGCTGGGATTGGTTCCAGCACTCCCCGCAACCCTAATGAGGCTAATGTGGTTCAGAAAATGAGATGAAGTATATATATGTTTATATATATTCAGTAATCCCTCGAATATCGTGGTTAATGTAGACCAGACATGGCAGCAATAATTTAAAAAATCGCAAAGTAGAGTCACCTCTACTAATAAATAAATAAGTAATAGCGAGATTACTGTATATATATATATATATATATGTGTGTGTGTGTATATGTATGTGTATGTGTATGTGTATATGTATGTGTGTATATATATGTATGTGTATATATGTGTATATATATACATATATATATATATATATATATATATATATATATATATATATATATATATATATATATATATATATATATATATATATATATATAATTTCCATGGCAAAGACAGACCACAAATCTTATCTTGTTCAGCTTTAAGTACTTGATTACCACCTATTTAGTGGGAGCATGACGCATATCTGTCTGTGTAATGATAACGAATAATAGGTTAAGATGATTTGCATGGCCAGTACACAGTGGACAAGGGCTATATTTATATGTGTGCAGACATACAACCTATACTCCCTTTGATTATCACCTAGAAAGAACCATGAATAGTTTAGTGGAGCAAAGCCTTAGAATGACAAGCATGCCCATTTAGACCCGAGGTCATAGGCACACGGACTCACATACTGATGATTCAAATCATTCACATTCGAAGGAACACATTAAAGAACTAGTTTAAAAAGTAGGAGAACGCTGAGAATAACAACAACAAAAATGGAATTTTGTTTTGATGACTCGTGCAAGTACTCACATTGTCCTTCTTGTAGGTCTGCCCAAAATGATGGTGATCAGGAACTACTTTGGTGTACCCAGCCCGACTTCTGGTCCAGCACTCAGCATCCAGACGGGTGACATCATCGAATTAATCTGTGCCGACCTTCACAGCCCCTGGTGGCAGGTCAGAGTTTACACCACCTCTTAATCCACACATTTTAAAGTCATCACAACTGTGGACACTTTATAGCATAATATAACATTGTCAGAGTCACGCGTTAGTACAAACTTCATATATATTCTGGGCCAGTTATTGTAAGTGTAAGTTTTTGCTCATAATTGTTAAAATAGGACAGTAAAAGAAAAAGGAAAAATATTATGTAAAATGATTTATGATTGCATTATTTTCATGTAATGTTTTCTGAGCAATTAAATCCCATTTTATGCATGATTAGTTAATTTCATAATGGAAAAATTCAATAATTTCTTACTGTTGCTTGCTGATATTTCTGATTGTAGTATGATAATGTGGTCAATATTGCAAGATAGTTCTTATAACACCTATACTAAAACATTCTTTTTCTGAACTGCTTATCCTCACTAGGGTCGCGGAGGGTGCTGGTGCTATACCAGCTAACTATGTTTACCAGGCAGGTGGCACCCTGAATCGGTTGGCAGCTCCGTAATAAAAGATTGCTGTCTGTAGTTATATGTTCTGTGAAATGAAAAAAGACTAATAGATACACAATATAAAATCTACATCCAATCTTCAGCACTTTTAAAATGCATTAACTTGCACAGAAACAATCTAGTCATCAAACATGCAACCACAATTCATTCATTCATCTTCCATACCACGCATCCTCACAAGGGTCAGACTACACCTTTGACTGCTTAAGTACACCATCAGGTAGATTGCAACCAGAATTCAGCAGGATAATACACCATACAGACAAATACAACAATGAAGTAACCTTGTGCAAATGGTTAAACTGGAGGCAACTGAATCTGCACAGTCTGCAAACATTCAATATCCATCACTTTTGTAGCCAGACAACCGTAATCATTTTCGTCATGGCTTCTGTGTGATAAATAGAATTGATCAGTGTAATTTGATTTAACTCACTGGCTGGCTTCTGTTTGCTCACTCAATTTCCCAGCTATAATCATTATTACCTTCTTTGCAAGGATGTCACACAGCTCCTGGGTGGCTACAAGGACTCATACGTGAAGGGCGGTGACCTCCATTGCTTGTCACATTCGCTAAGGGAAAATCGTGTTTCAATAAGATCCTCTTTGTAAAATATCGTCGACATTTTCACAACCTTAAACACATTAAAAAAATGCTGCAAAATTAATATCTGATCGTGTCGATAGATTTTCCGCATTATTTAATTACATAATGCACAATGAATACATTACCTGACACCAAATTTTGTGGGTCATTCTATTAAAAGTAAAAGTACATCTAACACAATTATAAACGTACGACACATTCCTGATGAAGCATTTTCGCACAACACAATGACACACAATTAAGCTTCAGTGTCTGAACCGAGGAAGATAACTCCAGCATGGTTACTAGCAAACCCTCTATCACTCTTTATATGGACTCCCTAGTGTTTATAAATCAAGACATTAGGATCATCCTCAACAGGGAAATAAAGGCTTCTCTTCCTGCCAGCCATTATTGGAACAATAGAATAACAAGGCCTGTATACTGTTTATGTACTGCTCTGTGTCCTGGACTAATTGTTCTTGAATTATAGAGACAGAGTCGCCCCGATGTACAGTACATAACACAATTATCTTCTCTGTGCTTTCAGGGCAAAATCCTGTCAACAAAAGAAGTTGGCTTCTTTCCAAGTGACGCTGTGAAACCATGCCCATGTGTAAGCAACCTTTCTTTCTTGTTCTTCCACATACCTCTTTTTGTGTTTGATTTCGCCTCCTTACTACTTTGAAGTTGTAGATGACAGCAACTTTTACCCTCCTTAAAAGGAGCATTTTGAGCTAAAATAATCCAACTATCGTTTGCCTATGCTGCAGAAAATAAATAGCATTTAGACCAGCCTCTGCAGAAGAGATTGATGCTTTTAGTATATCAACTGCTGCATTATCACATGTATTGTATTCTGTTGTAAAGATAACAGCGACTCGGAGCATTGTCTTTATTGGGGACATAAAAGCACCTGGTTGAAAACATTAGCTTGTACGCACTTTTGCACTTTGGATTTGGCGCCAAACTAAATTAACACACTTAGTTTAGCTCATGTTAGGCTGTTGTTTACTTGCTGACAAAGTCAAAAACTGCATGTCCACTTTTCTCTGTTTTTGTGTGCTGTAGGTCCCAAAGCCCATCGATTACTCCTCTCAACCATGGTAAGTTTACAAATGAGCTTTTACCGCCTAATTACATTGTCAATAAGAAGGTAGAAGCATTTCCTAAATCACTTCTTTATTGGTTAGAACTAAACACAGCAAACAGACAGATGTTAACAACAGTGAATCGAGTTTCCCCATTGGTGTCGTCGATAGAGCAAGTCACATGATGTTGTTTTTATAGTAGAAAATTGACAGAATAAATGGAATGGAGAGCAAGGGAAAATAAATTTGAAAACACGGTCTTTTCAGCTTTTTTTGCATCACTGTGTTAAATGTGGCAAATTAGGTAAAACATAGTTTATTTCTCAGCCACATACAATATTTGAATCGTATTTTTTTTCTTTTTTTAAATTGTCCAATTTACTGGTCACACAAATGCAATCAGGCATTTTTTTTGTGGTTAAATGCAACCATTTAGAGCACAGGTGTCAAAGTGGCGGCCCGGGGGCCAAATCTGGCCCGCCGCATCATTTTGTGCGGCCCGAGAAAGTAAATCATGAACACCAACTTTCTGTTTTATGATCAAATTAAAATGAAGAGTATAGATGTATATTAGATTTGCTGATTTTCCCGCTTTTAAATCAATAATTGCAATTTTTTAATCATTTTTTTCTGTTTTTAGTTCAAAAATGATTTTGTAAAATCTAAAAATATATTTTTTAAAAAGCTAAAATAAACGTTGTTTTAGATCTATAAAAAACTGAATATTCAGGGATTTTAATCCAGTTCTTTTAATCCATTTATAAAAAGTCTATCTAAATTTATCAAAAATGGTCCGGCCCACATGAAATCGAGTTGACGTTAACGTGGCCCGCGAACCAACCCGAGTCTGACACCCCTGATTTAGAGGCATTCAGGGTTTTTGCTTTGTTATAAATTATCTATACTTTGCATGTTTAAGGTTTGCGGGACCAATGGAGCGACTCCAAGCAGAAGCAGAACTCATTAACCGTATCAACAGCACCTACCTAGTCCGCCATCGCAGCAGGGAGTGCACAGAATACGCCATCAGCATTAAGTAAGTCCCCATTGTTCAGTAATGCTGAGTCAACAATTGCCGCTTACACATTGTTTTTAAAAAAGAAAGTAGTGATTATCTTTTTTGATGACATCGCTGACACAAGCGGTAATACAAGGCGATAATGTTTGTTCTTTGTGCTCCAAAGCTCAGGAATAAACTATTTTGCAATTCCTAAATCGCTTAATGTATGTACTTTTATGCATCTGAGTTAGAGACTCTATTTGTAAGCTGTTGGACGATTGGTTAGCGTTTCAGTCTCACAGTTCTGGGGGTGAGGGCTCGATTCCAGGTCGGTCCTCACTGTGTGGAGTTTGCATGTTCTCCTGGGCTAGGTTTTTTTTATCGGGTGCGTGGGTTTTCTCTGGGTACTCCACTTTCGTCCCACACTCCAAAAACATGCCGGGTACGCTGGTTGAACGCTGTAAATTCCCCTTAAGTATGAGTGTGCATGGTTGTCCGTCTGCGTACCCTGCGATTGGCTGGCCACCGATTCAGGGAGTCCCTATTGTTAGCTGGGATATAGCTGCGACCAATATGTGAATAAGCGGTTTGGAAAATGATTAATTGTTAGTTGTAAGCCACAAACAACATATATTGTTTTAACCCTTTTATTACCACAATTGTTCTCGTTAAAGTAAAGAAATCATATGCTGTGGTAAAATGATTTTATTTCTCAAACCAGTTGTAGGAGTTCACCAGGTGAGGAGGAAAATCAAGTTAAGCATCATTTTGCTGATGGTTCAAGAGATATCATTGGAAATAGTGCAAAACGAAAAGAATGGAGCCAGAGTTGTTCTAATTCCTAGAAAGGCCCTGTGATATTAATAGTAAAATGTGTTTGTGAGAATGTTTGAAAAGCTTCAACGTATGTGCATTCTCATTTTTATTGTGTGTGTGTATTTGCCCAAGTGGCCAAGTAGGGGGAGTATTGGATAAGAAAACAATTACTTCACATTGTTGCCTTATATTAAAGGACAACAGTGAATAATGTCAAGTAGCCAAAGACTATGAATGACAAACGTATGGGTGGAGGAAGCTGTTAGAGGCAGACAACCCCCTTCAGATCACCCATCATTCACACGTCACCCACCATCAAGACCCTATGCATTCCATTATGGTTTCACCATGGGGCCAGAGGCCAGCCACCGATCGATGGCGGTGATCAGAGAGGGAAATTACACTCATAACTTATTCAATGGCCCACAGGTACAACAACGACGTGAAGCACATAAAGATCCTGACGAAAGAGGGCTGCTTCCACATCGCAGAGAACAAGAAGTTCAGGAGTCTGTTTGTAAGTGTGTTAAGTCCCTCGCATTTTTCTATTTTTTTTTCAATTGCTCCACTGCAATTCATGAATAAATCATCACCTTCGTTAATGAAGTGTCAAAAGCCGGAATTTGATTTTAGCAGAGTGCATAAAAATAACTTCAGATTACAGCAACACATATTGGAAAGGCTCATCATTTATACCTTATGTGATGTCCATTAATATTTTTTTTCTGGCTCCTATTTGTGATGCACTACGAGCAATTAAATCAAGCAATCAAATATTTTGTCATTGACTTGATAAATTGATTACACTCGGCATTCATAGCACTTTTACACTATAACGTCATTCATCTACTGGTTACACACCATGAGGAGTTATGTGCTCTCTAATATCTTGCATAAGGGTAGTTAGATGAGGTCAGAAGGCAGGGAATCGAACACCCAACCTCCTCTTGGGTAAAGCGGTACACGGTCGATTGGTCGCCCGGAAGGTTATTGATAATTACCATTTAAATTGATGCTCAAATTCCCTAAATACAAACTGCGAATTACTATTTAGTCATACTTAATGCCCTAGTAATTATTCGGCTAAAGAAAAGCTCCAAATTTCCCGGACTTTTATTGTTTTTTGTTGGAGAACTTCCTAAGACCCTGACTGACGTAGCTTCTTAAAGGGACAACGCATGTACATACAAATTCTTATACACTCACACGTCGGCTCAGTGAAACTGCTCAGGGCCATTGTTGGCTTTTATTGATGTGTAGACTGTGTTGTTTTACCTTGTTTTGTCACCGGTCTTTTGGTCTCCGGTTTTTTGGTCGCCCGTTGTCGCGGTCGGGGCGACCAAAAGACCGCGACCAAAAGACCGGCGACCAAAAGACGGCGACCAAAAGACCGGCGACCAATCGACCGCGCACGGGGTAAAGCATACCACTGATTCATGCCACCCCGTTTCTGTTCTTTCAGGAGCTAATTGAGTACTACAAACTTCACTCTCTAAGAGAAGGCTTTCGGAGTCTGGATACCACTCTGCAATATCCATACCGAGAACTGGAGAATTCTGGAATGCATAAGCTCAGTCGTTCTGGTGGCAACAGTAAGTACGCCTGAGGAGGTGTGAAAGAAAACCAAAATACTTGTCACCTTTATTCATTTGAACTTTTCAAATGACTTTCAATAAAGGTCACAACTTGAAAGCTATTCCAAAAGGTTGAGGAACATGTTTTCCGCCATGTCCAGTTGTGTACCTGAAGCTAAAAAAACTCACCTTGATATGGACACATGTATTGAAACAGACCACTTAATTAAGTTATGAATTATTCTACATATCCACTGTGAGGTATAATCAAAATAACGATACCGTCAGCTCTCAATCAAACTATCTGAGTCTAATCATTGGCTGCCGTCCAACCAAAATTCAAATAAACACGATTATTTATTTTACTTTGTCTAGGTCCTCTGCATGCAAGAGGTCCAAATACTTTTGTCTATCTAGTTTCAAATCCAAAAGACTTATTTTGACACATCTCACAACAAAGCTTTCATGTTCATCTGTTATCCATCACAACAGTAACAGTAGGATGTCGAATTTCTGACCACAAGTAGCCCCACAGAGCAATGTTTTGATGAACGAGCAGTTCTGTGATCTGACACTTTTTCACCGCCAACCCCTCAAACCATTTTCCATTTGCTCTTAACAGTTTATGCTCCAACCCGGCATCTCGCTACTGTTGTTACTGGCTCGGCTGATTTCTCTGCCCATCGCTCTCAGTGCTTTCTGTGCTTTCTTCATCCTTTTTACACTGCTTTAATCCACCTGGGAGCATCTTCAGAGCCTTACAGTAAAATAGCTTCACAGCTATTTGCTGTTTGGAACAGTTCTGTCTCAACTGACTTTTGTTATTTTGCTGTTGTTGTTTTTTTCCTGTGCTGTGCGTCTCATTAGATTTGACAACAGTATCTGCAGTTTCCAGACCATCAAATACTACAAATAAGTTCCAAGGGAGTTGAATTATCTGGTTAAACCTTCAATGAACTAACCAAAGTGTTGGCTAATATACCATCTGGGCTTTGGGGCCTTACGTGTATTTCGTTTGTTCCAAAGAAACCACTAAATGAATCAATGAAAGAGTGGCTATAAATGCATTTTTTTAAATCCCAATTATTTGAAAACACATACATCGAAAGCAAAAATGTTGACGAAACTTCAGCGTACCAAATAATGGATCAGTTATAGAACAAAAAATAACACATAATTCAATATCATGTGTTTACAACCAGGGAATTTTATTTTATAGTTCTTGAATTTTTTCCTTTTTTCTGAAAAGGACCGTTTTTTGCAATAATGCAAAGACCATAACCAACATTTCTAGTTCTTAAATATTTATTTTTCGTGGACAAAACCCTGTTTTTGGTAATATTGCAGAAAGCACAGGCAACTAAGGCACCTATAAGTACGTGACGAATTCATTAGCCCTGAATTTAAAAACAAGATCTTCAAGGATCAATAGATACAAAACAATCTGTTCATGAATGACGATGGAGTAGTACTTCAAAACAAAAAGAACATCAACTACTTGAGAGAGCCTTGACAGGCCTTTAACCTGTAAAAATAAAGAAATACTCCGTAAAAGTGCATAATTATATCCTATTACTATAATAAACCAAAATCACTGGCACCTCTTCAGATTAAAGTAATTGTGAAACTTAAATATAAAAACAGAATTTCACTTTTTAGCTCAGCTCCTGTTAGACCCCAAGAATAGCAGAACTGTGTTTTTCAATCCTAGGGTTTGTTTGAAATGAAACAAAAACAAGCGACTTTATGTTAGAGAATTTTGCTGGAGTTTCAGCAAGCATTTATTTTTTATCTCCCGTGTATTTTCTTTGTTGTTTTTATTCACTTCCTCACCATCCTCAACATAAAACAACTCTTCCCGTTTCTAACTTTTGTTGTTATTGTTGTTGTTTTGGCGCATCACAACTGCATTTGGATTGCAACACACTCTAGGATGGCTGTTTGTACTAAACTTTTATTCTTTTTTACTTTGTCAGTCATTATCCATACTCGCAACTGAGATTTCAGTCGTTCTAATTAGCGGCTGAATGAAGTACAACTTAGTGTGCAGTAAGTTTCTTGTCTTTAGCCATTTGGATGAGAGCAGGTGTTGTTGACATAACTTAAACAGAGATTTTAATGAGATCATTTTGGAGCAGAAAGTAACCAGACTGAGACCCCAAAATGTATGACACAACAATGTTTCAAACAGCACCTAGATTTTTCTACCATTGAGCAAAAACAGA
This sequence comes from Stigmatopora argus, assembly GCF_051989625.1. NCBI lineage: Eukaryota > Metazoa > Chordata > Actinopteri > Syngnathiformes > Syngnathidae > Stigmatopora > Stigmatopora argus. Next base: position 7,181,561 of record NC_135403.1, read on the forward strand.
AAAAATAATTTGTTGATGCCAACATTGGTGGAAATACACTTTCCTCCATACATGTGGGAATTGAAATAGATGATCAAAGACAACATACTGATGGTCACATTGTTGGCTACACAAATGTTAACAGATTGGTTTGCATAACTGTGCTGAACACACTCGGATTTTAGTCTTATTGTAAAGTGTGTGGACACTTTCTTCAAGCCGAGCATGAATGCTAATTAATACTTTTTTGAGAACAAATGCATGTTCCCCATGCAAAATTGTCACCTTCAACTTTGGATGGCTGATTCGATTAATTCTCCAAGCTGTGTGCTTGCTTTCTGTTGACAAGTGCTCTTATAGTAAAGCCAGTATTTTAGTATTTATATAAAAAAAACACTATGTCATAACTAAGTACATTGGATTCAGGGGTGCTCTTGCCTTTTGTTTCAAGTGGATGGACGTGCTTCCCATTGTTGCTTTATATCTGGTCTCCGTTAGAGGTCGCAGAGCTGTTTCTCCGCGGGCTGATTAGTACTCGTTTCAAAAAGCAGCAGTGTTTGCCACCTCATCTCCCTTTACAGCATACCAATAATGCGAGTTGGTTAATTTGCCAGCAAGTATTGTGGAGAACAGCATGTTTCTCATAAAGTGCAGTCATTTATCGGCCATTAGTGAGGACAAATGTTGACTTCTTTGTGATGATGAAAAAACAATTGACTTGTAGTTGTCATGCAGGTTTTGGCCCAGTTTACATTAAGTATTCGCTTGTTAGGCTCATCATTGGGTACCCTCTTACCAGCTAATGAGATCTGATTTAAGAGCTGAATCATAAGATATAGAGATGAAAAAGCATGCCTGAAGTGCCTAAATGAGGGAAAATGTTAGAAAAATCAAATCGCATATTTACACTGTTGCAGAATGCTTTTTTCACTAAAATCTCCTTAAAAATAAATAGCAAAGTTGGCCATTAATCAATCATAGACTACAGTAATATTTGAGATACAGTAAAAGTACAGTGGTACCTTGAGATACGAGCTTAATTCGTTCCGACTGAGCTTGTATGTCGATTTACTCGTAACTCAAATGAACAAATTAATTCGTTCCAACTCTCTGAAAAAACACCAAAAACAGGATATTGGATTGGAAAAACATTTTATTTGGTCTAATTCACCATCTATTAACAAAGTAACAAACAACTAGTTGTTTAATAGTACTAAAATTAGACGGATTTCGCTGAGGGGAGAGGGGGGGGGGCTTTTTGCACCGCAACGCACTCGTAACATAACATAAACAAATTTAAATGACCTTGGATTACGATGCAGACACACTCAAAAATGTAATCTAAACTTACACTAAACTTAATTCTAATTTTGTGTTGAAATTCTATACCTTTCTTCTCCGGGTTGGCTCTATTTGCCCCGCCTCCAAACTGACTTTCAGATGCAACCTATCGAGGGTTGTTTGCTTTTGTATTCCCTTCCAACTATTCCGAAAATGATGTACACAAAAATCCCCACAATAGGATAACGCACAAACACTTGCCACCAAGAAGTAGTATATACTGTCATATTAGCAATCGCTTGGGGAAAAAAACACTGAAAAAATGCAACGCTCCGCCCAGTGCTCGTAGAGACATTACATGAAGGAGTTGCGACCAGAGACATTACACGAGGGAGTTGCGGGGAGAGAGACAATGCCCATGATGTTCTTATGAGCAGCCTCTCGCGTCCGTTGTATGCTCGTATATCAAAATTTGTCTCGTATCTCAAGATAAATATTTGCCCGAAATTTTACTCGTATTGCTCGCATGTCGGGGCACTCGTATGTCGAGGTACCGCCGTATATAGATTTAGAATGAATACTATATCCGTCCTAATGCAGTTTTGGTTGAGCAGTTTTATTTAATGTTGTGGCAATGTCATCTTTTTATCCTTTATCCCATTTTCATGTCTGCTACTTTTCCTATGGTGGCTTTCTTAGTTCTCCCACACATATATGATGATAATAACCAGTAACTCTTTTAAGTAGGTTTCCCCTGCAAGGCACAAACAGTGCAGCACCTCTTTAATTGGATCAATGTTTGTAGCTTCTTTTTTTAAATAGTCGAAAAGCAAAATAAAAATGCAGTAGTCCTTCGGATTGCTTGTTTTTTTTCCTAATTGAAAAATATTGACAGTGTTTGTAAAGAATTGTGCTAAATTAATTATATTAAAGTAGGACGGGTATTAAATTAAACTGTTACACAGATTTTTCAGGGGATTTCTTTAGAAAAGTGTGCTACACTTCTAATTTTATTAGAAATGAAGTAGAGATGAATGATGATCAATGTTCTCTAACTCCTCTTTTAAGGATCAGTACAGATTAAAACAGGAGGTGTCTCTGCAATTCAGGAGTGCTTTTTTCATTAAATCACCTATTTGGGAATGGTTGACCTTTAAATGATTGGGGACAATCTTTGTAGTTTTATTACCGCTGAACACTAAATGGCGCTTCCTGGAGGTGTTATGAAAATTAGATGAATGTCGAAAGAGCCGTAAACTTCACATCTGTGACTTGTAGAACATTTCTTACCCGAAGCTGTGTTGTTTTGTTACCTCTGAAAATGTTTTTCTTTGCTTCTCTTTCTTACCCTCTCCAATCCCCGTACCTCTGCCCCTCTGCCGTCTCCCCCTGCATCCCTCCACTTCCTGCTTGGCTCACACCGCCGTAGCCCCATTGCTCTGCGGCATCTCTTTTGTAACCCCTGCCGGCTACAGCTTTGTACCTCCTTCCTCTGCCCCCTTCTGGTCAGGTACAGGTATCACTTCTCTTTCTGTGTCCTAACACCAATGTCACCTTGTCATTAATTACTAAACCAGAACCTGGACAAGAGATCAGTTTTATACTTCCATTGGCAGCAACAGATGTCTCTCACTATCAATGAGTTTTAACACTTATGTTGAGACCACAGTTATTACCGCCAAAGTACACCAGCCAATTGGATTCCCTGGACCATATGCCGGGACATGTGCACTGTTTATAAATCCAGCCCTGAGCATATCTAAATGGCAGTGCTGTAAGATTTTTTTTTTTTTTTTTTTGGGAAGCTACACAGTATGTGGGTGACTTTGTCCTGTGTGTGCACCTGTCAGACATAAAGGTGCAAGCGTCCAAATTCTCAGAACACCTCAGATATTCTATCCCAACGGCCATAGTTGTAAAGGTCTGACATTCCATTTCCACATGTCAGCCTCACTCGGCTCGAGCCAACTTTCACTCTCCACAGGCGAGAGAAAGTCGGGCTGGTGAAAAGGAATAGAACTAAGTGACTAACCCCAATGTGTGCCTCTCACACTGCCTGACAGGGCGGTTAGTCTGCCCAAATGTTGCCGTCAGGGCAGCCTAGTTGCAAGAAAGTGTACAGAAGTTAACAGTGACAGAGTCATCATACAAGTGAATCCTAAAAAGGGTGGAGTGGGACAATTGTGTGCAGTTACAGATCATCTGCAGTACTCCAGGAATTTACCCAGTTTACCTTATTTTCACGACTATAAGGCGCACTTAAAAGTCTTAAATTTTCTCCAAAATAGACAGGGCGCCTTATAATCCAGTGTGTTTTATATATGGGAAAAAATTAAAATGTGTCATTCATTGAGGGTGCGCCTTATGATGCGGTGCGCCTTATAGTCGTGAAAATACGGTAAATTTGAATAGTTTGAAAAATCACCCTTACAAATATAAACTTAAATTAATCTATCTAGGTTAGCTATATAATGACAGGATGAATGTTTAAATTGATATCATTTTTCTTTTTTTTTGGTTGTGCAGGGAGATGCTTGTAGTTGTTTTTTTATGATTTACAATGCACCATGGTCTGTGTTTTGGTTTTGTTGTGTGTTCATCTTTGGGATTGGTTCATTCCATTTGGGCTGGTGGGTAAGCATGGTGGAGTGGGGACACAGGGAAGAGAAGCGTTATAATTTTCATGGAATGAGGAAAAGTCTAAATGGACAAAATCTAAATTCAACGTAACAAACAGTCAGAACGCTACACACTATAAGCATGACTGGAATCGGAGAACATGGCAGGACGCAACATATCTACAAGAATGAACTGAAAAAAGCACTAGAGTGAATAGAAAGAAATTGAATGGGCAGTGAGGAATGCCTAATTGGAAGAAGCTGATTGGGTAACACAGCACAAGTGCTGACAAGCGAATACAACGTAATCAATATAAAAAGACTTCAATTAGAAACACAGTTAAACATGTTAAAACATAGCAAAGGAAAAAATAAATTTTAATCAAAATAGGCAGAAGAAGGGAGTAGTTAATTCGAAAGGTAGTTAAATGTGCACATTGTTTTGAGTCCATTCTGTTTTCTTTTTTCTTTTCTACATCTCATTTCATTTCATAGCAAATTGGGAAATATGCAACTGTTGCGCTAATGAACATGCACCAGATGTCATTGTGTGTGTGCTTTTTTAATGATTATTATTATTATTAACATGCTCATAATGTTCCAACCTATCTCTCCGTGTTTCTCTACAGTGTTTACTCCAAAAGTGATTGGCGTGGCCATCGCGCGGTACGATTTCAGTTCACGGGACACACGCGAGTTATCGCTACAGGAGGGTGACGTGGTCAAGATTTACACCAAGTCCGGAGCCAACGGGTGGTGGCGGGGCGAGGTCAATGGGAGGGTAAGTGGCAGAGCTCATTCATTTTGGAAGAAAAAAAATCAATCAGGGAAATGTTGTGGGAGGAAGAAAGAAATCGATTCAATAGTATTTTCTTTAATTATTGTATTTGGAAAAAATACACAAATAGCAACTAAAAATTGAATATGCATTGTTAGAAATAGATTCGTTAAGACAACCAGATGCATTGAAATATCTGCTAAATGTTTTTCACTTTATTTTGCAATTTTGTATAATGTTATGAGTTTATATTTTCCAAATTATTTCTTTTATCATTGATGCAAACATCATTTTACTACAATTTGTGATCTGCTAAATGTTTCAACCTCAAAAGCAGTGCATTTTGTAGTTAAGGCTATTCAATGGTGACTTAATAATATCACCAGCACTATCACAAAGCAATTATAGAAACAATCAATAACATTCACAAATTCAATGTTTGAGCATGCAACTCTTGCATGTACATCATCTTGAGCCATTTTGAAATCAATACATATACCTAAACATTGTCTGAAATAAAATACTTCATCCTCACCACCACAATTTAAAACATATCTGTGTGAAGAATGCTTAGTCACATTTGTGGTGTAGTTAAAGTAACAGATGAAGATTATACACTACAACTCAAGCAAAACTTAGAAAATACAACTTTAGGGAATAGTCCATGCAATTTCAGTCAACAAATAAAAGTGAGGTTTGTCAATGTAGGTCACTATCTCTGATTTAACATCACACCTTTTTCCCCGCAGATTGGCTGGTTTCCATCCACCTACGTAGAGGAAGGCGAGTAGCGAACGGACTAATGAAGAAAAATCACGTCATTCAAATCAATGAGTCAAGAGCCAGCGAAGCCTTGGTACTTTTATCCATCCCGAGGCCTTGAGCAACAAAGAAAAGGGCTTCTGAACGCTGGTGACGCAAGGTTAGCCCCTTCTATTCCACTTAGTTTGGTATGGCTAACTTAACTCCACCGTCTACAAGTAGCAGCTTGCCTGTCAGCGGGGCACGCGAGCTCGCCAGACGCCTAGCCATCCATAATATCCCGCCTCTTTCTGCCTGAACTACAGACCCAAAATCCCACCTGTTTTTGCCTGCCAACTTGGCCGGCGCAGACATGTCAAAAAGCGGCAACTCGCATGCCATTCTTCCAATTTATGCACTCATCCAGCCATTCACCAAAACGCCACTCCTTCCGCTTCCCGTGGGAATCGTGTCATCCGCCCTGGGGGAAAAATAGGTGTTTATTTTTCTTCTCACACCCTCTTTCCATTTTGGGAAAATTTCCAGTGGCTTTGACCTTGCTTGTGGTTGTTCCATTAATAAGAGTGCTTATTGATGACTTGATGGCTCACACAGGCGCACCAGCCACCCCTCAAAGTCCCCCTTTGATTGTCAACGCCACACTTCCACTCATACAGGAGATGGAAGATAAAGATGGTGTGTGCGAACAATTGATGGCTCTTGTTCCAATTTTCCTCTGGCTGCTCACATGCTTTATCTCCGGCGCAGACTCTCATGTTTTCGCTTGTGTTGGCCGTTAGTGATCCGCTCGCTTATCGCTGGCAAAAGCCCATTCGCCAAAGGCTTTATCTTATTGGAGGTAGTAAGGCCTTGTTGGGGAGAACACCCCACATAGTCTGTCTACCACCAGAGTTGAAATCAGCCCTTTTGACTTAGGTTATAGCCATTATGTCATTTACATGCTTGTTCTTGGCCAAATACCATTGAAACACTTTTAAAAGTAACGTGGAGGAAAAGAATAAAAGGCCATTGAGTCTAAAAAATGCAAATTTTGTACTTGTAGATGGTTTGTAGTGGCAATCTTTCTGTTTTTTGTACCTATATATCATATAACTAACCCATAATTTGCATTAAAATGCACTGTAGGAAACAATTAGACTACTATTCAACATCAAATTTAAGCACTGTTGGGGAATTAATTCATTTATTTTCTGAACCGCTTATCCTATCAGGTGGGAGGAACCGAAGTATCTGGGGAAAACCCACGGTGGCTGAGTGGTTAGCGCATCAGTCTCACACTTCTTGGGTCAAGGGTTCAATCCCAGAACTGGTTTTTCTCCGGGTACTCCGGTTTCCTCCCACTTCCCAAAAACATGCATGTTGAACATGCTAAATTTGCCCCCTTAATGTTTTATTTTCTTCAACATAATTAAGTGACCTTTAGAGAACGATGTTTACATTTTGCATACTTAATGCATTAATTCCTCTATATTCCTATTAGTTAATATTAATGCCAACAAAAAAAATCCTTGCTAAAACATTTCTATTCGTGTAAACCCTTTTTTAGTGCAAAACAGCATTCCATATAAAGTCTCAATTTTAAATTGGTATTTGGCTGCACGTTCTGCTTTCTCTCATCCCACAAATAACAGCTTCCACACTTAGACACACGCGTGATATTTCAAAAATATCACCCCCCTTTTCACCTTTTTTCCTGTGAGGAAGCTACTGTGTGTGTTAAAATTCATGGGAAGCTAAAAACACGTAATGTACATAAGATACTGTAGATTATTCAGTGCACACACTATTGCACAGCCCAAAGGTGACATTGAGGTAGAGCCACTTGTTAGTCCGAAGTCAGAGACTTTATGTGATGAACAGATGGACCCCGCCTCTGGAAAGGCACCTCAGGGCGTCGTGACCTCATGGTGTGAGGCCCCAGGCTATCGTACCACTACTGATTTTCTAAGATGCGCACATATTTGTAAAATATGCTGTTCCCTCCTGATTAGACATGTTATATTTGGGTATGATAAATGCAGACAAAGCAAATGCTCATGGTTTTATTTGTTTGTGTTATCTACCCTCCTGCTCATTATTTGCTTATACTCTATAGTTGTTCCTAAATTTGACCGTGTGCGGTCGATTGGTCGCCGGTCTTTTGGTCGCTGGTCTTTTGGTCGCTGGTCTTTTGGTCGCGGTCTTTTGGTCGCCCAGACCGCGACAACGGGCAACCAAAAGACCGGCGACCAAACAAGGTAAAACAACACGGTCTACGCATCAATAAAAGCCAACAATGGCCATGAGCAGTTTCACTGAGCCGACGTGTGAGTGTATAAGAGTTTGTATGTACATGCGTTGTCCCTTTAAGAAGCTACGTCAGTCAGGGTCTTAACAAGTTCTCCAACAAAAAACAATACACGTCCGGGAAATTTGGAGCTTTTCTTTAGCCAAATAATTACTAGGGCATTAAGTATGACTAAATAGTAATTCACAGTTTGTATTTAGATAATTTGAGCAATGATTTAAATGGTAATTATCAATAACCTTCCGGGCAACCAAAAGACCGGCGACCAAAAGATCGGCGACCAAAAGATCGGCGACCAAAAGACCGGCGACCAATCGACCGTGTACCAATTTGACAAACGTGGGTCCACAAATCACACTAGATGGAAGGCTCATTCATTTCTGGACGCTCACCTTCAGACTGATGAAGTTTGGAAATGACATGATTTATTTTCAACAATATATAAAGTGGCATTTGAACAAGTCATTCTTGGAGAGGGACTAAGACCATTCTGATTTCAGACTAAGACCATAGATTTCATTCTCGGCTTCCAGAAATAGCACATCGAATAATGAGCTTATCATTTTTACCCTTTGGTGAATTTAACCGCCTGCAGGTGCCAGAAAGTCAAATCCTAACTGTCTAGTTGACTATGAAGATCCTCTTGGGAGACCAGAATTGGATTTTTCTATTGGTAGCGTGTGGTAATCCACTTCTACTTCTTTCAAGAGTGTTTCGGGATTAATTCAAAAGATATTTCTTAAAATCTTTAGTCAGGGGGGAGGTTCGAGGCTATCGGGGATCTCATCATTTCACCATTTTTACACAGCTGTCAATTCGTCCTCTCAGTCCCTTGCACTCTTTTCCCCACCTATCTTTAATGCAATCTATGTCCTCCCATTTTTACTGTGAATTCTGTCCATCACGTGGTGCTTCTGAGGGGTGTGTGGTGCAATGCTTCATCAACAACCAAAGCAAAACGTTTTCAAACGGAATTATCAAATTGATTTTACACACCAGTTACTAGATGTCCTTCAAACGTGATCTTTTTACACCCAAGAAAATCATGAAGTCACCTCGCGTTGTGTGCCAGTGCACGTTTCTCTGGTTTGAGTTTGTGTATGCTCTGTTATTGAACCAAAGATGTTCTTTATGCTATGTTTACTGTACAGTCGATATTGTTGTCTTATACCATGGTACAACCACTGTGGCCTAATTTTAAAAACAGCTCAGGCCTGTGTAGCATTCCCCCTTGTAAATCTTTGCTGTATTATAATGTAAAATATGTTGATAGTATCAAATTAAAATATGTTGCTTATTCTAATCAGATGTCATTCGTGTGTCTGCGATGGAATTGTTTACATTATGGTTGGTCTATAAAGACATTTAAGTATACATTTTAACATGAGAATGACTTTTTCTTTTCATTTATTTTGCCGTATCCTCACAAGGACCATTTTTGTTGCATTATATGATCTTTTATATAATCTATTTTGTGAAGGTAAGCCTTTTGACATTGTTTTTAAAGAAATAGTACATTATAAAGGTGTCCTGCCTAGAGCAGTACAATGGAAATCACTGATTCCACACCTGTGTTAGAGTCAGCTCATAAAATTCTATTCATGCATACATTATTTTTTTTGTCCTACAGTAAAAAAATAGAAATATAGACACACTGCTTGTTTAACATGACCAACTTTTAAGCCTATTGGAGTTGACTTTGAGGTTTAGCGACTAGATTAGGCCAAAATCAATTCCATTATTTTTAATTAATAGTTAATATATAGACTCAGTCATGTCAATTTAACTACAGTGATCACATATAATTGTCAGATTGTTAGGCTAACTGCTATATGAGGTAAATAACCTGAATTTTTGTCACTATCTTAGGTAATAAGTGTGAATCAATGTGGGGTTTAAGACTGTCTCTTGTGAGGGCTCATCAACCTGACATTTCATTCCATCTAAAATTCTCCCTACCATAGCGAGGAAGACGTGGAACGTCAAGATTTCTGCGTCTGCATTAATCACACAGTTGTGTATGTGTGGGTGAGTCGGTGGCGGTCAGTTGACCATCTGGTACAGCACAAGAGTGAAGTTTGGACTCCAAAATGTCCAGTGGTTTTTTTGTCTCTTATGTCCAACAGGAAAGACTTGGCCTGGTCTGATTGGGACACAGTGGTCCACTTCCAGCTGAGGTGGGAACAACAATGAGACAGATGGCAGGTGACATCAACATTTCACCAAGCAAAGAAGTACCTGCTCTTATCTCTCTTCATGATCTGAAAAACTAACTTTGCGCTCAAGTAAAGTTTAAATTTTAGAATACAAACCAACACAAATGACATTGAAGGTGCATAAGCCACAATTTGGTTACAGCACATGTGTCAAAGTGGTGGCCCGGGGGCCAAATCTGGCCCGCCGCATCATTTTGTGTGGCCCGGGATAATAAATCACGAGTGCCGACTTTCTGTTTTAGGATCAAATTAAAATGAAGAGTATAGATGTATATTAAAGTTCCTGATTGTACCCCCTTTTAAATCAATAATTGTCATTTTTTAATCATTTTTTTCTGTTTTTAGTTCAAAAATCATATTGTAAAATCTAAAAATATATAAAAAGCTAAAATAAACATTGTTTTAGATCTATAAAAAACTGAATATTCAGGGCTTTTAATCCAGTTTTTTTTAATCCATTTATAAAAAAAATATATCTAAATATTATATCTAAAATGGTCCGACCCACGTGAAATCAAGTTGACGTTAAAGCGGCCCGCGAACCAACCCGAGTCTGACACCCCTGGGTTACAGTATTACTGATTTATTTTTGACATGTATCACAGTGTACAATATTTTATATTGTTTAAAACAATGACACAAACATAGAGTTTCCTAATTATTGTCAAACAACTACCAGAAACTTAGTCATTTACAGTTGAACACTGCACTAACAAAATCTTTCCAATCTGAAGTGTCATTTGTAGCATCTGATCCCACCAACATCCTTTCTCCTGAAATCAATTTTTTATTTTTTTCAGGCTGCAAATCTCATATAACGTCTCCTATATTTTGAATCCCCCTGCTCTCCACATTTGCCAGTCTATTTCTCACTGCTGCTCATGCTGTCTCAAGGTTTATTGCTGTCTTTTGGAGCCACGAGGGAGTCATCATTGCTGCCAGACGGTGGTGGCTGCTGTGTGTAAATATCAAAAAACACTCCCGCCCCCCTGAGTCTCCCACCCTCCATGTTTTCCTGGACTACGAACAGCATCGCATGAACACTAAGGTGCAAACTATAGAATAAACTCAGATAGCTCATCACCACAAAATGCACATTCGTCAACTGTTGCCAGCATCTTTTCTTACAGGTTGCGACAGTATTCTGATCTATAAAATACTTCCATGACATATACCGTATGTATATTGCGCCGCAGATGTTTTAGCATAACTTTGCATTTTATGCGTCTCTGGCTAGAAGCTTTTTCTTCCCTAGCTTTTGAAGGACGCCCTTGGAGCTTTACGTTGTATTCAAGTTTGTGTAGGGTGACTGCATTCACTCCAACTGGCTCCAACATGAAAGGAAAGCATACGCTCATGCATACTGAAAGCGAGCACACTCCCCTAGAACTGCACTTTTGCCGTAGGTAACTCTGCACACTTTATACACGCGTGCATTACTCATGATAACAGATGGTGGCACAAACATCAACAGCAAAAATCATTTGCATGTTGAACTGGAAAACTAAGAATAAGCATATTTCTAAAAATCTATGCATTTGGTGATGTTCAACTGGAAGTTTAACATATTTGGCATGTAGTTTTCTCAAAATATTTGAAAAATGATGGTGTTTATGTCTAAAATGTATTTTTCTGTGTCTGTATTCTCACCCTCTTGCTACTGTGACAGGGAATTTCCCAAATAGGGGAGGAATAGTTATCTAATCTAATCTGATGTAGTATTCATCTAAATTGGATCCTGGTGGACCTGCCAAGAAAGGAGAGATATGAACACTGTGAGTATGCATTGGAAAGTGGTTATATCCATTTTAATGTATTTTTATTTTCACCCATTGGTTTATTTCCATGTGGGTTTGTCATAGAGTTCACCCAAAAATTGGCGGTGGACTCAAATGCAAGAAATTAAGCAAGTGATGCCAAAAAACAGTTATAAAAAAAACTTAAGGTATTGTAGAAACCAAATGGAATAACCATAAGAAAAAATGAAAGACAGTGAGATACTGCGTTTAACAATGAACCAAAATATAGTGACTAAAAATCAGGATACTGAGAACAAACTGTTAACTTTGGCACACCTGGGCAGGCCACCAGGGGAAAAATAACAGGCATAATGATGAGACAAAAAAATGCTACACGACAATAATATGAAAATAATGATCGTGACACCTTGGCGACAACGAAGGAATTCACACTGAAGTTATATTTGCACTTGTGACTTTTGTGGAGTATAAAGGGAGGCAAAATAATGAGGGAAATGACATAAAAAGAATTGAAGAAAACATTATGTAGATCGTTTAAATATCTTAGTCTGTGTAAAAGCTATATTGCTTCAAAGGACACAGAATGTATAGAGTTTTTAATCTTAGTGGAGAACATATCAAAATTTGATTGACTGAAAAGGCTACTACACTTTTTTGTTTTATTACATTTTTTAACCAGCCATTTTATGTTCCGCTTCATCTTCATTTGGAGTCTTGGGTGATTTTTTTAGCTAATTTGGGGTGAAATGCATTTATAATAATTGTCCAACATAAACAAATGGCAATAAAAACGTCTAAATCAGGAAAAACAACAACATTGAGTACTTAATGTAAATGAAGGTCAATTGTAATTTGCATGACAGCAAAAACAAATCCCAATCATAATGTACAATTAATTATTTTTATTATAACAACTTTTCTCATTTCAAGTAGGAGCACAGGATTGAAAACATTAATATGTATTTCTCTGACGGACCAGTGGTTAGGGACCCCTGATCTAGAGTGTCACCCCCCATAATATTTTTAGTTGTAAGGCAGAATTCATAACACATAACACTGTTAAAACTTGTGTTACAATACTTTAAAACTGGAATTGGCATCACAAGGTCAAAGAAAGTGTTGCTGAGGCCCACATAGTATCACGTTCTATTGCGTTTTTGTTTGGAAGTGTGCAGGGATTTTCCCCTCCCCTTGTAGCCAGCTGTTTTGAGTTTATTTGATTAGCCTTTTGTTTGTATGTAGAAGGAAAATGTTTGGTGACGTCTGGCTTGGAAGCATTTCTACATTTACCTTGTGTATCCCGTCCAGTAAGTCATCTTTTTGCCTTTTGTCATTTTACATTTCTTCCCCTGTTTATTTTATCATTTGGATATCGAGTTTTTGCCATTAAAAGCCTTAGGTTTTACACCAGCAATTTTCACCACCTGGGTTCAACTCTGACTTAAAACATGACACATCTGCACACATAACAAGACCATATATTTAGAGTCAACACCTACAGTTCTCACAATTCCGTTAGCAAAGTGTTATTTCCCTCTGTGAGGCAATACTTCTATTTTTGCCTCAAAGCGTTGAGCTCACTCTTTGCCTTCTCTCCTGCTTTCCCCATTGAATCTCCACAATAGCAATGTCACCATTCGCCATCAGTTTACCTAGAGCACATCAACTCTCATTTGTTACTTCTTGAATTCTGCTGGCATCAGCAGTTAGGTGGCAGCCCCCATTGATGGTATCATGCCGCAGAAGGAGCAAGGAATTTCCGCAGCACCTGGGTTTCCTCATGCTGCCACCTTCTCGTAAGTTTACATCTCTAACAAGATGGATAATGATTGTAATGCTGGCCTATTTCCTCATTTCCTTCCCATGGGTAATATAATTGAGCATCTCCCCTTTATTAGGTAAATCAGTGTACAGTGGTACCTCGACATACGATCGTAATCCGTTCCGAGACTGAGATTGTATGACGAGCTTTTCGTAACTCGAGCGGACATTTCCCATTGAAATGAATTGAAAACAAATTAATTCGTTCCAACCCTCTGAAAAAACACCAAAAACAGGATATTTGATTGGAAAAAATGTTTTATTTCTTCTAATTTGCCATCTATTAACAATTATTATAACATTATTAGATAATAATAACAGGAAATGCAACAGCTGAGCTTACCCACGTATTGATTGTGGGTAATGAAGTTTTATTCTGAGAAAGAGTGCCATTGCCTATCGGCGTTGTGTGCACGAGTATACTTCATTACCCAGAAAGCCCTCTTTTTTCCCGCGCATGCGCATTGTGCGTTTCCTGGTCAAAACTTGTCTGAATAATTCGTTCGGTGCTCGTAGATATTGTTATACACGAAAGAGATGCGGCAAAAAAGACAGTGCGCTACAATGATAAATAGCCTCATGTCATGGCCACCTGGCTTGGTCGCATCTCGAAATTTTGATTGTATCGCGAGCGAATTATCCGATCAAAATTTTCGTCGTACCACGGGCATGGCGTATGACGAGCTGTCGTATCACGAGGTACGACTGTACTCAGATTTTTCTCATGGATTGCATCGGCTGCTTATTTTTATTTTTTTTCTCTGCTGTTTTTTCACTTGTGGAACAGTGTGTCTTTTGAAACTCAGCCGACAGTTCTTCTCTCCTCCCGCTGGGTTCAACGTTCACATCGGGAACACAAATGCCCGCGATCGCAGCTGACTAACAAAAGTCTTATGAATTAAGTGCAATTCGTTCCAATGTTGAGCATAATTTGCAAGTTAAAAAAAGGCCTTTGTGCTTGATTTCTGCCCTACAACAATTATTCATCTTGATGAGCAGGCGATTATAAATGAGGCAATTAACACGCTGTCACATTGGAGGGGAAAGAGTCTTGCAGCTTAGTCCCTCTGATTTTTTTTCTTCTTTTTTAACCTAACAAACTTCAAGCTTGAATGTAGTAGACATAACACCCACTGTCAAACTGTCAGAAGATGGGCTGGGTGCTGGAGGGTCAAGTGGGTGCTGAAGTCCCTGGGATAGCAGTGGGATCACTGTGGACATTTGACCCCATCAAAAAAAACACTGAGCAGTTTAAATAGGGTTGACGTATCCTTCTCTTCAATCACCTGGTTTAAACACACACACACACACACACACATGCACACACTCTTTCTGTTGCTGCCAGTGTCCCCGGGCGAGGTCTGGGGGCTGTAGAAAGTGGGAACACATTAGCCTAATAAGGGCCATCTGGTGGCCATTCATTAACTTGACCATCCTTGAAGTCCCTGACCCAAAATGTCATTTTTCACTTGATTAGATAAGATTAGATTAGATTAGATTAGATAACTTTATTCATCCCCTATTTGGGAAATTTCACTGTAACGGTAGCAAGAGGGTGAGAATACAGACACAGGAAAATACATTTTAGACATAAATAAATAGGTAATAAATAAGTTAATAAATAAATAAGCCTGTTGCTGATATATATATGTGTGTGTGTGTGTGTATAGGTAAATGTGTATATATGTGTATGTGTATATATATATCTGTATAAATGTGTGTATATATAAATCTGTATATGTGTGTGTGTCTATATGGGTACATATGTATACATGTGTGTATATATATATATATATATATATATATATATATCTGTTTATATGTTTGTGTGTATATATGTGTATAAATGTGTGTACAGACACTCCTCAACTTACGAACGCAATTGGTTCCGAGCGATTGTTCATAAGTTGAATTTGTTTGTAAGTTGATTTAGTGCTATATTTTGTATTATAATTTATGTTTAAGGCCTATATAAGTATATTGAAGGTTTATATAAGTGCATTTGTATGTTTAAGGCTTGTATAAGTAACACGCATTGGTTTGTACTGAAAAAAAAACATTTAATAAAATGGAGAGAATATGTACAGTACTGTAGAGAGAGAGATAGATTTATGTATTAGAAACTGGCCAAAAGAAGCGACCTAATGACGATTGCACAGTTTTCTTCTTTTTTTCATCATAAATGATGCAGTAGCACTGTATGGCATCATTCAATTGATTTGCAAACTTTGTGCAACGTTCAATATTTGGGTCCTGCTGCTCGATCTTTCTGTTTATAAATGGTACTGAATGTGCAACGCTCACCACTTTCTGACGCGCATCAAGCTTCGTTATTATTGCTACTCGTTTCAAATGAAATGGCTTGCCTCTTCCTTGCAACTCCCTCAATAGAAGCCTTTAGCTTTTTACCAACCATATTCAATATTGGATGCATGAGATATTTAATGATACAAATGAAAAAGGTTCTTTGCACACTGGAGATACATTCACGCACTTCCGCATTGCAACGAAGAAGGTAGATGCTGGGTGAGCTGAGCTCTCACAGCGCCAGGCGTCGGTATTAGCGGCTGAAAGAAGTACTACTCCGAAAAAGACGCGAAATACAAAATTGGACTTGCGAACATTTTTGGACTTAAACGCAATTTGCAGACATGTTCGTATGTACCGTTGTTCGTAAGTTGAATGTTCGTAAGTAGGGGAGCGTCTGTATATATAAATCTGTATATATGTGTATAAATATGGTTATGTATATGTACGTGTACATATGTATATGTACATGTACATGTATATGTATGTGTATATATATATATATATATATATATATATATATATATATATATATATATATATATATATATATATATATATATATATATATATATATATATATATATATATATATATATATATATATATATATATATATATATATATATAGTATATGTATACGGTTAGTCTTAACAGTCTTAACATCTGATGGAGGAATCCATTAGGTGGCCAAATGAGCTTGGGTCTCAAGATGAAAAAAGTGAGTGAAATATAAATAAAAGAAACTGTTGAAAAAGAGGTGGCATGGGAAGAAAACTGACAGGAAGCGGGATGGGCAGTGAGGCTAAAAAGATGACATCGGTGGTTAGAAGATGGCATTTTGATTTCCAGGTCCATGCTTTGACGATAGCCAATGTTTCAAATGAATGCCCAAAAACCAGCAAGATAAGTGTCATTGCAGTTCATTTCACACTTTTTTTCTTTTAATACTCCGATCCCAATTTTCTCTGAGAAATGGTTCTTGTTAAGTTGATAATACCAAAGCAGCCAGACAAGAATGTGTTCAGATTTGCAGTGTTATGATTTTTTTTTACAAGTACAGCACTGTGATGTTTAAATTCTGCAGCACATGTCAAACGTATCAACAAGATTGTTAAAAAAAACCGAACATAAAATAAAAAGATTGCTGCATGCTATGTTCAAGGTTGTTGGGGAATTTATGGAACCATGGTTACAGCAGGTGATGAGAATATTTGCAAACGCTCCAAATCAATAAAAATGCTGTACACCTGACCAGCTTTTATATTTTTTTTTCAGCCTCTTTACAGCCTTTCAGAGAGTGTCGAGCCAAACATCTTCCCTGACATCAAATCCTGTGAGTATATTAAAAATGTCAACTTCTCTTTTGAATATTTTTGCTCTGGGGATGTTCGATGTCGCATTGGTATTACTGAGAGGGAGCCTGAGGCTGGAGATTTTCAATGTACCCGTTAAAACTTCCAAAAGCACTTCAGAAGGCATTTATTTGTTTTTCAATATTTTGTTGGGGAATAATGATTGTGATCTGCTGTATCATTATAATATGCAATCAATAGTTAACATTGGGTGAAAAAAAACTACATTTTGAAGTGTGTCTTGGCATACCTGATCAATTGATAGTACAGTGGTACCTCAACATACGATCGTAATCCGTTCCGAGACTGAGATCGTATGTCGAGCTTTTCGTAACTCGAGCGAACGTTTCCCATTGAAAACAAATTCATTCGTTCCAACCCTCTGAAAAAACACCAAAAACAGGATATTGGATTGGAAAAAAAACGTTTTATTTCTTCTAATTCGCCTCAATTGACAAAGTAATAAATAACAAGTGGTTTAATAGTAATAAAATGTGTTCAATAGATGTAAAATTAGACGCATTTCACGGAGGTGGGGGCTGTTCGGGGGACTTTATGCACGGCAACAACGCACTCGTAAACGAACAAACAAATTTAAATTAACTTGGATAAATATATACAGACACTCAAACATACGTTTAATATAACTTTACACAAAACTGATATTCTAGTTTTGTCTTTTGTTACCTTCGTTTTCCGGTTAGCGGTTTGCCACGCCTCCACCCTCACGTTCGCTATCGATGGACTGTTTGCTGTTGTATTGCCTTCAAAATATTCCGAAAATGATGCACACAAATGTCCTCACAATAGGATAACGCACGACCACTTGCCAACGAGAAATAGTCTTGAAAGAACGATCGCGGGAGCTTAGAAAGAATAATAGGAAATGCAATAGCTGAGCTTACCCACGTATTGATTGTGGGTAATGAAGTTTTATTCTGAGAAAGGGTGCCATTGCCTATGGGTGTTGTGTGCACGAGTATACTTCATTACCCAGAAAGCCCTCTTTTTGCCTGCGCATGTGCGTTTCCTGGTCGAAACTCGTCTGAATAAATTGTTCAGTCCTCGTAGATAGAGCATGTTGTATGACGAGCATGTTGTATCACGAGGTAGCACTGTACTGCAAAACTATCAGCAAGTATGAGCACGTAAAAACTTTTATTTTAGTAACCATAGTAAATTTAGGATGAAATTTGCTTTATCCCAGTTAAGATATTTCAGTAGTCAATCACAACAGCACGTTTTAGGAATGCATTTGTACAGGAAGATGTCGTGAACCAACTAAATGAATCATTTTTTTCTTAAATCCCATGCTAGGTTTCATCTACTATGAGCAAAATATGTTTCTTCTGGCACTCTTGGTTTGATTGGCTCATTAAAAAGTTCTGTCCTATTGAGGACCTTTGTCAAAAGTCACAGACATTTCACAAAAATGTCTATTTCCTAGAAGACAAGTTACATCTTAGCAGGTATGTCTTGCTTCTCCAAGACAACACGTTTCCTTGGTAACCTCTGTTGTTCAATTTAAAAAAAACACACAAAAGGAGTAAAAAAAAAAAATAATAATGACTAGTTGAGTGTTAAACCTCTTCAATTTAGTTTTAGACTAATCCCAATTACATATAAGCTTGCAAATGTATTTTATCCATTCATCTCAGGCACCAATCACCATGCCCTATTACAAACAATAAAGGTTAACTAATAATGCAGCTATCACATTCACTTTAAAGCATGTTTACCTCCTCACAATCCATTATAAATGATCATGTTTAATTCGTTGCCAGGGCGCCTGCTGAGATATTTCCATTAAGAGGAGGACTGGACCACAACAAGGGTGATTATCATTCTCTCCTCTCTTTAAGCTGCATATTCCGGCGGTGGAACTAATTTTATTCACAGTGCAAAGTATGGTCTTTTGTATGACCTTTGTAGAATAGATTATATATATTGCACTGTATAGTATAATTACAAATTATATATTATGCAAAATGTAACTGCTACATCCTAAAACAAAACAAAAAATAGCAGTGGCGTGAAATTGTATATTTCTAATTCAACTGGAATGTAATCACCTCACTTGTATAGTAAGTACTACAACCACAAAACAAAAGATTTTGTGTTTAGTATAGTTGTTGAAAGAAGAATGTTATGATTATTATTATTCGGTATTTACTTATTTTTAGTGATTTAGCTTTATGTAAACAAAAGTGACTTGATTTACAGTTGATGTTCATAGATAAATTTTGTATTCTTATATGCAATAATATTTATATGGCACCATGCTAAAGGATGAGGATAAAAAATGAAAACATTGTTGTTTATTCCATCATTAAGTGGTACTACATGCAATATTCTAAAAGTTTTAAAAAAAGGACTCAAACAACACTTTTTTTTCCTGAATTCACAGGAAGTCAGAATTCATTTCACATGTCTACAATGTTTTTTTTTTTTTTGCACATCAGGTGTTCCCCTTTGGGCATAGCACATCAAATCTATATCTAGAGAGACTGCTGCTACCCGTCTTATTACTGAACGCTAACTGGAAAAAAAAGAATAATTTCAGAACACGATAAGTCGATGATCATCTGTGCCACTCATGTATTATTATTGTCAAAACAATCTTTCTAGATTTATCTTTAAATGTGCATATTATGGAATATGATAGCAGCATATTGCAAAGAGCTAGTTGAATAAGTGCAGATAACGGACATACACATTCATGTTTGTTCCTTTATTATGGAAACAAAATCTGATAGATGGGGATGTTAAACCCACACGAATGAAGGCGGTTGGACAAAAATTCCATTCACAAATATCAACAATTATCAGAAAAATGTTGATTATGTGTCATGGTGAACTAAAACATTTATAGATGTGCTGAATTTTGCAAGGTTTAACCTGAAAGGAACATTTTTGCCCAACCAAACGCCACTGCCTTGTAAATGATAGACATCTTTTGATGATTATAAAATGCTATAACGGCCCCTTAGTGAAAATAGTCTGAAAGCGGCAAGGCCGACCAATAGAAATACAACACATTGTCTTCTGGTATTTGATCCTTGTGACGTTACACAACTCAATATTTGTTCAGGCTATTAGTTGTGCTGGTTACGTTGATGCCGTGGTTATGCACACTGCACACGCAACATCTGTGGAAATCAGCCAGTGTGGACTCAGCTTGGTGGTGCGCACACAGGAATCAAACAAAGCCTGTCACTTTTAACATTTTTCTACTCATATATTTCACATTTTGAACTTGACGTGAGTCAATGTGTGTCCATGCTGCAATGAGATTGCTTCCTGTCTGCATTCAGAGCGTGTTGTGCACATTTTCCACTCCAAATCAATGGAAAAGTTAGCGTAAAGTTGAGAGTCATGAGTTGCTCTTGGCAAATCCTTTATCATGAGTTACCCAGGTTCCAAAAAAGGTTATTTAAATGCAGTGATCAGGGCCTGCAAGACCTTCTCTGCTGGCCTAAAAAATATCTGAATCACAGACTGATGTTAATTATATTTTATCCATGAACTCTTAAATAAATCCAAATTGTCTGTCAGCTTCCTTTCATTGCTTTTCCCCTAGTTGCGCTGCTTCCAGATGTGTGTTTTCATATTTAAGCATTTAACCAATCACATTTAAGCCATTATTTGTTGCCAGGGTCAGAAATCTACCCGCAGGCATTCACAATCAGTTCTGAAGCATAAAATAAGCGTTGATAAAACTGTAGCTTTAACCAATCAGATTTCGAGTTGGCAACACCAACGCCCTCTCGCAGGTGTAGGATACCTAACCCTATGATTGGCTAGTGATAGAGTGGGCTAGCCAGAGCTACCAAAAACTATCTGTAGCGAGCTGCACAAGCAAATGTATGTATTCCTAAATCAAGGGTGTCAGACTCGGGTCGGTTCGCGGGCCGCTTTTACGTCAACTTGATTTCATGTGGGCCGGACAATTTTAGATATAATATTTAGATTTTTTTAAATAAATGGATTAAAAGAACTGGATTAAAAGCCCTGAATATTCATTTTTTCATAGATATAAAACAATGTTTATTTTAGCTTTTTTAAAATGTATTTTTAGATTTTACAAAATGATTTTTGAACTAAAAACACATAAAAGATTGAATAAAAAATCACAATTATTGATTTAAAAGGGGGAAAATCAGGAAATTTAATATACATATATACTCTTCATTTTAATTTGATCCTAAAACAGAAAGTCGGCAATAATGAATTACTTTCCTGGGCCACACAAAATGATGCGGTGGGCCAGATTTGGCCCCCGGGCCGCCACTTTGACACATGTCCTAAATGCAGTGGCAGGCGGTGCATTTTCTGGTAGCGCCTTTAACGTATCAATCCAACCCTCAAAAACTATTTTATGGCTATAAAACCTCTACTGCAGCTACAGCTGCGACACATAAAAAATAATCAATAAATTAATGCACAAAAATGGGGTAAAATCCACTTCCTAGCAGCATTTCATGATTAAATACAAATACTGGAGCTTTTCAGACATTAAAACCAGGCCAGGGGGTGATTTTCCCGGGAAAAGACAGCGATGAACGTCAATGGCGTACGGGTAAACATTGCCCGAAAATGGGGTAAAATCCAGCCGAAAACAGCATTTATTGATTAAATACAAATACTGGAGCTTTTTAGACATCAGAACCGGGCCCGGAGTATCATTTCCACGGTAAAAAGACAGCGATTAAAGTCGATACGTCCATATACGTCCATACGTGAAATGGCAAAAAAAATGCACTGCCACTGTTTAAATGTCTAGAAGTAAAAAACAAACATGTCATCACAATCTTCATAATGTGCAATACTATATTTTAAAGGATTAAGGCCCAACCAAAAAGTATTTACAGCTCCCCCCACTGACTAATGCACGTTATGATGAAAACAATGTATTTTTTTAAGTATGAAAGCCCAATCAACACGTATTTACAGCCCCGCCCCCGCCCAACCCACTGACTAATGCATGTTATTATGAAAACAATGTATTTTTTTAAAGTATTTAAGTCCAACCAAAAAGCATTTACAGCCCCTCCCTACACACACACACACACTGACTAACGCACGTTATTATGAAAACAATTTATATTTTGTGTGTGTCTATTTTTAATAGGCGTGGCCGAGGTCACAGTTCAAATTGCCGACGTCAAACCCCAAAATGGCTGATGAGCCAGGAGGCAAGACGGGCGTGCACTGCAGAGCAGCTCAAAAGTGACGATTTGCCGAAGAAAGCCCGACAAACTTCTCACAGGACGATGCAGCACATTCGGTACGTTGTCATTTGGGGATTTCGAAGCCCCAGTTCTCGTCGTAAGAGTGATAAGAGCATGATTCGTTGACGTGATGTCGCCCCATGTGTGTGCAGACAGCAAAATGTTTGCAAACAAATTGGCTACATTGCGTTACCGATCGATCGCTCTTTGTTTAAAAAGAAATCATTCCATTGTGTGTTTCAGTCCCTCAACGAGCACAGACTGCTGGGAAACATCAAGAATGTGGCCAAAACGACCAGAAAGGGGAATCTTGTCGACGCCATAACAAAGTGAGTCATTTTTAAATAGTTCAGATTTTCTCTATCCGTGTAATAGTTAAACGTCGGCGTTCAGTATTCAAGGCTTTGCGCAATTGGTTCGTTTTTCATCATCCAACTTTTGAATGAAAACACTAACTAGCTTGTTTTTTTAATAGCAAAAACCTGTGGATAAGTCACCCACACAAATGCCATTAGTGGACGTGTAAGGAATAAACAGTAATCCCTCGATTATCGCGGTTAATGTAGACCAGACATGGCTGTGATCATTAAACTGTAAAGTAGGGTCATCCCTATTGAATTTAATTTAAAAAAATAATAATACTATAGTGGCAAGTGTAGGAGTAGCTTCCACTTGTGAGTTTCACATCTTTCTGAACTTACAAATAATAAACAAACATAGGCTTTGTCATCATCATTGACTTGACAAAAGCCTAATTGTCATCATATTGGTAACTGATGCAAAAAATTCTGCCATGTAGTGGAACTGTGCACTCAAACAGATTATATACTTTCACCCTGTTCACTTTCTTGAAGACCTCAGGGCTTGGACCGTTTCATTTTTAGTTTTAAATGTGGTTTTGACAAAATCTAAGTGACATTTATTCAACAATAGTGCAGGTGTCATTTTTGACTCGGCATAAGAAGAGAAAAACACAAGCTTTTTGGATATTTATTTTTTTAAGAATGAATGGATTTGAAATAATTGACTGAACCTCAAGGCAGAAGTAGGATTTATTTTATTTATTATTTTCATGTAATTTGTGGGCCCCTGTCCAGTGTGTTTTCTATATTTCCCACCACATTAAGATCCTGATTATTTGTTTGTGGAGGGAAAAATGAAAAATAGACTGGATCGGGGCCTTTAAAGACTCTCTGCAGCAGAAAAAAGAAAACCAGACCATCAGGAGTATGTCTAGTATTGCCTTTTGCTGTTTTATAGAAAAAAAGCTAAACGTTGGAGGTTTTTAGTTAAATTTGACTTAATCGGGCCCTAGTCTGTATTTCTTTTTTATGTAACTTAATCTATTGTGCCTTGACCCCTTTTTGTTTTCCAGAATTCCATTCAAGGTGGACAAGGTTTCCTGCCTATGTACAGATAGGCTGACGCACCCCCTCATTTCTCGGTGCTGGGTGTTACGCGAGAACCTATCTCCAAACTTTTTCAAAATAAAAGGTAAGACCTTGCGAATGGTTTTTTACTAAACTTTGTGCCTTGACCCCCTTTTTTGGTTTTCCAGAATTCCACAAGGGGGACAAGGTTTCCTGCCTATGTACAGATAGGCTGACGCACCCCCTCATTTCTCGGTGCTGGGGGTTACGCCAGAACCTATCTCCAAACTTTTTCAAAATAAAAGGTAAGACCTTGCGAATGGTTTTTTACTTAACTTTGTGTATTGACCCTTTTTTGTTTTCCAGAATTCCACCTGGAGCCAAGGGGAGTGTCTTCGTCCATTTGAAAATGGATGAAGGCAACCCTGATTTTTCAAAATGCTGGATGGCCTGGGCGAACCTATCAGTGAAGTTTTTCAAAATAAAAGATCTTGCAAAGTATATATGGGTGTTATGCCAGAACCTATCTCCAAACTCTTTCAAAATAAAAGTTTTTCAATGTATACATGTGTTTGTCTTGATCTAACAAAAAATGCAAGTAACAATCCAAGTTAAAAAAATTTATTTACAGGTAAACATTTCAACTTTGGCACACTTGGTTGTGTGGCCAATCTTTCCTCTGGTTTGTCCACCTGTAGACATAAGAAAATACATTTTAGTTAAAGGTTCACAAAACAAGTTTACACTTACAATTAATTTTTGTAAAATACACTTTGAAAATAAAATTAAAAAAGAAAAAATGTGGAATAGACACTTGGAAAATAAAATTTAAAAAAAAAAGCTGGCAGAATAAACACTTAGAAAAGCTGGGGGAATAAATGAGATAACACTTAGAAAATAAAATAAGAAAAAAAACAGGGTATATACACTTAGAATTTTTTTTTTTTTTTAAAGCTGGGGGAATAAATGAAAACACTTAAATAAAATAAGAAAAACGGTATGTACACTTAGAAAATAAAATTTTAAAAAAGTTAGGGGGAATAAACAGAAAATAAAATTAGAAAAAAAACTGGGGGAATAAATGAGAAAACACTTAGAAAATAAAATTTAAAAAAGCTAGGGGGGATAAACAGGAAATAAAATTAGGAAAAAAAAATGGGGGAATAAACACTTAGAATTCCTGCTCTCACATTAACAGAGATCCTTCTTACCTTAAAGATATAGTCAAAGAGCTGTGGAAATGAAGGGCCAGTGAAACATCACCATGATGATTTTGGATTTTCAGAAGTGCAGAGACACCATATGATTCAAGTGGGCAACTTGCGAGGAAGATATCTCAGGCCTGTTGCATGCAAAAAAAAAAGCAAAAGTTAGAATATATAGAATGGAGATTCAACTTTTTGGGGGGGAGTAGTTTTACCTGGCCCAGTCTCCTCTTCTATAACCTCAATAGTGCTCTAGGCATGCTAGAAGAGCTGCATCTTGGTGCTAAACAGGGAAAATTTGCACACAAAAGCATAAGTTAGCATATATAGAGCCTGGAGATTCAACAGATAGGCTTAGTTGTCTTTTTGGGGAAGTAGTTTTATCTTGATGCTAAACATGGAAAACTTGATTTAACCAAGGTATTTGGGGGTTGCCAAACAATTACGGGATAGAGAAATCTTACAAGAAATTTAATAAACGATCAAGATAAAGAATGAAAATTAGTTAGCGAGTGCCTTGTGCTATTTTTCCTTATACAGACGTTACCATATGTTAACAGCTAGGACAAGGGTGTCAAACTCGGGTTGGTTCGCGGGTCGCAATATCGTCAACGAGTTCACGTGGGCCGGACCAGTTTTGAAATAATATTTGATTTGATATTTTTTTTCTATTTAAATTGGATTTAAAAAAATGGATTAAAAAAACTATCAAAAGCCCTAAATATTCAGTTTTTATAGATCTAAAAAAAATGTTAGAGCTTTTTTTTTCTTCATGAGGGAAAACATCTTAATTTGTTTTTCATTTCAAAAGGAAACAAATTTTTTTGGGGAATATGTTCAATATTAGAGTGGAAAACAGATTTTTTAAATATTTACTTTTAGATTTTACTAAATGCTTTTTGAACTAAAAACACAAAAAGGAAAAAAATGGATTAAAAAATTACCATTATTGATTTAAAAAGGGGAAAATGAGGAAATGAAAGAGAATTTTTACAAGAATTTAAATAAAAGATCAAGATAAAGAATGATAGTAATTTTGAGTGCCCCGTGCTATTTTCCCTTTTCCAGACATGGCAATTAATTATACAGACTGACGTTAACTAGGAGAATGTCGGCTTAATTTTTTGAATAAATGATTTTTTTGTGAAACCAGAACAATTACAAATCAGAAACGGGCGTTTAGCAGTTGCAGTGAAAACTATCATCACATACAAAAACACCAGGAATTAAGTCTTAGCTTTGGATGTCATTTTAAAGCGAGCCTTTACCCAGCAAACTGTCCGTTGATGTTTGATTCAACTAAAAGTCTTTCCACACGACTCAATAATGGAAAACGGGCAACATACTTTTTAAATCAAATGGGAAGCGATATCGTGAAGCTAATGCTAAATAGCTAGCTAGTTACATGCTGCACACAGTCGGTGAGGGAAAAGGAACTCAAAACTTAAATTGTCGACGGTGTGTTCGACCTGGCATTAAACTAACAGATTTGTTGGCGTTTTGGGCTCAATTGATTCCTAAAAAATGTCCCGGTAGCGTGATAGAAATGGACTTAGGCCGGTAAATTGCTCGACGCCTTACCTGCCTTACCTCGTCGTGCTCGTCGTCTGGGGGCGAGACGCTGCGCATGCGCTTAATTTACGCATCTGTTTCGGCAATAGGCGTAACCACGCCCATATTGAACCTGGAAAAGATGGTGGCTTGCTTACGGCGCTCCACAAAGTGGTTTGTCTACGTTTTGAAGATGACGTCACAAGTATCAAAGTGGCGGCCCGGGGGCGAAATCTGGCCCGCCGCATCATGTTGGGCGGCCCGAGAAAGTAAATCATGAGTGGCGACTTTCTGTTTTAGGATCAAATTCAAATGGTTATAGATGTACATTACATTTCCTGATTTTCCCCTTTTTAAAATCAATCATTGCAATATTTTCAATCCAATTTTATTTCTTTTGTGTTTTTAGTTCAAAGCACATTTTGTAAGATCTAAAAATAAATATATAGATATTTTCCGTTTTCCACTTTAATATGGAACATAATTAAAAATATATTTTGTTTCCATTTGAAATGAAAAACATGATTTTTGTGGTCTTGATGCTATAAAACAGTATGTGTATACTACAATGAAACTCTACTTTTACAAAAAATAAAAATAAAAATTCAACCCTGTTCAGTTGACAGATCTAGCTGTGACTTGAATATAAATCGAGGACATTTTACATCACAATTACGCAAGTGTCTGGTCGTTATCCGCTCATGTTGTTGAGAGGACGTTTTAAATTGAGTGAGAATTATAGTTGTGACCTTTGAATTCAGGGGGCTGCTACTATAAATACATCTATTCAGGCTGTATAGGAATATTACGACAGACTTGAAACCTAAAATTCAAGTCAACGTTGGCTTGTCGCCAAGACCAGCAAGAGTATTTGTTTTAAATCTTTTATTCACTTAAATTATGTGTTTACACGAGAACATAACATTTATAATGTCCTTTGGTGGGATTGAAATACACTTTTTTTTTTAAATACGGTATGTAAACTGTAATTCTCTGATGCCAGCACACGGCCAGCACAAAAGCAAATGACCTGTACAACAAAAAAATAAAAATAAAGATGGAGTACAAAATGAAAAAGATAAACGTCTGCGTCTTGGATGTTTGTATACATTACATTTGCCTTTTCTCGTCACAGTTCAGCAAAGATACAAAAGGACTAGTACATTATTTATTTTGCTTCGTCCGTTTAGAAGAGAACCTGTAAATACACTGATGATTTTCTATCCACTTGTAGTGTGGAAAACTATCCTCTGACCTGGATGAGAAAGAGAGAGAGAGCCGAGGGTCTAGTAGAAAGAACCAGAGATAGAATTCTTACATCTGTGCATCACCGACATTAGACAAAAGAAAGAAAAATCCTTCACCCGACGGGGGTTTTACAGCGCAACATTCACAAAAGCACAGGTCAGTGGCAGCATGGCGAGGGGAAGGAAAAAGGGGGGCATGAAGTTGAAAGCGGAGGGATTCCAGAGAAAGTTTGCGTGCCACAAAGAGTCTGCACACATTTCCTTTCCTTCCTCAATGCATTGGCATACAACTTGCTCACCGTTTGTGCACCCCCCGCGAACATTGGTACACGGTCGATTGGCCGCCGGTCTTTTGGTCGCCCGGAAGGTAAGTGATAATTACCATTTAAATCGTTGCTCAAATTCCCTAAATACAAACTGCGAATTATTATTTAGTCATACTTAATGCCCTAGTAATTATTAGGCTAAAGAAAAGCTCCAAATTTCCCGGACTTTTATTGTTTTTGTTGGAGAACTTGTTAAGACTTTGACTGACGTAGCTTCTTAAAGGGACAACGCATGTACATACAAACTCTTATACACTCACACGTCCGCTCAGTGAAACTGCTCAGGCCCATTGTTGACTTTTATTGATGCGTAGACCGTGTTGTTTTACCTTGTTTTGTCGCCGGCCAAAAGACCGGCGACCAATCGACCGCACACGACGAACATTACACCGAAGAGGCTGAGGGAAATATTTCTTTGATTTGCCTTCCTCACCAGTCCGTCCGTCCAACATTAAACTTACGGGAGCGTCCCAAAAGGATCATGGCGGCTGCATTCGTCTCGAACGAGTCAATTGGTTGCAGCCGTTGTTGCCGTGGCAATAACAGGAAGTCATCTTCAGTTATCCGCTCCGACTGAGGGGGAGCTTAAGCACCTGTATGGCTTAAAGGAGGAGATGAGCGGGAGGACTTGGCTTGGGGTTCTTTGTCCATTGCACTTGTTTGATGTTAAATTTGAATATCATCTTGCATTTTTTTTTTTTTTACAAGTATACAGTTCTATTTTTTTATATATATATATTTACTCTTTGATATTGAATGATTGATTTTTCTTACTCATTTATCTGGCACATTCCTTTTCACATCAGTGTCCGCTGAGGCTGCTCGAAGAAGAAGCTGGTACAGTGAAGTCCACAAAGCTCATGATTGTTCTGCTCGAATGGTTGTTGATTATTTGAAAGAGGAATGGGTCAGTAGGGTGAAGGCTATGTGTGTGTGTGTGTAGGGGTTTAATCGCTCCCTCCTGGTCTCTCTAAAGAAGGAACAAGCCAGGAAGTTGGAGAAGAAGTAGCAGCCAGCAGGAGAAATGAGGCCTCAGAGGAACGTGGCCCGAACTGGCACTTCGACAACCGCCCAGCTCCGACTCGCAGCGCGGCTTCTCGCACAGCAGGCCCGTGTAGGCTAAGGGGCAGTTGCAGCGGACGTTGCTGATGCAAACGCCCCCGTTTTGGCAGCGCATGAGCTCGTTGTCGCACACCCGAGCTGTCACGGAGGCCATGGAAAAAGAGAGACAAGAGTGAGTGGATTGGAATATTTTTCATGGCACATTACTTTAAGGGGCTCACTTTGAGGAATAAAGAATCCATTAAAATGTGCCCCAGCGTCAAAAAGCATGAAGTTACATTGATTTAGTGTAATTGAATCACTGGGTTTCCCCATTGGGAACATATGAAACTTGAATGGTGATGAAAATTTGGATAGAAGTACATTTAGGATTTCTATAGCTATATTTCATCCAATTCAAATACAGATAAATGGCATAACTGTATTAAAAAATAAATAAAATACACATTGTATTTATTGTACCTGTATATGAAATAATACATAGTAGTAAACATGCTTTTAATGGGTAAGAAAAGTCAACAATAACAGTGCATATAAGAAGATGGATTAATGCAAATTAAATGCCAACAGTCATGAGTAACATTTCAAAATGTCAATATTTGTCATTTGGATGGTACTTTAAATGAGAGTACTTTTCTGATTACTGTATTTTTCAAATGTAAGCCGCACCAGGCAAAACAAAATAAACAAACAAAATATACGTATTATAAGTCACATTGGAGTCGAAGTTGCACTTTGAGGAAAACAAACAATTATAGTATATTATATGTAAACATATAGTATTGTCAAACCTTAATAAAAGTCACAGGGACCGCCAAATTCTGTAAATATTTTTGTATGACAAATAGTATGGCAAATTAGATACAGTGGTACCTCGATATACGAGTGTCAAAATTAGAATTAAGTTTAGTGTTAGGTTCGATTAAACTTATTTTTGAGTGTGTCTGCATCGTAATCAAAGTTCATTTAAATATGTTTATGTTATGTTACGAGCGTGTTGCCGTGCAAAAAGCCCCGCCCACTCTCTCTCTCTGCCCGTCTCTCTCTCCCCCCTTCGAAATCTGTATAATTTTAGTACTATTAAACACATTTTAGTAATATTAAACCTCTAGTTATGTGTTACTTTGTTAATAGATGGCGAATTAGAACAAATAAAAATGTTTTTCCAATCCAATATCCTGTTTTGGGTGTTTTTTCAGAGAAAATCGACATACGAGCTCAGTCTCGGAATGCATTAAGCTCGTATCTCGAGGTACCACTGAACTTGAAATGGGTACAGGGCATTAAAGAAGAATACTAATGAGATAATACATCATTTATTAGGGTACCCTTGTTTTCAAGTAAGTCCAAGATTGGCTCCATAATGAAAACCATTCTTTTCGTTCTGTTGTAAGCAAACCTTTTAGCTTGACTTCAGAACAACACTTTCAACTTGTGCACTTTGACGATAATATTTCCGCGGTAACAACGCTGAATCCGCACTTTCCGCTAAGCTCGTGAAGCTCTCCTTCTACCCCCCCAAAATGCGGTGACTTTAGACAAAGTGAACATCAGGTGAAAATTGGTGTATATTTAGAGCTGGGACACGGAGGCCACTACATTCCCGCCGGAGGCAAGCTGTCAAGCAAGCTGCAAGAAAGCAACAAAGCAAGGCTGCGCAAACTAATAAACCAACAGAGACAAATAAACAATGATAAACACGGGAGACACTTCTACCCAATCCGCTGCTTTTTTCCGTGAGTGGAAAACAATATGGTAAGCAATCTAGGAACTCGATGGGACATAAATATCTCAACAACAAATATCGGAGCTCTCAGCTGGATGCATGCCATCTCTCGGGAGGAGTCAAATTGAGCTTTGATGGGAGGCATACGAAGAAATATTGACTTCTATTTAGACCGCGTCTTGTTTGTGGCTGCTATATGGCTCGGCGTTTGGCTTCAGGTCTTGATTGGCCACTTGCCAAGACAAGGCAACAACAAAACATTACTTTCTTTGGTACTAATATCACTTTCAACAATGAGTCAGTCATTACATTGACTAAATTATTTGATCTTTTTGAATCTCTTCATGCGTGATAATTGAATATATCTTAAGTGTGGTGCAGACATCCTGATAATGGGACCCAATTTGAGAATTTAACCATGTTTTGATTTCATACCTGTCAACTTGTACGTTTTTCCTGTGTTTTATACGTTATTTGGATCATTTCGAATTGTCTAAGATACAGGTGTCAAAGTGGCGGGCAGGGGGCCAAATCTGGCCCGCCGCATCATTTTGTGTGGCCCGGGAAAGTAAATCATAAGTGCCGACTTTCTGTTTTAGCATCAAATTAAAATGAAGAGTATAGATGTATATTAAATTTCCTGATTTTCCTCCTTTTAAATTAATAATTGTAATTTTTTAATCCATTTTTTCTGTGTTTTTAGTTCAAAAATCATTTTGTAAAATCTAAAAATATATTTAAAAAAGCTAAAATAAATATTGTTTTAAATCTATAAAAAAATGAATATTCACGTCTTTTAATCCAGTTCTTTTAATCCATTTATAAAAAAAAATCTAAATATTATATCTAAAATGGTCCGGCCCACTTGGAATCGAGTTGACGTTAACGCAGCCCGCGACACCCCTGGCCTACACCGTATAACAACTATTGTACGGGATTTTTTTTAAATAAGTTTTTTATAAAACCGATCTCGCTTTACCCATTTCGGTTCTAATCCGGATCGTCTCAGTCACTGGTAGCAGACGAAAACGTTAATATTGTCACACCTTAAGCATTCCCCTATCACCCATCTGCCTTTTCACTATATAAATATAGCGTGCCAGCAAGCAATGTACCCAGATAATCGAGCTGTCATCGTCATACAGGGACATCTTCAGAATCTTGAATTTAGTGCATAAAAAAGTACTATGTCTACTTTGGGGGAAATTTTAGACTTAAGTGCGCCCTATGCGAGCAAATATGTGCCGCGTTGCATTTGTACGGTTTATTATCACTTAATAAGGGGATTTCCAATCATAAGAAATCATGGGAGAAATTGGCCGAGGTTGAAAGGTATGTGATTTATATTTAGATTTTAGACCACCTGGGGGAGGGCTCAAGATCTCACTCTATTTTAGATGTTGAGGATAGTGACTATTCATTCTGGAAGGATAAGACTTGAATTTGGTATGAACTCGAGACGTATACACATCGATTCAATGAGCTCAATTAAAAATAATTGTAAGGGCTGATTAATTATTGTAGACTTATTGTTTCTTTTTGGTGATGATAAGATGCTACGCATGCCTTTGGGTCTACTTATCATGATTGTTCTGGAAAGACAAAGGAAGGCCGGAGCTCAAGGTTCATTTGAACTTGTTTACAAAGTAAACAAGCCTTAAAGTTAAATCTTTAGCTTTGAGCAATTGCTTTTGTTGAATGTTTTGATAGCATATCGTGTCTTCTCCATCGTTTACATTGAAAATAAATGATGGCACATCTTTACAAATGTAATCTCTTTAGCTACCCTACTTCATCTATTCCTACTTTCAATATTATCCCTTGATCTTCTCTTGTCCCCAGTCACATTCGATGTCCCGCAGCGCCATCTATATGCACGCATTAGCATGTTTTATTCTGTCATGTGAGGTCTTTCGTATTCCTAAAATAGGTAAAGATGTAAGAAATAGTCTTTGGTGCCACCTAAAAACTGTGAGGAAGAAAAGGAAAGGCACAGAAGTGAATTCATTAAAAGAGGGAGTTTACTGGAATATCGCAGAGATACGATCAGGACACAGGAGAGATGCCTCTAATTAGAGTTTGACCTTTTATCTTGTCCCTGTTGCGCCGAGTAAAAGTCGCTCCCTTCCGAGAATATTCACAGCAGCTCTCATTCCTGCTGAGCAACATAAGAAAAACTGACCTGATGAGATCAAATTCAATGAATACGGACCATTTTCCATATTTTTTTGAGACTGAAACTGAAAGTATTTACAGAGAAAAACAAAGCCAAGATACTATACGTGCTATAGTGTATGAATTTTAGTAAGAATGCAAAACTACTGTATTTTCCCCATTATAAGTCGCTTCAGAATATAACTCGCACCAGACATAAATAAGGAAAAGACATATAATAGTTGCAATTTTGGGGGAAATGTGTTAAAATATTTAAATCATATTGAAAGGCAAAATAAAATAAGAATAAATACGAGAACAGCAGGGTGAATAATGGTCCATCTGGAGGATGTTGCACTGTTATTAAATAGAAAACAAAATAAATCACTCAAAACCCTCCAGTATACATCTGGCATCGCCCAGCTGGTCTGGTTCGAAACCATAACTAAGTAGCTTTTGTAAAAGGTCAATTATAAACAGAGGCCTAGAGCAAGCTATTGCCGTCTATTGTGAAAATAACATGTAAAATGGGATAAAAATCTAATTCCAAACATAAATCGCTCCATGCCAAACTATGAAAAATACTGCGATTTATAATCCGGAAAATCCGGTACATAAAATAATGTTTTCTTGTCTTGTGACACTGATGCATCTGTGCAATATATTTCCAGATGAAAAGCAAAATAAATATTAAAGAGGAGCAATATTTATTAATCTGTTTTGTACTTACACAGTTTATGAGATATTTTTTGGTCAATGTTTCCCAAGGCTAAAATGGCATCGCTAATTTGGTTTTGCATATAATACGCATGTTAATGAGATCATCTAACTGTGATGACTAATATTAAATGGCGAGTTTTGACAATTATTGGGTTTTGCGGAGAGGCTTTGTTTTCGACCCATTTTTTGACTTCATCTCCAATCAATCCCATCAAATCTGACTGTACACAAAAAAAAGGCACAGGTAGTAAATGATAAGATCTGGCGCATTTACTTTTGATGAGGGACAATATTTAGAGAGGCGGTTGATGAAGTAGGCGTGTCTGCCAGGAACTAAAGTGTGTTTGGTGAGAGATTTCTGATTTAATTGCATTTCTCTGTCTGCATACAAATGGAGACTTGACCATGCACGCAAGTTCTTTGGAAGTTTAGGATGTAAAATGGAAGGGCAAAAAAGGGAAACTTTTTCAAAGTCGTACATCTCAGCTACCAATTTAGTGACTTAAGTGTACAGTGGTACCTCGACATACGAGTGCCCCTACATACGAGCAATTTGAGATACGGGTAACATTTTGAGCAGATATTTATCTGGAGATACGAGACAAATTTTGATATACGGGCAGACAGTGGACGCGAGAGGCTGCTCATAAGAACATCATGGCCACTCTCCCCGCAACTCCCTCTTTGTAATGTCTCTGCGAGCACTGGGCGGAGCGTTGCATTTTTTCAGTGTTTGTTAGTCAGTGCAAATGGTGTAAATACTACTCGTTGGCAAGTGGTTGTGCGTTATCCTATTGTGAGGACATTTGTGTGCATAATTTTGGGAATATTTTGAAGGGAATACAAAAGCAAACAACCCTCGATATTGACTGAAAGTCTGTGTGGAGGCGGGGCAAATAGAGCCAACCTGGGAGAAGAAAGGTATCAAAAAGTCTAACAGAATTGGATTTATGTTTAGTGTTAGGTTAGATTAAATTTATGTTTGAGTGTCTGCATCGTAATCTAAGTTCATTTACATTTGTTTATGTTATGTTACAAGCGTGTTGCCGAGCAAAAAGTCCCCCCCCCCTCCCTGTCACGCTCCCTTCCACGAAATCCGTCTAATTTTAGAACTATTAAACACATTTTAGCACTATTAAACATGTAGTTATTTGTTACTTTGTTAATAGATGGCAAATTAGAACAAATAAAAATGTTTTTCCAATCCAATATCCTGTTTTGGGTGTTTTTTCAGAGGGTTGGAACGAATTAATTGGTTTTTAGTTCATTTCTA
The DNA here is from genome assembly GCF_051989625.1 of Stigmatopora argus. Classification (NCBI taxonomy): domain Eukaryota; kingdom Metazoa; phylum Chordata; class Actinopteri; order Syngnathiformes; family Syngnathidae; genus Stigmatopora; species Stigmatopora argus. The sequence continues at coordinate 7,216,590 of NC_135403.1, forward strand.
TGGGAAACGTTCGTTTGAGTTGCGAGAAAATCGACATATGAGCTAAGTCTCGGAACGCATTAATCTCGAATCTCGAGGTATTACTGCATATTATTGCATATACTCATATGGGTAAGCATTTGCTAGCATTGTAATTCCATTGAAACGATGAGTTATTTAAACTGAAAAACGAAACAACCTGCATTCTCCTTCATGTGAGATCTGAATGACATTCTACGGTGTTGGGGACTGACAACAAAAAGGTGACGGATACTCAAACAGATTCCAGGCAGCCTGTCAAGCTGTCAATATTGACTCAGCTTTCGTGTTGCTGGTGTGTCGGACAGCTGAATAACCACTTTAGTGAGCGGCATGCAGTCTATTGCTTTCGCACAACCACCGTTTTGAGCAAAACAAAGGGCATGCTAACATTGCAAATGACCATGTTCACTTTGATTTCAGCTGTCCATATGATCGATGCACATTTTTTTCTCAGCAAAGCCAAAGAGTCAGACAGAGGAGAGAAAAGAGAGAGAGATACATTTACTTACATTTGCAGCCATCCTCCCAAATATATCCGGGCAGACACTTGCGACACTTAGGCCCTGTAGTGCCCTCCTTACATATACAAAATCCTGTGCCATTACAGCGATCACTGACTGAGCCAAAGGGATTACAATTACACTCTGAAAAAACAAAAAAAAACACACAAGCTGGAGACAAGGTGCACATGCTCTGACATCCCAGCACACCTTGACGGCGTGCGCAGCGTGGCCCAACAGTCGTTGAACTCAATTAACGTTCAACGACATTCAACTAACGAGAGCTTGTATTGATCCCGTCATCTGGAATCAAATGCTGCCATTTCAACAGTAACAAACAATGAAAACATTGGGAAGTTGATTTCGGGTGATGCAATTTCATTTATGAATCATTTTTATAGATTTTTTTTTAGGGGGGGCGACATTTAAGACAATGAAATTTTAAAGAGACATGAATTTATGAAAGTATATGTATCATATATAACAGGGGTAAGGAACCTATGGCTCGGGAGCCACATGTGGCTCTTTTGATGGGTGCATCTGGCTCTTTGCTAACCTGTGAGCTAAAATATGGAAATCGCTGTTGACAGAACTGAGATATTACATTTAGAACTGCTTTAATCTTCATTTTTTTGCTTTAATCTTCATTTTTTTGCTTTAATCTTCATTTTTTTGCTTTAATCTTCATTTTTTTGCTTTAATCTTCTTTTTTTTGCTTTAATCTTCTTTTTTTTGGCAGTAGACTCTTCTGGAATGCACCCTCTCATTGATTAGCAACAGCATAAGAATCTTTTAAAAAATATTCCGTTTTTTCCACTTTAAAAGTGGTGAAATTACAAAAAAAAAATTGAAAAGGCACTCGTTTACATTTATGTATTTTGACTTTTAAATTCGTAGTATGGCTCACAAGGAATAACATTTGAAAAGATGAATTGTTTGTGGCTCTCTTCGTCAAAAAAGTTCCCGACCCCTGATATATAACATACAACAAATGTTATATATTTCATTAAGTTAATAAATCAAATGTAGGCATTTGTAGCCTACATAGTTGCATGTTAACATTAGAATGAAATAAAATAGGAAGTGAGAAATTATATGTAACATATATAAAATACAGCAAATGTTATATATTTCATTGAGTTAATAAATCAAATGTAGGCATTTGTAGCTTACATAGTTGCATGTTAACGTTAGAATGAAATAAAATAGGAAGTGAGAAAGTATATGTATCATATATAAAATACAACAAATGCTATATATTTCATTAAGTTAATAAAACAAATGTAGGCATTTGTAGCCTACATAGTTGCATGTTAACATTAGAATGAAATAAAATAGGAAGTGAGAAAGTATATGTATCATATATAAAATACAACAAATGTTATATATTTTATTAAGTTAATAAATCAAATGTAGGCATCTGTAGCCTATATAGTTGCATGTAATCATTAGAATGAAATAAAATAGGAATCATTATTTAACTAATATTTAAATGTGAATTAGCAATTAGTATTATATTTAAATTATCTACATACTATAAGTTATTGGATTTGTAAAACACAAGTCACCAATGAGACTAATGTGTAGGGTACATATATAATATAATATATATATAATATATAATTTCCCGAAAATGGGATGAATTATCCAATCCAATATAAAATATGACATCATACATTTCCTTCTAAAATTATTACTGTTTTCAATTATTATGAATTCTGTCTTCATTAAGGCATTTTTTTTCTTTTTAATCTGCTGCATGCAGTGAACAAATGTATAACACTTAATCACTAGCTTCAATTTCAAATGGACAAATTGGGCTGTATTGCACATGCATTAGTAAAATGACTTTTTTTTCAAAATAGGCATGGGAATATAGAAATGGAAAAAATGAGAGTGGAAATTACAATTATAAGAACAAGATGAAATTAAATAATGAAAATTGGGTGGAATGAGTAGAAGAACATCATGTTGAAATTGGCATTCCTGGAAACACATTTCCAAAATATCAAATCAATTCGTCTTTTTTTAGTTGGCATTATAAAAAATAGATCAGCTTTCAGGGTTGTAATATTAAAAAACAAGCCACATTTTATAGCTTGAAATTTAATTGCGCCTTATCTTTGGCACTGGACAATGTTGACCTTCCTTCTATGCAATATGTTTGCAACCCTCTACTGTGAAAGTGACATCTACTGAATATTTGACCACCCATCAACTTTAACATACACGACAGGAACTCGACGAGAGGAAACTGGTGACTTTAAGTGACAAATCAAGGTGTGGGTCTCAGCGTACAGAGCTAGGTTATCTGCCAGTTCGGCACATGGTAAATTGTCCCTGGCTCTTAATGCCTTGTGAAGGGTTTCAGCTGTTGTTCCTGAGGCCTTTTCACGTATTTGACATCAATTCATACGGCACATCTGACTGGCGCCATGACTTCTTTTGTTTCCTCGTAACTGCGGTAAACCTGTCACCCCCCCCCCCCATCATCCCTCCTCTCACTCCCCCCCCTCCTCTTAGGGCACACTAATGCACCTGGCGCTGTGGATGTTGAAAGATGGTGCGATGTAATAATTTTCTTTCCATGGGAGATTATACTAAATGTGTTCACAGCTTTTACAAAAGAAAAGCACCTGAATTAATTCAGGGAGCTTGTTAAAAGGTCATATACACACTATACAATGGTTTACAACTACAATTATAATAAAAAAAGCTAAATGTCCTTATTGGGAGAAACTATAAGGTCAAACTATTATTATGACATTTGTATTGATAGAAATATTTAAGTGCAGTAAAAGCAAGCTGAGCTGGTTCACTTTGTCAATTTGATATTATTTAAGTATGTATTTACATATGACATAAATTAATGGTATTAAATCTATGTTTGTGGTAGAAATGAAGGAAAGTGAGGAACTTTTCAACGACAACAACTTGAATATATACGTCCAAATTAATGATATAATGCCTTGACCAGAAGAGTGGTAAAGTTTTGGAATACTATGCGTGTGTGTGTGTGTGTGCATGCGTCTGTGTGTGTGTGTGTGTGTGTGTGTGTGTTTGTGTGTAGTGATTTACAGGGAATATGGAGTAAAAATTTACCAGATCCAAATGCGTTTGCACACATTAAAGTCTGCTAGTACATTACCACTGCAAATTAGTTTATCCATTAAATTCAAATACAGTTTTAAAATGTACTGCACTTCTAAATCATCATCATTTGGATTTTTTTTTTTAATTTAAAGTAGCAAAATTGTCGTTCATTTTCCAGACGTGGATAAAAACTTAAAAGTGCCAATTTAAATAGAGTGAAAATGTACAGGTTTATTCTGGGATATTATTATATATGTGCATATTAGTCATTATATGTATATGTGATAGATTAAATCATTATAAGCAGACGAAAACTTAGTATAACAAGGACACTCCCCCCACAGCTGGCTCCGAGGATATTTAATTGTTTTTAGGACTATTGACATGACAAGATCACCAAGTTCCGGGCCGAGGACTGTTGATCTGAGTTTGCAATGAAGATCTGTGAAGGACTCTTAAATTGCTTTGACTTGGATTCCGGCAGATGGCGATAATCGAATCATCTTTCGAAAATACTCGCATATTGTATCAAAATACTGTCGCTCGGTTCACCTTGTGTGAAAATTATTATGCTTACTTGTGCAAATTCTTACGCAGTTGTTTTTGGTTTCTGACCTGATATGCAATTGTTGTGGCAGTTGTTTTTGTTTACCTTAATTGTGTTATTCGCTTATGCAATTGGATTGAATAGATAACCTTGTAATTGTTTTGATTCAATGTCTTAAATTGGCAGGAGATGAATTCGGTCCTTTAGAATATTCCAGTGACGAGGACGAGCCAGGACTGATTCTCACATGCAAGTTAACACCGGAGATGTGCCCGATGCCTTCCTTGTATTGTTTTATATTATATTAAAGTATACCTATTAAAAAACCTATCACCCTGCAATCAAAATATACTAATTATTGACACAAGCACAATAAATGATGAAATAAGAACTGTTTGCAGTCTTTTAGAAATGAGTAATTTTCAGTTGTTCGTGTTTTCTTAATTCCCTTCTACCCGAATAATTGAAAGACTGATGCTAAAGAACATGGTGATTTGGCAGAATAGGAAGATGAGAAGAACAGAAGGATAGGTAATAAAAGAAAGGTGAATGTTGACAGGTCAGAAACAGTGAGGACAGTTTGTAGAAGCGCATCGAGGCGGTGAAAGAAGCAGAGGACTAACCTATGCAAACATTTTCATCATCCAGTTCTGCGGAAGCATTGCGATAGAAGCCCAGCTTGCATAGCTGGCAGTGCTGCCCCCTAGTGTTGTGCTTACAGCTCACGCAAATGACCGTGTTTAGCAGCTCGATGTAGCTGCAACGGTTGGAGTGGCCGAAGCATTCGCAGTCTTGCAAAGAGGGAAAATATGTGCAAAGAGGGGAGACAGAAACGTGGTGGAGAGTGTTGGAATTTTGCCTGCAGTTTCAAGCGCTACGGCGGTCGGCTTAGCACAAATTTGGTGCCATGGCATGCCAGATTAATAATGGAGACTGCAGTTTGAGGGAGGAAATGTTTGGAAATTAATGGGGGGCGGAGCATGTTTAGTCCAGCATGAGCACAGCCACGGCTGAGAAACGACATTAGAAAAGCACAGCGTTAGTATAATCACAAGACATCACAAGGCTGGACCAAGCGAGGCGAGGGACGGCGATGAGAGCACAGAGATACGATCACATCAAGATCATCACACGGCGAAGGGCGGGTCAAGCCATGGAGGCATTTTAACCTGGGGAACGGAACCGTGGACTGAAGACAATGTCTGTTTAATTGCGGTTTCATTGTTGTTTTGATTTTAAGTGCCAGGGAAGAGGATGAGATGAAACTGTTTTGCCTTGTCAAATAAGACAGACATTCACCTTCAATAAACGTTAATTAAACGGCCCTCTACTGCATTCCTTAGAGCTGCCACTGCACCCACGATCCGACCTTCATAAAATGCAAGGCTTGACTGGGGTTTGCTTGTTCTAAACAAGAGTGTCGTGAACAGAATAATCTTAACTGCTTGGTATAATGAAGCTAAGATCATCACTACCAACCTCGCCCTGAAATCGTTTGCCTTATTTGGGTTTTGCTGTCACAAAGTAGGAACTTAAATTTACCGACATAAGAACAGACAAAATTCCCCAAGAATGAAATCAGGAGAAAAAAAACACAGAAGTGCCAAGTGTGTAAGTCTGTAATGTTCATTAAACACTTTAGGCCAGTGGTCCCCAAACTATTCCAGAAAGGGCCGCAGTGGGTGCAGGTTTTCGTTCCAAACGGTAAGAGGAAACCTTTCCACCAATCTGATATCCTAGAAGTGCAATCAGTGGATTGCAGTCAGGTGCTTCTTTTTTTCAGCAGAAACCTCATTGGTTAAACTGTCTGTGTTGGATCAGTTGGAACAAAAACCTGCACCCACAGCGGCCCTCCAGGACCGGTTTGGAGACCTCTGCTTTAGGCCATAAAGGAAGAACGATAAGTTAGGGTTCATCGGCTTCTATGTGCTGCATTTTCATGTTAAATTAGTAGCAAAGAACTGGTACTCAGACTGTGGAAGCTCATGCTGCAGTCATTTATACTCCGTCTCAACCCTGCCCTGAAGGGCCTAGGATGGGTAGGTTTGGAGCCTCCGTTCTGCTCGGCTCATAGGAATAAGACTGACAGGCTGAATGACCACTGACACCACGTGTCACAGTTGAGACAGATGTGAACTGTTAAGCCTCAACACTGTCAGGCACATGGAAGTAAAACCCAGAGAGGGAAGGCCTGAGATTGGGGCTTTTTGCACAAGGGATTGTGGTTATTAAGAATGAGAATTAAGGTCAATTTTCCCTGTCCACGTACTAACTACCTGAAAGAGCTTAGAAATGAAGTAGTGGTCTGCGAGTCACCCATGTAGAATACACGATTTAGGTATATTGCTTCAAGTATCTGTATTTATTGTCTTTGGACATTAACGTTAAGACAAAAGTTAGTTCATGAAGTAAGAAATCAGATTTTCATTCAGGGCCAATTCCTGACTCGCTTGCCATTTGCAACTTGTGGAAATTGTAGAACTGAACAAAGCAAACATAAAGAAAACTATAGGACAATGCAATCAAACATAAACATGTCATGTCAGAGAATTAAGAGTATGGAGCGTCGCGCTTGAAAAATGAAAATAAAAACAAGCTGTAAAACATGAATGATGGCACTAGAAAACGAGGATTGGATTTGCCAAGTGAAGTTGGCTGCATGTAGAAGCATCTGTTACAAACGCCCGGGATGCAGACGGATTCAAGTATTATTATTTTATGCTTCATTTAATAAACAAGTGTTTTGTATGATTCAAAAGCCCGTGTGTTCACACCCTCAGACATAACCTAGCCTCAGACAAAACTCCTCCACCTAACTGGAGGCCAGCCAAGAATGTTCCACTCTAAATATGTTCGCAGGAGCGTGGCTAAGGAAACAGACTCGCAGCAAACCCACCCATCTCTCAATTGTACTTTAGTCACAGAACAAACAGTCGGTAAAGAAACTCCGATCGTCCATATTGCGCTGGGCCTTATAAGCCCTTGCTTGACACATATGCTTGATTGAAGCCATGAGAAAGAGAGTTGTGCACTCGTTTGTGGGCTGGCTGCACATCACATCTGCATGATGGATTAAAGCTCAAATGAGCCTTACATCAATATGCACAAAACCACTGAGAAACCGTTTTTTCTTTTCTTCGCAAAGAGCTCCAATGGCGCAAAGGATTCAAGGATGTTCCTAATAAAAGCAGTGAAATGCACAAAATGTGACTCCAAGGGGATGGTGTGCACTCGCAAATCACATTTCAACATGGAGCTTCTGATGAAAAAACAAATCTTCAACTAGGAGTCAACACTCGTTAGCATCTTTTCAAAGGGTCATCCCCTATATTCCAGTGCCCGTAGCTGGGACAATTCTTAGTTTCTACTTCTACACAGCCACGCTAGGTACAGTACACAAAACTGTGGGAAAACAGAAATATAATTGCATAATCTGAGATGCCTACCTTCTTTTCGGTTAGCGACACCTAGGGATGAGACATTCGGCCGAACTGCGTGCAATTGAAAGAAACCATCAGTTATTCATGTGCATTGGGTGATGCACTTAACAGATCTACGGGGGGGGGGAACTATGCGGTAGTGAACACACACAACTGGAGACACGAACAGGTCCGACATGAGTCAAACCAGTAAAATCGGGAAATAGCAGATGTAATGCGGCACGGTTTGACATGGACGAGCAACTCGAAACATCCCGATAGAGGACGCTGGGGGGACGAGTAATTAGAATGACTTGCACGGGGGGTTGTGTTGCGTATGTTCATGGCGATGGCATGGAAGATTGAAGAACTGAGAATTAATGACATAAAACTAACAAACAAACCAAAAAAAAGCATAACATCCACTCTAAGATCTCACATTTGAGTCATGGTTTTATGCAAGCGACTTAACTATTAATGGCAACCCGAGACGTTAGGGGGCATTCTGTTTAATTCATCACATTGACTATGTGATCAATATCTAATTACAGTGTATTTCTGGTGGAGGAATAACAATGAATAAATAATGGCAGGTGTTGGGATTGGGAATGACGGACTGCTGTGGGAAGCATAACTTTGGTGTTACATATACATCAGTATTTCCATGTCAGGGAAATACTCCCAAGTGCTTGCAAGGACTCGAGCAACACATATTCTGTACATTCCCTCATCATGCCGTTTCCATCTTTTGACTACATTTTAGTTGTTTGATTACATATATCATGCATGTTTCTGTTAACACAAAGCTAAATAATATAATATACATAAAAAAATGTCACCAGAGAGTGTGACTGCTCTTCTAAAAACAAAAAAAACATGTTTTATGATGACATATATATCATCACTGCATTTAATCCTTGTTTTCCCCAGCTGACTAATATATCAGCTTGAAAGGGCTGAACACTGTAAAACGTTTACATTTATTGATTGAGAGAGACAAAAGGCTTTCATCCCAACTCCACCCAAAAATGATTTAAAATTGATTTTGCATTTGGCGACATTCACAATTTTGATTTCACTTCTAGTGGCTTAAACTACAAAAAAATACTTTTTGATGATAGATTACAGGGGGTAAAAAAAAGCCCACTTTGCGGTCAAAATCCTATTTCAAGGTCTTGCCTCTATTTATCTAATTTTAAAGGTTTTGCTACCAAAATCTATTGCCGAGTTAATTTATATTCAGAGATGATTGGATGTGCTCAGGAGGGCGGTGAGAGGGTTTCAATCAATGCCATACCAATAATAATAAAACGCTACGAGTATACAGGCGGTTGTTATTTTTCAACACTTAATGTTGCTTGAATGTAATGTCATTTCAGCAGATTTGATCACCTTCAAATATATATTAAAAGGAAAAGTCAATAACCCACCATGATAAATAACAAAGTAAATAAATAGATAAAGTGAATCCCCTTTTCTTTCACTGCAATATTGTGTTCCTGTATTTAACGGAACATTTCTCATCCTCTTTAATCATTTAGTACACAAATGTGTAGTGTCGACGTAGCCTCATCCTCTTCCACGCATCTGATTGTATAGCAGTTTTGGGCCACTACTGTTAAAGGTTGCTACCATGAACAGTGCAAGTGTCCAGCATGCACACTTCAAGCCAAGCTTTGATAGGCTTCGTGCATGCATTTTGATGCAAAAACGCTTTAGTTTGTGACATCATGGATACACTCAGAACCACACATAAATAAGTACAGTATATTAAGCTTGAGTCAGGCCATGCATAGCACAGAGGGGTTCAAAATGAGGAGTGACTGGGATAAAGAAGGCATGCAGTGGAAAATTGGTTCGTCTCATCTGCCACGTGTCCATTTCTGACGCCCGTGTTGACCACTTTCTCTTAAGCCTGATTAAAAACCACCTGAGGACCATCTGCTTACACACAAGGGCTCACACATCATGTCTATGAGAGTTTATGGATAAAATCTGATATGTTATAAGTTCGTTCTTGATAATAATGCTCTCCAACCAGGATTTTTGAAGTGCGTTTGCATCCATTTTAATGTTATTATTTTGAAATGATTGCTTTTATGAATGCTCTTATACAGTATCTACCTATATTTTTCACCACTATAGTCTCTTAAGCGACTATTACAATGATTTAAAAGGTGTTATATATTTTTTTTTAATTAATTAATTTATTGTATTTATATTTTTGATTTTTATTTATTTATTATTTTTATTTATTATTTTATTTATATGTTTTATTTATTTATTATTTTAGTTTTTATTTTATTGTATTTTTTGTAATTTATTTATTTATTTATTTTCAAAAAATATTAAAAAACATTTTTTATTTATTTTTTATTTATTTTTATTTATTTATATTTATTTTGAGCTTGGATGTTGTGTATTTTGTTCAACTCAAATGAAATTTAGTAGCTCTGCTGACTGCATTTCATTTTTTTGTGCAGTAGAATTTTCTTTTGATTGTTGGAATGCTGCCAAGTATTTAATTAAATATCCACAAACCAAAAGATGTTTGCTGAGATCACTGAGTAGATAATTGCGGCATATTTATCATTTATTCAGCGAGTGGATTCAAACATTTGAATCAGACATATTGTAGTTAACAAACAAGTGCTGGTAATATTCTCAACGAATTGCAATAAAAGATTGGTGCAGACTGTTTATGGACTTTGACTTTGTGTTCAATGCAGTTTACTATTTACTGTTTACATCACACAGCCTGCCTGACAGCAACAACATGAGAGCACACACCTCATTTCTCTCTTTTCTTTTGAGGGCACAGTTTGATGGTGATAATACTCTTGCTTGGTGTCTTTGCAGCTCATATTAAAATAACCTTAAGTGACCTTATACTTTCAGAAAGGTCTCGGGAATCAAATCAAGTTGAGATGGTATTCACATCTAATTTCTGGTAAGGGAAAATGTGTTGTGTAAGCCTGTTCCCATCAGGTAAACTACACAAATCGAGAGCAACACATTCTAATTAGAGGGGAATGCAAAATCTGAGCGGAACAATCATTTGTGTATTTATGTATTTGTGAGTCTAAAATATCACCATTTTAAAATAAAAAAAAGAAGTACAATTAGTACAACTAAAATTAGCCAATCTTAAGAAAACTGGGGAACAGAAATATTTAAAAATATTAAAATCTCATTATACTTATATAATGCAGTGGCGGGCCGTCAGGGCCTTCTCTGCTGGCCTAAGAAATATCTGAATCATATATTATATTTTGTCCATCAATACTTATTAAATAATTCCAAATTGTCTGTTAGCTTCCTTTCATTGCTTTCCCCCCTGGTTGCACAGCTTCCAGATGTGTGTTTTCATATTGAAGCATTTAACCAATCACATTTCAGCCATTATCTGTTGCCAGGGTCAGAAATCCGCCTCAAGGCCTTCACAATCAGTTCTGTGGGCTCTGCTGCATTAAACAAGCGTCGTCGATAAGACTGTTGCTTTAACCAATCAGATTTCGAGTTAGCAACCCCACAATGCCTTGTCGCAGGCGTAGGGATACGTCATTGCCTTCTCGCAGGCGTAGGGATACGTCATCGCTTTCACCAACTATGATTGGCTAGTGATTAGCCAAAGCTACCAAACTGTATTTGGAGCGAACTGCACACGCAAATATATTGTTGTGTTGATTTAAAGCCATTTTCAAGACGGACTATGCCAGAAATATGACAGGACAGGCTCGACTTTTAGCATTAGCTTCGATGGCGATAGAAAAGAAGGAAGAAAGGAGGATGGATATTGTGTACAGTTAAAAAGGATTTTTGGTGAGTTAAATATGGCTATATTCCTAAATAATACTTCAATTGTGGGCCAAGTTCTGATATCTGAAAAGCTCCAGTGTTTGTATTTAAGCTCCAGTGTTTGTATTTAATCACTAAATGCTGCCCGGCCCGGTTGTAATGTCTGAAAAGCTCCAGTATTTGTATTTAATCATTAAATGCTGCTAGCAAGTGGATTTTACCCGTTGAAGGCGCTACGAGAAAATGCACGGACCGCCACTGGTATAATGACAATAAAAAGCATTCAATTCAATTCGAATAAAGACACTAAAGTATTATGATTTTGATGTGTTTGTTGTTAAAACAAATGTTCATCAAACTACTGTGTGCTTCCTTGCATAGTCACTTTTGTTCAGGATTTGTGATTCTTTAATAAATCATCTTTAGCTTGACAATAACAAGTCTAAATTTAGAGCCCCAATTGCCAACGAAACTGTCTCTGACATTAATTATTATGTTGACATTTTTATTGATAAAAGGAATAACTGCAAAGCCTATAAGCAAATAAATTCTTAATGAAGTCCCACCGCCAGAAATTTAAACTTTGAGTTAAAGTGTCAAAGTTTAACCATTCAGAATGAAAGTCATGTTTTTAAATTTAGTGTGTTAATTACAAATTAGACAAACAAACAAACACTGACAGCCATATTTAGTCTCATTACTTCTTCATAGCTGTAATTGTCACAAATTGGTCATGTACATGATTTAATAGAGGGACATTTGTAGCCTCCACTTCATTAGACATTTAAAAAAAATAGGATTATAGCCGACTCGTCACATCTTTGCTAATATATTAGCATATTGGATAATAATAACGACGAACCGTTGGGCCATTTTAATTCTAAATGAGAGCTTATCAGAAATGAACACTTGGCAGCTTTTTTTGCGAGACGAGTGGCAAAGCATGCTAAAAGTAGGCAGAGCAAAAAAAAAGCATCAAGCACTGTGATAATTTCTTTGTGGAGGATTACTTACTAACTGGACCAATGCTGTTAGGGATACCTGCAAGAAAGGAAGAGAAAAGAACAGCATAAATTAAAGCACCTTCACAATCCTTCATTGAATTTGCAATCCACTCCTACTGTTGGAATTCAATTATCATGAATCCCTTGATCGGATGTTCTCGCTACTATCTTGGTGTAACACCCCGACTGTATGAGCGGCGGCATTGGAAAACTAATTCCAGTGGACACAATAGGGTCAGAAACAATACAAGCCTTTATCTTTTAAAGTTAAAAAGACGTTTGAAGATGCTTCTGAGCTCCTCTGCTTTGTTAAAAATACTCTTTGTCAAAGCAACGCCAGACAATTCTCATGCACGCCATCGCCAGCACAACATATCAAATGTCACCGCAGATAGAAAAGTCAGCCTGTGAAGCCAATGAGGACGTGTCTCATCCTGCAGCCCGTGTGTCCGTCGCTTCCTGCATCAGACAGCCACTGAGAATATAACGTAGAGTGTCTCATTCCCATGGTGACCGGATCCCTCGCACCTCGGGGTGTCGTCTGATTATGGTTCTCGGAGACTGAGATGTTTGATTCTCATAGTTTCAATCGAGTCAGATCAAAAAAAAAATGAAGGGATGTTTACAACACGGGAATATTTTGTTTGGGGATGGCAATCATAGAGTCCATTATTGAACACATCTTGGAGCGTACAAAGCGCTGCTTTATTTAGGTTAGAACTTTATTTCATCCTGTATTCGGGAAATGTCTTGGTTGCAGTAGCAAGACAGACATAAGACACACAAAACATTGTAGACCTAGGTAAAAAAAATTGGAGCCACACATAGCAAGTCCACAAGGTGGGGACTTTCTGCAGACTGAGACTGAGGTTACCGCATAGTCCTCCAGTAGTCTGGAGGTTTTAAAGATCATCTTCCTTGCCTATATCCTTTTAAACTGTCCTATCACCTAATCAGCGGCAGTGGAGAGGTCGGTGGGGGGGATTCAAAGCACACAAGCAGCCGTTTGTTAAGTTGTTTCAGTCCAAAATGAGTTTACAGTTAAAGAAATCATCGATTGAAAGTTGAATGACATATGAGGCAAGTCAGCATGTCTTTGCCTACAATGATGGCGGCATCAAAAATCCTTAAGAATATTCAGGGGAAGATTTGACCATCCTTTTATAATTGTATGTTAAAATAAATGGTTTAGAACACAGGTGTCAAAGTGCCGGCCCAGGGGCCAAATCTGGCCCGCTGCATCATTTTGTGCGGCCCGAGAAAGTAAATCATGAGTGCCGACTTTCTGTTTTAGGATCAAATTCAAATGATTATAGATGTACATTAAATTTCTTGATTTTCCCCTTTTTAAAATCAATCATTGCAATTTTTTAATCCATTTTTTTATTTTGTTTTTAGTTCAAAAAGCATTTTGTAAAATCAAAAAATAAATATACAAATATTTTCTGTTTTCCACTTTAATATTGAACATAATTTAAAAAATATTTTGTTTCCATTTGAAATGGAAAAACATGATTAAAAGAAATGTTCCATTACTAAGAAAAAAAAGCTCAAATAAACATTGCTTTAGATCTATAAAAACTGACTATTTAGGGCTTTTGATCCAGTTCTTTTAATCCAATTTTTAAAAAAAATCTAAATATTAGATCTAAAATGCTACGGCCCACATGAAATGGCGTTGACGTTAATGCGGCCTGCAAACCAACCCGAGTTTGACACCCTTGGTTTAGAAGCTGATTCATTTTCCACCTAATTGTTCATCTTTTTCCCAAGATTAAAATTTGAATGTAAAACAAGCTGTACATGTCGAAAACTTAATTTGGCAACCATGACATCACATTGCTAAACAAATTGAGACAAATTGTCCTATAAACACCCCTTAAAAAATGTCAACCTCGATGACAGAACAAAAAAATCCAACATCCCCAAATCAAACTTAAATAGAAAAAAAGGACTTTTTTCGTTTCCTAAAAATGGTCATTTAAATCTACCACGATTCTCAATTAAAGGAAGAGAGAAAGGATTGTGGCAAAGTCATTCCGGCCTTAAATGTGTCAAGGTGCTTCAGGGCTGTGCACGCACGTGTTGATCCAACTCCTGTCATTCAATCACTGTCTTTGTTCTTAACCGACCAGACGTACTGTAAATTAGCAGCTGTACGTGTGTGTTCCGTCTGGAAGCTGTGAACTGCGGGAGGCTACGCCGACACACGGGATGGGGCATAATGGATGTTGGACCTCCAGGGGGTGGGCAGATGCAATTGAGGAGACAGGAAGGACAACGGCTAGGATGAGCTGAATCATAATCACCTTTATTGTGCTTGAGATCGCACTTTTAGAACCAGTAGCTTAGAGGATCAGAATAAATGCTGATGAAGAACCGAGAAAACTGAAAATATACGGCACCTGGCTGACTTTACCTGGGCACAAGTACATATGTACTTTGGGAAAATAGAATCTTCAATTAAATATGTTTATTGCTATTTTCTCCTTGGCTTCCTTCTATCATTTGTGGAAAAGATCGTTATATTTGAAACACAAAAAAGGCGCAAAATTATTTGTGGTGAGTTTTCTAGGAGGATTGGAGGGAAATAGATTTAAGATGCATTGATCAAATCTGAGATGAATCTTCGTCCTTTACCATGACTTGATGGTGGCGTGCACTATTCCACTTGGCTTGAGAAATTGAAAAAACAGTTAAAGAACGTTTAAGTCAGGTTTTATAGCCCTGAATCAGCGATGTCAACCCTGTTTTTGTCACAGGCCTCATTATGGTTTTCTTCGAGGGGCCACTATGTCAGCCAAGCCACTATTCTACTTATTTATTTCCTATGATGACGCTAGACGTGCGATCCATTTTGTCTGCGGGTCAAAATTAATTGGACGCCTATGCCGTTAATGGCAGGTAAACTAGAACTGCCACAATTATTTGACTATTGGCTAACCAATTAGAATTTGAGATCTGGATCCCAAATCATCCAACATGCTTTCCCAAATTTTAAATGCAATGCTAACGAGAATTTTTAAAAAACGTGGATCTGACTACTGCAATATTATAAGGTGGATCAGTTTTTAAATTCAGTAATTTAGTGTTTTTGCCTGTTCTATTTAAACTTTCATCCAACC
Source organism: Stigmatopora argus (assembly GCF_051989625.1). NCBI lineage: Eukaryota > Metazoa > Chordata > Actinopteri > Syngnathiformes > Syngnathidae > Stigmatopora > Stigmatopora argus. The sequence goes on from NC_135403.1 coordinate 7,232,097, forward strand.
ACATACTTTCCAAGCCATTTTTTTTATTATGATTGTGTGTAAACCCAGTTGACATCATTTATGAGGTGGATTACGTTAACAAAAATGGAAATTCTCTAAACAAACTGAAATGCCTGATATTTTTTAAATGTGGGAGGAAACTGGATCATTCGAAAAAACCTACACAATCACAGTGACAAAATGCAAACTCCACAACAACAGTACAGAGCTAGGATTCAACCACATCTTCATTCAGAAGGTCGTATACCACCCTGCTTTTTCTCGGCGGATTATCCCAAAGAAAATCACTTTGGTTCTCAATATAACCTTGTTAAAAAAAAAAAACTGGAAACCCACTCCACTTTTACTCAAAGATGGATATAGTGTCAAATTAATCCGAGCTTCACTAAAATCTTGAATTCACAGCTTGAGCATAAAAAAAAGTAATCATAGGGTTTATCGAGATAAAATATTTTCTGCCAACAGTATACGAGTACTCTTTGCCTTCGGCGAAGAAAAACGAGAGCGGCACAACATTAAAGCTGCTGTTGATTAGAATGCTGTGATAAAGGGACAATGTAATCTGTGGTACTACAATATGCCGATATATGTACCTCTAATTGTGGTCCTTCATCTTCACTGATCTTTTTGTGTGGCCATTGTGCCATTTTTTGTGATAATTTGATCTACTGTTTTTTTCTGGATTATAAATAACATGTTTTTCATAGTTTGGTGATTTTTTTTAAATCCCTGACCAACGACAGCCTATGATGTTTCTTTACGCTATAGTTTATAGTTATCTCAAAATCTCAAAATGTTCTATTTTGCCTGTAGATTTAAATTTTACTACTGTTACTTTATTGAATGTCTGTTTCTATAAAATTAAAAAATTGTCCCCCTAAAAATGCGACAAATGTATACATATATACTATATACATAATCATATATATACTATATACATACATATATACTATATTCATACTACATATATACATGTATATGCTATATACATACTACATATATACATATATATACTATATACATACATATATACTATATACATACTACATATATACATATATATATACTATATACATACTACATATATACATATATACTATATACATATTACATATATACTATATACATACATATATATATATATATACTATATACATATATATACTATATACATACATATATACATATATACTATATACATACATATATACTATATACATACATATATATACTATATACATACATATATACATATATATATATATATATATATATATATATATATATATATACTATATACATATATATTATATACATACATAAATGCATATCTATATATATAAGTTCATTTTTAAAACAAGGTGAAAGTATTCAATTGATGGCACTATAAATAAAATGCAGTAAATCTATTGTTTTTATCTTTACAAAATGTGAATCCATCATATTATACTTAAAAATATAAATCTTTGCTTCCCTCTCATAATTTGGATCACCAATGAATGTTCTGTCAGCGTAATTATTCCCCGCTTTATGAACAACCTGTGGGGTTGGAACAGACTTCCAAGATCCAGCGTCGCACCCATTCCATTATTTTTCAATCACTGTCATTTCCTATCCCGTTCACATGGGCCGGCCCCATTATTATGGGGGCATGGCAGCAATCTAATTTTATCTTATCACACAGGAAGAGCATTAGCGGCTCATGTTGACGGTGTGCTTCATTGATTTTTACGAGCTGTGTAGGGATCACGGTTGCAAGTCACTGAACATGATCTGTGAAGGGCGTGCGATTCACTGAAAATGAGCTACGGCCATGTGGGGTCAGTAGCCCATGCTCACGCACGCACACACACGCACACACACCCGTACTCGCCAGGCTGAGTCACGAGTGGTAACGTCAAGTGATTTTACAATGAATCTCTCTTCACAGAGATGTGTGCTTACAGAAATTAATGCCTCACAGGCGCTGCGCTGCGCATTTATGCAGTCATCCATCTGCGATTGCTACTGTGACCTTAATAATAAATAATACGGAGCCCATAATAAACATCTTCTCTGATGAAGCCACGGGCAACACAATTTTTTTCCGCCGTACTAAACAATCCCATCCATTAGAACTACAAATGCCCATTTTTCACTCTCCCTTTTCTTGATCAATACATGAAATAAAAACTGCATTTTGATCAGAATATTCATTCATCCATTCTCTTGTTCTCACTAGGGTTGCGGGGGGTGCTGGAGCCTATCCCAGGTGACTTTGGGAGGTACTCGGCCGTTTGGTCGCCGTACTTTTGGTCCCCGGACGTTTGGTCACCCGGAAGGTTATTGATAATTACCATTTAAAATTGTTGCTCAAATTCCCTAAATACAAACTGTGAATTACTATTTAGTCATACTTAATGCCCTAGTAATTATTAAGCTAAAGAAAAGCTCCAAATTTCCCGTACTTTTATTGTGTTTTGTTGGAGAACTTGTTAAGACCCTGACTGACGTCCCTTCCTAAGGGGACAACTCATGTACATACAAACTCTTATACATATAAAGCCATCGTTGGCTTTTATTGATGTGTAGACCCTGTTGTTTTACCTTGTTTTGTCGCCGGACTTTTGGTCGCCGGACTTTTGGTCGCCGGACGTTTGGTCGCTGGTTGTTTGGGTCCGGGCGACCAAAAGTCCGCGACCAAACGTCCAGCGACCAAAAGTCCGGCGACCAAAAGTCCGGCGACCAAACGTCCGGTCACGCTTTGGGATGCCCTGATTTGGTGGCCAACCAATGGCAGAGCACAAAGAGACAGAAAACCATTCACACTTACACTCACAGGGGCAATTTAGCATGTTCAACCAGCCTACCCAGCATGTTTTTGGAATGTGGGAGGAAACCCGACTACCCAGAGAAAAACCCACGCAAGCCCAGGGAGAACATGCACACACACCTCCACCAGGGATCAAACCCTAGACCCCAGAACTGTGAGGTCAACACGATAAACACTTGACCACCATCATAATAATTTGATTGATTGATTTTTTTTAAAAATGCTTAACCGGGCGTTCATTTCTTCACTTAAAACAGCATATGAGAGTGTTGCTGAGGTGATGCTGACCCTTTCCACTACACTGACAGATGCGACACACAATTCCAAACACTCACCACATTGTGACCAGTATGCATAAAAGTATTACTTTTGAATTAGTCTAGGAATCTCAGTGCCAAGTTCACCATTCAGCAAAATGCCATCTATCGCCCCTCACCGACACGAGCATCTTTAGTCCGACAGTTAAATGAACTGCCGTGGCCGATTGTCAAACTGATGCTTCACCTTCATTCTTCAATGACGGAATTCCGGAGGAATGTGTAAGAATCAAGGAGAGAAGGTTATTTTCCGTGAGCGATTGCTCGTTTAAATGTTCCACGTTTTAACTGCTTCGATCCTGGGAAAAGCTAATAGTGACAGTTTGAAAGCTGATGGCACTACTTTTATCTTGTGTTCACCATGAAATCCTGTTTCTTTTCTCTCAATATACTGGAGGGTGTACGGTTTTAAACGCATGCAACGCCTTTGGGTTATTCTACAACAGTCTCATTTGGATCGCAGTTTAGAAATAATAATTACATATTCATCTTCAATACATGTGTATTTTTAAAACCACCACAATCACTGGGGTGCATTATGTTACTTTTAATTGATTGGATAATGCCAAAAGGGTGAAAGCGTGTCCGTTTTATCCAGGAGGGATTGGTTTTCATTTTAATTCAACGTAATTTCAATTATAATTATTAATGTAATACACTCACAGGCCATAACCGACGGGTGTAACCAGTTCCCTCCCATGAGTGTGCTGGGATAGGCTCCAGTGGTCTTAATGAGGGTAAAAAGGTACAGAAGATGGATGGGTAGATTTTACAGTAGTTTCTACAGCATCAGAGGTTTGTCATTATTCAAAGGTATAAAATAGGAATAGGTATTAAATACGAGTTGAGACAGATGCATTTCAGAAATGCAGTCCCGATAAAATCATGGAATTAGAACACATATGGCACATTTTGCCTGAAATTAAGTGTTTAGGATGTGTATTAACACATTAGTGGAATGCACTACAGTTTTTTTCATATGGATGTGTTGTTGTGTGCCCATGTGAGCCAAAGGGGGTGTGACACCATCTTTTTTTTGTCTTTTTTTTTTAATAATGTGCTGTCATTCTGGGCTCTAGGTAGGGCTATTTCACTCGCCCTTCCCAAGTCTCATAACAGGGATCTCTTGGGAGGGAAAATAAGTCATTAGTCGGTGGGCAAGAGCCTTCGAGCAGCGGTGATGAATGCAGAAATCACAGCAGACGCAATAAGGTGAAGGAGCTGGATAAAACCTGAGCTTCAAATGGATTCCAGCATGCTCGAGCATATAAATGCAGCTCATAGTTTATGCTCATATATAGGAGCCAATGGGCCATGCATATGTGTGATTCTATACAACATCCCTCACTTGGTTAATGAATTAAGTGCCAGTTAGGCTCTGGGTCATAGCGGCATATATATATAACTAAAAATACCTCAAGTAATTTAGTAAACTAAAAGGATTGAGACACAACAGAGTCGCAGAAAAGCATAAAAGCGGATGCCATGAGCATTTCATCTAGACCACAGGTGTCAAAGTGGCAGCCCGGGGGCCAAATCTGGCCCGCCGCATCATTTTGTGTGGCCCGGGAAAGTGAATCATTATTGTCGACTTTCTGTTTTAGGATCAAATTAAAATGAAGAGTATAGATGTATATTCAATTTCCTGATTTTCCACCTTTTAAATCAATAATTGCAATTTTTTTCATCCATGTTTTTCTTTGTTTTTAGTTCAAAAGTCATTTTGTAAAATCGAAAAATATATAAAAATATTTTCTGTTTTCCACTTTAATATTGAACATAATTAAAGAAAAATTTGGTTTCCTTTTGAAATGAAAAACAAATGACTAAATAAATGATTTTTCCCTTACTAAGAAAAAAAAAGCTCAAATAAACATTGTTTTAGATCTATAAAAAACGGAATATTCAGGACTTTTGATTCAATTCTTTTAATCCATTTATTTAAAAAAAATCTAAATATTATATCTAAAATGGTCCGGCCCACGTGAAATCAAGTTCACGTTAAAGCGGCCCGCGAACCAACCCGAGTCTGACACTCTAGACCAGGGGTCCCCAAACTTTTTCTTGTGAGGGCCACATAACTTTTCCCTTCTCTGATGGGGGGCCGGTGTCAGTTTGTAACAGAAAAAGCCATGGAACATTAACTTTCTGTTGTGCCATGCACAATCTTCTCCCTTTGCTCTGAAGTTTATGCACGACACCACAACCGTCATTACAGAATCCCACGTCAACATTTTGCAGCACAGTGCTTGCTGGTGAATTTGGCAGTGGACTCGTAGCGGGGCGGTGAGACCCCTTTTTTCCAACTCCCGGTTCATGCGTCCCATTATTAGACCGCGAGTTTCGGCCACCATGCTAGGAGCCCCGTCAGTCGTGATGCTAGCTAGCTTTGACCAGTCCAGGTCCAACTTCTCCATGGTTTGGCACACTTTGTCAAAAATATCCTCTCCCGTTGTAGTCCCTTTGAGACTTTGGAGGGCTGCCAGATCCTCGCAAATCTCAAAGTTTGCGCTAACTCCACGAATAAAAATGAGCAGTTGCGCTGTGTCTTGCACGTCCGTGCTTTCATCCAGTGCTAATGAAAAAAAGTCAAATTATTTCGTCTTCTGCTGCAGCTGGGCATATACATTACTCCCGATTTCTTCAACGCGTCTGGTCATTGTACTCACCGACAGACTTACGGCATTAAATGCATCTTTCTTCTCGGGACACACCTCCTCCGCGACAGTATCCATACATTTCTTAACAAACTCTCCGTCAGTGAAAGGCTTACCGCTGCTTGCTATCAATTAGCAACCCAAAAGCTGGCCCGAACAGATGCCTGGTTCTGCTGAGATAGTAGTCCACTTTTTCGCTTTGAGAGTTTGTCTGCTCGTATTTGGCCTTGCAATCTATCGTACTTGTCTTTGTGACGGGATTCATAGTGTCGGCAAAGATTGTATTCTTTGAATACCGCCACCGTCTCTTGACAAATGAGACAAACAGCCTTTTCTTTGCATTGAACAAAAAAATAATCGTTTGTCCACTCCAGGTTAAATACCCTGCATTCTGAATCAATTTTTCTCTCACCTAACTTTTTCGCCATTATTCCGTTCTCAAACAGGTTGCAGTTTTAATATGCTTGAATAGTCCGCGATGGTCCCAGGGCTCCGCCCTCACCTGCGATCGTCCAGATGTCTCGGTAACACTGCTCGTGCATGCAACGGTGGACGTGCCCGCATGCATCAAAGGGAAACACTCTCCCCGCGCGTGTCACCAAAGAAGCAATGCGAAGCCCCGCTTCACTGGGATGATTTGTGGGCTCAGCAGGGGTGCAATGAACCAAACACAAGATTAAAATGTCCCAGTCTTCAAGGCCAAATAGGAAAAAAAATCCGATAGCGTCTCTGGTATTGTTCAGAGGGCCGGTCCAAATGTGCCGGCGGGCCGCATCCCAAAAAAAAAAAAAAAAAAAAAAAAAAAAAAATCAAAAAAAAAAAAAAAAACAATTTCCGATAGCGTCTCTGGTATTGTTCAGAGGGCCGGTCCAAATGTGCCGGCGGGCCGTATCCGGCCCGCGGGCCGTAGTTTGGTGACCCCTGCTCTAGACAAACACCTGTTGTGAATTTTGAATCAAATCATCATGAATAAAAATTCTGAATGTTTTGCGTTAGTGAGAAACATGGTAAAGACACAACAAGTACAAAGTTAAGTGGTCGGCTAATTAAGGGTTAAACAATACACACAAAGAGCCTAAAAAGTATCGGGACACAAAATGAAGTCTAAACCCCAAAAAGTAGTAATAGCTGGACAAATCTAGATCACCTCACCTTAAAAATATTCATGGTCTTGAGAATGTATGGGATCTTTATTTTCATTTCCTTAACACAGAGCTGAATAAATATTATTCAAGTTGAATATGTTCTCCTTTGCAATTCCTAAATATAATGATTAATTTATCCACCAATATGCATACCAGTGTAGACTGTACTCCATAATTTACTCATATTTCTGTCACGTTAACCAAAAAAAAGCCTTGATGTTGCTTTTTTGCTTTGAAACCCTGTCTGTTAATTCCCACGTATTGCCTTGAAACATCCATCGTCTCACTTTTCAAATTGTTCTCGTCAGAAGTCAAAAATGATGAAGTGGGATGCTGCTAATTAGGTATCAACTCTTGCCAGCTGTCTGTATTGAAGTCTTCTCTTTCATTGCGTCTTTTTAGAATTGCTTTTGTCTGCCAAACTCCCGTCACATGACCTGTCTCATTTAATAATCGAAGTGTGCGCGGACGTGTCTTTGAGAATTTGCGCGGACGTGTCTTTGAGAATGTGCGCGGATGTGTCTTTGAGAATGTGCGCGGACGTGTCTTTGAGAATGTGCGTGTGCGGGTACTCACATATATTTGCGGTTCCTTTCGGGATCGGCAGGTAGGATCCGGCACTCCACGTTCTGCCTTGGTAGTTCCTCTTGCAGCGTCCGCAATCGGGCCCGGTGGTGTTGTGTTCGCATTCGCAGCTAAGCTTCTCTTTGTCAAACACGCAGCTGTTGGCGTGAAGGTTGCACTTGCACCTGTCAGAAAGGGTGTTGAGGGTGGGTAAGGTGGGCAGAGGCGGAGTTGAGAATGACAAACACGTAAGCGTGAGTAAAATTTCGACTTGGGGATCTGTTTTTATATATATATTTCTTTTAATAGTTTGACAATTCAGGTAAAGGGCTGTATGTCCTTGGCTACAGGCAACAAAGCAGATAAAAGTCTGCTCTCAAACTTCAAGAGGGCTTCAAAGGAGACAGGTGAGTCTAAAAAGGAAAACCTGGCTTCTTTATATCCCTTTTCCCCGTCTGTTCTCGCTAAGGTTTAATTGTCCCACAGGAGGATGCATAGCGGCTGCAAGGTCACAGTCAATAGTTGGGGGATTTGGAGCGAGAGAGGGACAAAAGCCTGAGCAGAACAAGCCAACTGAAACACTGGAACAGACATGGGGAGAATAAAAGCAAGGAGCTCGTAATTCTGAAAGGTAATGAATAGCTCAAAGTTAGCCAGCGGGCAGCATGGCGCCACATCTACACTTTCTGTGAGGGATTAATATCAGATGAGCTCTCAGAAGCATATTTTCAGTATGGAAAGAGGGACTCCCTTAAGGTGCACTAAATCCTCACTCACGCCGTGCGCACACTACATTTATTTTACGAGGAACTCGTTGAATTCATTTTGGGCTGTCCCTAGAAGAGCGTTGAGGGGATATCATTACTTTCTTTAATTAATGATCCCCTTCATTCGCCTCGTGACGTACACGAGAAAATATATAAATTGCCCAGGTTGAAGCATCTTTTGCATGTGTTACTATAACCTGGGAGATTGAAAATGTGTGCGGGTACATCCTGCAGTCTTCATCAGATTTTCGAAATAGACGTCAAGGTGCTCTGTAAAATCTAGATGCAGATAGTCCATTTCCAACGATCAATCCTTTGTTGCTAATTGTACTATGACTCATCATCCAAAATCAATGCTGGCTGCAGCTTCTTCTCATGACTCCCATCCAGCATGACTCATTTTAGAGTCAAAGTAAAGATTGAAAATCGTAAGGCGCACTATATGGTAACATTTAAGCGCTCTTTTCAAAGTGCCCTTCCATTCATCTTTTGAGGAGAGAGGCATCTCTATATTTGTTCGGCTTCCAGATGGAGATGGACGGGAAGGTGTTGAAGGGCCAGATGACACAGATAGCCCCACATTGGTGGAGGACATCATTGTGAGAACCTCCAGTGACAGCAAGCTCCCTCTTATTTGCAAAGCTTCGCCTCAAGCCAGAATACACATGGCAGTTGAAGGGAAAGCTTTAGATATCAAACGGCTCACTTCTTCATATTCACTGTCTTCTCCTTACCCAGAATAACTAGGCTGTGTTTATACTTTGATTAACTGGCTTTTGGAATATACTATTCAGGAATATGCAGTACCTTTAATCACAAACATTGTAAGCATTGTAAATTAGATAAAGCAACTGGTTGTTATTTGAATCAAAATACAGGTACTTCACTTATGTAGATAGACACATATGCACAGATTTTCCCAAGGATTTGTTAAGGTATTATGTTTTTTTTAAAAATCAAAATGCTCAGGTATCTATCTGTATATGTTTGTGAGCGTTGAACCCTTTATGGTCCCTTCACCTTCTTTTCACAGACATTTCTAAACGGTAAAACACGACAACGCCGTCATCTTAATGATTGAGATTGGCAGTTTGACCCATGGTCTCTCAGGGACAGCACAATATCAATCAAAAGTAGCATCCACAGATGTGGCGTCACGTGGCCAGAATATGATAAACAATGCAGATTTCAAGTTATTTTCCCTCAATGATCAGTACCATAACTTTAAATTCCTTTAAATCCATGATAAAAACATGCATTTTCTTTAATTATCTTTCTATATTTAAGGACCAATTTCCTTATATTTCTGGAAAACAGAACAAAAAGTAATGTTCTTGACAGTTGACAAACAATTGACTTAAAAAGTATTAAAACAATGGTCCTTTTAGGCTAAGAATATAAACACCAACTTAATTGAATATCATTTTCACAGATTATTTTTAACCATGCGGATACAGAATCAGGCTATAGTTAGAATCTATTTCCGACCAATAGGGTACAATTTGCACTTCCAGTCCCATGTGGGTGATTACTAGGATGTATGTGCACCTCTTCCAGGGTCAAAAATGCTTACTGTCAAGGGTACGAAAGCAGTACTTGTGAGGCTACCAGCTTGGTGACAGGAACATTTTACCTTTAAAAGTATAATAATTTTTTTTTTTTCGAGGAATGAATAGGCAATAGCTACTGAGCTACAAGATGAAATCTGGTCGAATGACCTTGAGGCTTGTGTACATGCGATTTGTCAACATTGGAAGAGATAATTGCGCCCCACCAAAGGAAGCAGACAGAACCTATTTTTGTCCCAGATGATATCCCCGAACACTCATAACATCTTCCATGCACAACACTATTCCCCTTTGTGAAGTATAGCTTGCAGCAGCTTTCTTTGTCCTACCACACGTTCCCTGGTAATTGCCGTCTGCGTTGCTTACTACCAGGCTGAAGTGTATTGTGAGAAGCGCCATTTCCCCGTGGGATGAATCTTAGTCATCTAACCTAGCCTTTTTTCCCCAAACCATTCAATTGGTCGTAAAGGAATAAGAAGGAAAATGTGCAGAATTCCCCTGAGTCATTCATTATTAGCCTCTATTTCAATATACGGTCTTGGGTAAAAACTTAAGTAAATGCAGGTGCTGTGATGTTATATACAAGTAGTAGACGTGGAATAATACAAACTGTTTGTACAGGCCCAGTAAGGCAAAGAAAAAAACATTTTTCACTGAGGATACGTCTTGTAAAATAATGACTTCTATATGAAAATATGAAAATGTTTTGCATGCTGCTTCATGGGGGATTACAACACAATACACGCATCACTAAGTACATCCGCCAAGGTTCAATCATCCTAATTCTTAAAAATTAGCTGACTTGTTAAATTAAACACTGTAGTTAACATGCCCACATTACAAATGTGCTGTTCCAGCTATAAATGCCTGCACCTAAATGTAGTTTTATGGAAACTTGCTAATTAATTAAGAAAATAGTGATGAAAACTAGGGCCGGAGGGAATACTTTTCCTCTTATGATGCAGCACATTTTGCCGTCATTGCAAAGTACAACTAGAAATGTGAATCCTTTATACCTGTTTATATTTGTTATGAAGCAGGTGTAGAGTCAGTCCTTTCAACACCTTTGCCTGTTAAATTTACTTTAAAAACTGAGTTATAGTCAGTGATAACCTACTTGAAAATAAACAACATTTATGATCCAAACAAAATGATTCTTATAACTCCCAAACGACTAAATAATGGGTAGCAAATGACTGTGAGCCTTTAATGCTCCAAAAACACAATATTTCAACAATAATTTGTCATTAATGTGTATGATAGTGATATGAATAGGTAAGGGTGTGTTTGCTAACTATTCTATTCATTTATATTTTTATCGGTCTTCCAACTCTTACCATCTTTAGCCTCTCTCACTAAGGTAAATGCAGTGCTTACCTGCATCAATCAATTTTCGCTCTTCATCAATCACACACCCAGCTTTGGCAAATGTACAGAATTGGACATGCTACCCAAGCAGGAGTCAATCAGGAGGTGTTTACTGCCTGTGACATGCCAAAGAAGCTCGATATAATCAATATGTTGGGCTTACTGATACAGCTTGGTGTTAAAGGCTAGTGGCTGTGCATCAAGTGACAAGAGAATCCACTGCAGAGGAGTCAGAAAGTAAGACATCAGTGGAAGGATGCTGCCTGTGGTGAACCTTGTGGAAATCACATTCTGCTTGCTTTTCATTTCATACATAAAAGGGTCAGTGCGAGACTTTTGAATCTCGAATAAATATACATTTATTTCAGTGATATATTCAAAAGGATGGTTTTGAATATTGTATAGATTCACAGGACACAGCGGAAATAGTTTTGTCCTCATTCCTAGTCAAGTTCAATATATATATATATAGTTTGTTTTTTTTCTTTCTGAAATATTCAAGTGCAGAAAGTTTTGGGGGAATTTTGATGGGATGTCATGATGGGGAATTTTGATTACCGTATTTTCACGACTATAAGGCGCACTTAAAAGTCTTAAATTTTCTCCAAAATAGACAGGCCACCTTATAATCCAGTGCGCCTTATATATGGAAAAAAATAAAATATGTCATTCATTGAGGGTGCGCCTTATAATGCGGTGCACCTTATAGTCGTGAAAATACGGTACGTTCGGAAATGTTGGTTTAGGTAATGGAACTGTATCATACACCCTCCACTCGGCATCATTTTGGTCTCATGATGTCGGAATACCAACAGTATAATGAAGAGAATTGTTTAAATACTAAATTCTATATATCAGCACATTTCTGGAGCCGTTAAACACTGACGAGGTGCATTCATAATTTTTATAGAAGGTCAAATAAGGTCAACCTATTTTCTTCCTGGAATCTAGATGGTCAAATAAATATACCCTTACATTGAGTCATTCATAAGTAAAAGAAACTAGTGAAATACACCTACTACGTTATATTATCAGATGTTATGGCTATGCTAATATGACTAGCCAGTATCCTCTGGCAAGCTTCCACCATTTGATCGTTACTTAATACTGATGTCTGGACCAGACTTTTCCCATGGCAACAGTCACCAGGGGCCATAACTGAAGCCCGCCACAGGACTCGACGAGCAGGTGTAATTGCAGAAAATATTGGCAGTTTCCCAGATAGCAGTGGGGTGAACTCTTCTCTCTCTTAACATCTCTCTCCTCTCTTAATACCAGTGCAATATAGCGTGGGAGATTCTTTTAGAGGAGCCAAGACAGTTTGCTTTGATTTAAAATAGACAAAAAATAAAAATAAAACACAAGAATGTTTTTTTTTTGTCTGTGATTACAGATAAATAAATAGCTGTGATGTGTTTGCTTACAAAAATACGTATATGAACTCATCAAGGAACTGTAGAATCAGTCAACATTAAAATGTTGCTTGGCGGATTTGATTTGATTAATAAGCACATGACTAAGTAGATGTAACAAGGCTTAACAATGGAGAAAAAATAGGAAGAAGCTGGAGACGCGTTTGGAAACTCTACTGCTCAAGTTTCATGACAATGAGACTTTGTAAGCGCATTCAATTGCATCTTTCACTCTTCTGCATTTTTTGGCCCGATTCTTTGCATTCTTGAGGAAGATCATCCATTGCAAACATCGTTTGTGTGCTCCTGTCTACAGTAGAGTCAACTTCAACCTCATCTGCGCGGTCCCTTGAACTGCTATTCCAGATCAAATTAACGTGTCAGAGGCATTTCTTTTTTCGTCTCTATGTGAACATTTGTTATTGCTGCTGACCCTGACTGTTAACAGTTTGTGTAAGAAGTGAAAATGGCAGAACAATATTAACTCACCGATTAAGCAATACATCGGGGATCAATGTCTAGCGAAACAGATTTACTGCTGTGAAATAAAAAGGGGAAAAAGCCAATTGCAACAATTGAAATCAAGTCTTTTCACTATACGTACTTAACAGTCCTGAAAGCACAGCTGTTCACTTTTATAGGTCTTAATTTTTTATTTTATCATGTAGTGTTTTTAGAAATAATTCATGTACAGACAGAATTTTTCATAATTAGTTTTTAATTTTTATAAATAGTATATAGCGAAAAATAGTATACGTATAGCGAAAAATAGTATACGTATAGCGAAAAATAGTATATCGCGAAAAATAGTATATAGCGAAAAATAGTATATTGCGAAAAATAGTATGTAGCGAAAAATAGTATATTGCGAAAAACAGTATATAGCAAAAAATAGTATACAGCGAAAAATAGTATACAGCGAAAAATGGTATATAGCGAAAAATAGTATATAGCGAAAAATAGTATATTGCGAAAAATAGTATATAGCGAAAAATAGTATATAGCGAAAAATAGTATATAGTGAAAAATAGTATCGAGCGAAAAATAGTATATAGCGAAAAATTTTATATAACGAAAAATAGTATATGGCGAAAAATAGTATATGGCGAGAAATAGTACATATGGCAAAAAATAGTACGTATATGGCGAAAAATAGTATAAGGCGAAAAATAGTATATAGCGAAAAATAGTATATGGCGAAAAATAGTATATATTGTGCAAATGAAAAGAGTTGCATAAAGTAAGAACCTGCAAAAAAACAGAAACAAATCCAGTTTTATGCACTATGTAACTATTCTCAATCAAAATACAGTATATTTTTAAAAAAAAATGCCATTCTGTCTAATGAATACCATGTCAATAACCTTTTACATTTTAATAAAAGCAACATCTTGACTCTTGGGTGTCATGGCTTAGTGGAAAAGTAGTCGTTTCCTAACTGAGAAGTTGTGTGGCTTCGTCATTAGAGTAAAGAGTATATGTGTATGCTAGAAGATAGAAAAGTGCTATATATGTGTGTATCCATTTATCATTCCACATAACTAACTCTTACCCAGCACACATGCTCATGGGGGAGTCATCATGCTCCAGTAACCTGTGTCAGCTTGCTAAACCCCCGGCGAACTTAGAAAAAAAAAGAGGGGACATTCTATTTCTTTGTTCAATTGTTATTTAATTTCTTCTTTTGTCAATTGGGGCTCTTTTGTTTGCATTTACTGTGCTTGAAGGCTAATGCACCAGCAGTTGCCTGTACATAATAAGAGTTTGCATTCACTGGCTTTGTGAGCGAAGATTACTCTGAATCGCTTTTCATGTCTCGATGCTCCTATTATTGAACAGTTTTTATTCATCAGTCTGAAAAAAAAAGAAATATCTCGCTTGAGAAAATCAGCATGTTAGCACATCATCCTTGTTGTGATGTGCACGTGTGAGTGTGTACGCATGTTTGTGTGAATTATGCAAAATGAAACAGCATGGCGACATTCTTTGGGTATAAATCCATGCTTATGCCTCAATTTTATATGAGAAAAATAGAATTATGGTATGGTCTTATGAACAGTATATGAAATTTCTGAGATAAGAGGTAAGGTAATCATTCTTCTGGACACTTGGTGGTCTCTTTATGTCGTTTTTGGATTCATCTAGGATAACGACTTCTGTATTCAGTGTTGCCAATTGAGCGACATTCTTACTAAAGCTCGGCAGATAAAAATAATGTAAGTTAAAGGTAAGGAAAATGACATAACAGGCTTTCAGTGAAGAAAAAAAAGAATTGCATTTGAGGATTGGTCACAGGCCCAAGCAAACTATGAAAAAAGGGAACTTATAGTCCAGAAAATACGGTAGATAATTTTAAAAGGTTAATTACAATGAGACAGTTCTGAGATCGGGGAGTCGCATACACTTACCTATGTTTGTATAAAGGACATTTATGAGCATAATCACCCTTTGAAAATTGTAATGTAAATGTCTGGTTATATTTTTGTGTAATATATTTAATTTCCATCCACCATTTTTATTTTTTTCAGAAGCCCAAAAGCAAAATGATTTAATGAATTTTATTCACAAGCGTTATCTAAATTCATGTTTTTAAATAGCTTGGGAAATTGTAAGATGCTGATGACATACATTTATTAAAACAACCCTAACAATATAAATGACTGCTTTTTATAAATCAAGTGAATTAATATGGAACACGACTGAAGGCGTGTTGGTTTGGCCTTGAAAACTATTTTCCTATTTTTCCTTTGGATAACTAATTGCCCACCACTGTGTCCATTGGCTTATTTTATATTTTTGTTCATTAGTACTAAGTAAGCTTCCAAAATGTAGACCACAGACCACTTCAGAATACAAAAAGCACATTCTCAGTGTACAATATCATTTTATATCCGTAGTATTTCAGTACTATATCTGAGATTTAGCCCAAACTATAAATTTTACACATAGAACACTCTAAATAATTGTTTCTTTTTTGTTCAGGACTCATTAAATGTAAATTTAAAGATCAAAACATTTGTACCTCAGAGCGGATTTGCGCTCCTGTTGAAGGAAATATTTATTTTATAGCCGCTAAATTAAACATTATTGAATTCAACCAGCCTTAAAAAAAACCATAATCTTGCCTGACAATTCCAGAGTTATTTTCGCAATATGATTATTATTGTTCTGTCTATTTTGATTTACCTGTGAAAAGGACACATTCATATTGTTGCAATAAAATCTCTCTGACAGCTTCAATCAAACATTCCATCCTTTTTTAAAGGCAGATTTTTTCAGACATCTTTTGTAAATGAGCTCATTTGATGTTGGCTCTTCTGAGAATAGATTTCAGACAAAAAAATAAAAGATGAAAAGATAATTGAAGTCATATTCAATGACCAACTTTCCAAATACAGTTAATTAAAACAAACGCCCAAGCAGAGCCGATGTCTCTCGTTGCTAAAATGACTTTAACTTTGAGGCATTACTGAATGAATCTTGTATTTCTGCTGATTCTTTTCATGTATTTCTTGATGTTACTAAATCATCAGTGGGGGAGTGGGGGGATGCTGCGTGTGAAGGAGAGGTCAATGAGGGGATTAGTCATGAAACCCTGACAGCGGGGACCATTATGAGGACGGCTGAAGCCCGAAAAGATAGGGACAAGACACGCCGAAAAAAGAAATCTCCATTAATGAAATGGGTCAGCACATGAATGTTGAATGTGTTCTGTCGCCAGTGAGAAAAAGAAAAGCCCTGATGTTTCAAGTAATACCAAAATGAGCACTTTTTACTTTTGACATATTATTTGACAAGCTTTATAAGGATTAAGAAGTGTATAATGTAATATGTGTCACCATTTTCATTTGGCGTGTTACCCTAATATCTTTTTTTTCATAGGAGTTATAAATAATTAGGTACAGCTACATGAATATTTCTGTTATATTGCAAGACAGGAATATGTACAATATCTATAAATAGAAGGATATGGTGGTAGACCGGTGTAAAAATCTAAGATTTAATGAATTCAACCAGAACATGAGATTAAAAAGTAAAGAGGAAAAAAAAATCTCGCCTTTTGGCTGAGAGCAGGAAAGGGATTTGTTGAGGTGTCGTGCGTCCTGTCATCTACTCTGCTGATAAAATCTTCATATCACTTGTCGCTTTGCTCGCTATATCTCCAAGCAGCTCGACACCACAGGTTTGTGGTGAATAGTGAGGGACTGCGTGGCGAGTGTGGCTTTTATAAGTTCGATGTTCGGGGCATTGTCACTTATCGTGTGAATTTATTTGTACATAAATCAGTTACCTTGATTGGATCTCATGATATATTTAATCACAGTGTTGGGTTTATTATGGAATGTTCTATATGTGTTGTAAGCATTTTTAATAAGTAATAAGGCTATAAATAAATTCATGGGACCATGGACATTTTTTCCTCCCCATCGTCTCCTCAAGGCCCCACAGCTCGAGGACACATTGTTTTCGGACGCTTTTCGGCAAAACACAACGGGACTGTTTTGACGGGACTCCAGCAGCAGATGGCGATAATCGCATTATTGTTTGAAAATACGGCTGCTTTGTTTACATTATAATACTGCTTTGTTTACCGTATAATGAAAATATTATGCCTTGTTCAACTTTTATGCTTACTTCGGCAATTCTCACACAGTTGTTTTTCTAACCATCTAGGGTGTTATTGTACTGATAACATAACATGTTTTTCGCGATTAAATACAATGATTCAGTTACTGCAATTTAGAATGCCTTGTGGACTAAGACGACGTCACAAGGTACCTCCTTGCAAGTGTAACCAGTTATGTTGAAAGATGTTTTCCAATTTTTATTAAATATTACTAATAATGATTTAAAAGGTTTTAATCATTATTCCAACACACAGTTTGCTTAAAAATCGAGATAAGTGGTAGCTCGCTTCATAACGGAAATATACTTCATTCATTTCTAAGGAGAAACATCACTTGCTATCTGTAACATGCAAAGGATCAAATGGGCAAAATAACATTGAAAGATAAAAAGGTATAGCTAGAAGTATGGCTTACAAATGTAGACAGATTTGAATTAAATTCTGAAAGTGTCTAATTTGTTCGCAAATGCCATCCTCATGTGTTTTATCCCTTATAAGAAAAAAGGCACATGTGTGGGGTTTATTAGTATATTCAATGGAATACATTTGGGTTAATATTCACTGAGGGGATGATTTGGAATTCAACCAGTCTTGAATATTCAAAGAACAATCTGGTAATGAAAGGACCCCTATCAATCTTAGTTGTTACATCATTTCCATTGCAAACAAGCACAGCTTGTTGGTTAGGATGAGGAATTCTCTCTCTTAATTATAGTAAACAAAACCTATTATGTGCAGGAACGCTGCAAAGTACAGTATTCCAAAGCTAGTATTTTGGTTTTGCTTCAAAACAGGTGAAATAAGGTGTTTCAAGTTTTTTTTTGTGCCATCCATTAGGATCAACAGGTCACGTTGATTTTGTGGTAACCTTCAACCAAACAGGATGCAACCAGGAGGCAAACCATCTATTGTTTGGGGTTTGAATATTAAAAATACAGTACAATGGCTTTAAGCTGGATTGTGTAAAGAAATGAGCAACTCAGCAAACAGAGACTAAGCAGTAAAAATCCTTCGTCGTTCATCCCGCCATTGGTATGTGCAAATGGTAAGCAGGAGAGAGTCAAATAGACCAGGATTTAAAGAGAAGATGGAATCCGTGCTCGGAAAAATGCGGCAACATTGTGTGGCATAATGGCCAGACCTCTGCTTGTTATTCATCTGCTAAATTTGCAGGACAGAAAAGCTACATGCCAGATGCCCTTGAAGAAGACATTTTAATTCAGATGCTGAAACAGGGCTCATTTTCCTGAACTAGGATACTAGTATGAAAAAAGATTGCTTTCACGAGCCACATATAGATATATTGTAAGCAAAGAGGGTGAAGTTGGATAGGTGAGGTCAGGGCAAGGATGAGATTGACACAATGATTAAGCAGAAACAAAACTGATGGACAGATTTGCTTCCTTTTCACACAAGAGCAGTTGTAATATCACAACTTGTTCCAAAAACTGAGATACACAATCAGTCATCCAATTCTTTCCAAAAGATCACAAAGAGCCAGACATGATCTGTACTTGGAACACAGTGACCAGAGCATTTCTGGTATACCTGAGAACAACTATTTTACAGGTTGTTACTCTTACTGCCAAAGCAGTCAGGTTACTCAGGGACAGCAAAATAACAATGTTGCTCTCCGCAATGAGCTGATTTCCAATTCTGTAGCTGGATAGAGAAATGAAAACGTTGGTAATGAAGCACTGTGAGAAGTTATGGTTTAAATCCTACTGACAACACCAAAAGAAAAAACAAGGATTTGTGTTACCATTCGCAGATTAAAGAATTATTTCGCTGCTAAACAAACAAACAAAAAAAGAAAGACTCAGTCTCCGTCTGCAGAAGGTCCCCACCTTGTGGACTTCTTGTGTGTGGCTCCATTTTTTTTACCTAGTTCTACAATGTCTTGTGTGTCTTGTGTCTGTCTTGCTACTGCAACCAAGAAATTTCCCGAATACGGAATGAAATAAAGTTCTAAACTAATCTAATGTTTTTGAATAGCATGCAGTCTGAATGTAAGCAGATGGTCTCTATTAGCATGACCAGTTAAAGATTTTCATTTCAACATTTTTGACATTTTCTCACATTATTACTAGTCTATACTGCCGAGTCTAAAATGCAGAGCATAGCATAATGTCAATATAATGGCAGGCAGGTCGTGTGAGATGGAGTGTGTGGGAAAAGATGGACTAAGGAGGGAAGACAAGTGGAATGACTTATTCAATGGGGAACTGGACAGGAAGAAACATGAAATTAGCACAAATAGATTATCTGTCGACTACAGGCTTGCCTAAGAGCAAGCCAAGCACCGTGGAGGGAGGGAAAAAGGCAGATTGACTTCTTGTATGCTCCTCCCTTGAGGGAACGCCATCACTCACCAAACTGCTGATATGTACAACTAACAGCACTCACATGCACTTAACCACAATTAAAATGCACCATTAGAAAGAGGATAGAATAAATACATTGATTTATTTTTTTGCCCCTTTCTTTTATCACTGCTGTCATTTCATCATGGAAAAAGCAGACAATTGCGGTCCATTTCAGTCAGAAGATGACATACAGAAGATGGGGCAAAAGAAAGACTCTATGTATATGTATAGTAATCTTTTCTATGACTGAAAGGCATTATTCAATGGTATTTGGATAAAAAAGACAGGAAAAGGAAGGTGTGTTGTCAGTCAGTCATCCTTATTCATCATTGGATTTGTCTTTTGATTGACATACAGGTGGATCAGTACAGGTTTATCGGATGAATATGTTTGTGCCTTTTAAGCCTATCCTATAGCCTCTTTGGAGTTAAGTAGTATCTGAACCATATCCATCAGGAGATCTTCTTTTTGCATGAGTCACCAAACATGCAAAGTCAACCTTATCTACCCAGCTAAACACTTCCATCTTGCGATTTTGACAACAGTGTGCGAAAAATGTGAGATCTAAGGAAAAAAACCCACCAGAAATTCACCTTTTTACACATTAAAAGCTGGAATGACATTTTTGTGGGCTTTCGTATAGAAAGGTGCCAAGATCAATCTGTTTAGCATAGTGGATCCTTAAAAAAAATCAAAATCAGACCACAAATGTCTTAATCCATCATGGGGCTTTGCGGTCTACCACGACACAAAATAAAACATGTCTCACTTCCCTCAAAGCTAAAAGGGCCTGTGAAATGCCATAATATTGACTGATTCCACCCTTCAAACATTTTTTTCCCCCAAAAGAAAATAAAACTTTTACAGAAAATCTTTGAAAAACATACTTACCTGTGCCATTCCATCTGTGATACTACATCAGAGATAGGTTTTTCTTTTTTGGGGCCACGCTTAAATCAGCTATTCCATTACATTTGACTTTGATGTGTCAGGTGAAAGGCTAGTGGCCCTCTCTGAGACTACACATAAGCTGGAGAAAATGAAATGCAACCCCTAAAAGCACCGAGAAACAAAACAACTTCACACTCCTGCTTACGCCTTCCATAAAATATTGGGGTAAAAATTGGTGGGATGGCCCCAAACTTTGCAAAGTCATTACTGCCCATGAAAGACGTGAAAAGATGTAAAAGTGCTTTGATTGAAATCTGCTCAAACATCCCATCGACTGTTGTCAGTATTGTTTTTTTTTCATGGCTCAATGATTGTTGTTTATCCCTGGAGTGGAGGTTGAGGAATGGAAAGGGTCTGCAACCTAGTGTATAATTCAAGACAGGGAAGCACAGTCCCCGCTGAGACATGTCCTCTGCCCAGAAGAAATAGAGCGAAACATGGGTATGAGGGGTTACAGAAAGGGAGGAATCCTTTGGTGGGCTCTTCTACCTTAATTATACTGTATTGATCACAGACGAGATGGAAGAGATGGGTCAGTTAGTGAAATTGCAGGCTGCCGTTAATGTAAAGATGTAGGAAAAGAGGGGCTTTGCAATTATCTTAAAGTTATACAGTAGATAATTAGAAAATCTTCTGAACCTTTCACGCTTTCTTTTGCCATACTCCGTTTAGCACAGCTGATAAAAAAATGACAAGGGTGTCTAATTCATTAAAGTCCTGGGTGGCTTGCATTGTTCACATCTATGACACCGTTACATGCTTTGCTGGATTTTGAAATTCTTTGCATTGATTTCTCTCCATCCCGAGGCTTCTAGTATGGTTCCCTTCGGTAATAAAGCCTTCTAGGTGGCTCATCATGCATGACACCACTGCCTTTTACATCTACTTTTCTGTGGAGGGGCATGCTTTTGAAAAGTTGGACTTTGTTCGATATCTTTGCTTGGTTGACCTACTTGAGGAAAGAACTGAGGATTTGGCCTTTGTTTTTCACACTCCTGTGTCAAGAGCAGAAAATCTGGCGGCTCTTCTACGGAAATTCTCCCTCCATGGCACTTCTCTTTCCTTACCCAGGCAGATGGCAAATGTGCAAGATTCAACCTCAGTGCCCCAGCAAAAATTCCTCCCACCGAGTCTCACAGAACCGTATCCCAAGGGGTTAAGGAGCTTATGTCTCATGTACGACGCATGGAGAAAAGAGCTGAGCGGTGATTTAGCAAGGGAGGGCAAAAAGAATGAGTGAAACCTTCCAGTATAAAGTGTATCTCATTATGGTTGAACTGTGTGTTACCTTTCAAACTAGTGCCATTTGTTTGTTTCTCAGGCAAACATCACTTTCACGGTGGTTAGCTAGTTCCTCTGGCCTGATGATGATATGCCTAGGTCTGCTTTGTGTAGTTAGATAAGTTCCTCACATGAAAGGTTAAATCCCATTGAATTTGTGTGACTGATTCGTGTTTTTAGTCATTTTTGCCCAAATAGGAAACCGTACAAAGCATTTGCAACCACTAGCAGCTAATGGGCTGCCTTTTCATAATTCTGCAAGGCTTTTTTCTGTTCAAAGGCCTTTTCACACCAGCAAAAGCAGTGCATAGCGCACTATCGGCCAACCAATTCATTGTAAATGTGGTGAGGGGGCGGTGTCCGTGCAGAGGAGGTAGTATCGGAGTTTTCAATGCAAGTCTTTGACCTTAGAATCAACACATTTTTATCATTTGCGAGCGAGCGATTTCTATAGGGTTATTACTTCTTTTTAGTTCTGTGTTGGTATGCACCTACACAATGTAAGATGACCAACATCGTACAAAGACCAGAATTGTTAACAGTTAAATTCCTAATACCTTTGGTACACTTGATTGGTTTCCTAATGTTCAGTGTGTTTCCATTTTTTGTAATTATGTTAAATTCATCTTTAGCCACACTGTGCCAGAATGAAACATTCATACCAACATACTGTAACAGTAGATTTGGATTGTTGTGATATTTCATACTAAATATTTGTCCTGCAAGCCTCGTAGGTGTGAAGAGGCAAACAAGCGTGTGAATTTTTATTCCTACACAGCATCTACCATATTCTATGAAATTGAAAAACCAGTGTCTTTACCGGAAGTAAACACACTCATCCTCAAAATGTGGGGACACTCTTTAACTGTTAGAGTTATTGTTTACTGCCATCTATTTTTGCAGTACATATCAATAGCGGTCCCCAACTCCCGGTTCACGAGCCACCTGGTGCCGGTCCGTGAGAGAAATAAATATTAACGTTTTCAATCTCACCCTCCTACTTGAAATGAGAAAAATGGTTCTAATAATAAATAATTGCTATTATGCTCTGATTCTCAAGTTAAAACTGAAATTGATCCTGGTAGAGAACTGTATTCTGTAATTTGTAGTCGCAATCAACTTTGAATTGATAAACAGCAATGCCGTTCCTAACCCCAGTACTTCTCTTTCTAAGCATTTGCTTACGGAAATATGCAAAAGCACAAAGCTCTTACCTGCCCTGGACTTTGATGTCCGAAATGGCGTAAAAGTATCTGGAGAGGTTGTTTTCATCCACCATTGTAGCTCCAGTGGCAGGACGGAGGAGTCGGATTCTCAGGTCTGTGATGGTGAAAAAGTCTCTCAGGTTCTTAGTGGTGTCCAATTGTCCGTAAAGTGAAGCCATGTTGTGAAGTCGAGGCCCAGCAAATAGTGCAAAGCGGTCCTTAATCTCAAAGCGTACTGTTTTATCATACTTCCACACATAACCTCTGGAGTATTCCTCAGTGCAGATTATGTCCAGCAGAGTATGCTGGGTCAGATCCTGCACAGTCTTGGGCTCCATGGTAAAGGCATCCAGACAGTCGGTAGCGTAGAACTGATATGGCTGCCAAGTACGTCCATAGTCTAGCGACTTTTCCAGAACCATTTGTTCTGGCCGGCCGGATTCAAAGGTGACGACGATATCATCTGTCAGCTCAATGGTCTTGTTCCAAGACAGCGTGATGTTGACCAGGAGGGCCTTTGGGTACCTTTTCCAGGATGTCGACTGCCAGAAGGTTGTCGGATTGCGCCCCTCGATGTCAAACATGAGTTGTGGAGGGTGAGCCAGTTCCTCTGTGCTAGCGTCACATTCGTTATTACACATGTAGGGGTTTTCCTATAGAGAAAGAACCAAAATGATCATAAGTTAATTGGAAAATATAATGATTAAGGCAGGGTTTCATTGGCAGCTGGTCATTATACATCTTCAGAATGCCATGTCAATGTGTAATAAAAAATATATTATGATAGTGAAATGTTTAAATCATTTCAAATTACTACTCTTTGTATATGTTTTTTTGTTTATGAACAGTGTGTATAGTGTACAATTATTTCTGATTAATGTATTAATTAATCATCATTGTCTCTTTTTATGATACATTTACAATTTGGGGTGCAAAAATGTTTTCCCTTTGACTTTTTTGACAGCCTTTACAGTTATAAGGAATCAACATTTGGAATTTAAGCACAAAATGTTTGATCCTATCTTTCCTTTCATGAAAATTCACCAACAGACACGTTAGAATAGTAAAGTATAGGGTTGACAGTTATTGCATTTCGATGTAGAATTTTGGACAATTTCTTTTTTTACCAATATAGAATAAATATTTTTAAAAAAGCAATGCAAAAATACTGGCATTTATCTCATCAAGCTTCCACTTAAAGAGGTCTTTCAAAAACATGTGTACGATTTACTGCACCGCATGTGATTACAAGGCTCCCTGGGGCTTTATTTTTTTGCCCGAGGCACTCTGCTTGGAGGTCCTTTCAAGTGCTACAAGCTCAAATTTATCAGTAAAAGATAATCCACTACTTGATTAGCTTGAAGATGGCACACAGCATGAGTGCGGGAGTGATTATGATGTAGTGAAAAACATGTAAGAAGGAATCCTTACATGGGAGGTGATGCAATGAGGCAAAGATAAAGTAAGTTGAGTGAGAATGGACTATTGGACTAAGAAACTTTGCCATTTTTTCTTTCGTCCTTCATGGGAAGGTGACAATTAAATAGCAACTGTTTGAGGGTTCCATTAATAATATCCTGCTTCCCCACGGGGATCTTCCTGTTCTGGGGAGACTTAACTGTAAGGTGGTAGACGGCTGAACGGTCTATTCTACCCAGGATTCTTAACACCATTTTATTATGGCACATTGAGGCGTAGCATTATCTGCAGCACCTGGTGCTCTGTATGTTTTTGAACTCCCCATAAAAAAATATATATATTAAATTAACATGTTACATTGTTGGAGAACCAATACCACGTGCACAAGATTTTTTTTTTTTTACAAAAATTCCCTTTTGGTGAAAAACATCATGAATATATTGATTTTAGCTGTAATTATTTTACCAAGAGTCATACAAATATTGTTATAAACATGTATACACAAGCCCGGGGAAAACCTGCAAACTCCACACAGGAGGACCAACCTGGGTTCAAACCCAGGACCTCAGAACTGTGAGGCTGAGGCGCTAACCACTCAACCACCGGGCCACTCAATAACCTCAACGCCAAGAAAAGGAAAGAGATAAAATTACTTAGTGCATGCCCTCATGAAAATCAATTGCAGACATCTGTGTTTTACTGAATGGGAAGCTGTAAGGGGTTTGTTAAGCAATTAATGGTTTGGCACATGCCGAAATAATTGACCGC
Source organism: Stigmatopora argus (assembly GCF_051989625.1). Classification (NCBI taxonomy): domain Eukaryota; kingdom Metazoa; phylum Chordata; class Actinopteri; order Syngnathiformes; family Syngnathidae; genus Stigmatopora; species Stigmatopora argus. The sequence goes on from NC_135403.1 coordinate 7,257,324, forward strand.
AACCTGTGTAATTACTCGAGATGTTTGTATAATTCCCACTGGTGTGATAAGTGGTTGAGAAGTGGGGAAGGTTCAACCTCACGGAAAACTAAGACAGATCTGAGGTTGCTGTAGCACTTAATTTCTTTTTTTTCCTTCTTATTATAACAACCTAGTTTGATCAAATTACAAAATGTGTGTGTGTGTGTTTTGTCGGCAGACTCCTGTTCTGGATTCCTATCACATTGTCCCCATTACTGTCAAACTGTTAACCCAATTTAACAGCCAATGAGAAAGATAAAAATCAACAATGTCGTAAACAGAGGCTCATGAATTTGATTGCAGACTCCATTCGGCTGCACTTCACCGAGCCAGAACTATTTGGAGTGTTTAGGCAGTGGAGAGTGAGATTAACTTTACCTCTTTATGTGAAGTGCTTTTAGACCCATTATGAAGCACTTGTCTCAATGAATTTTGATCTAGAATTTTGGTGTCCCCAGTAAACATTTTGAAAATAAAAGACAAAAAAACTAAAAACAATTGACCTACATATCTGTTTGTTAGGAAATACAATCGTAATGATAGTACAAAATTGCCCAATCGATGCATAATCAGCCAGTTATAAATGAACAGTAGAGTGTTTTGGTAGCTTTTTTAAAAAGAAGAATGTTAATAAATAAACCTAACCGATGCTGGTTGTGATGAGTCAAATCACCTACATCACTCGAAAATCAAAGTCAGTGGTTACAATGTATTTTGTTCATTAGACACTAAGGATCGATTTATATCAAGTTTGGCCGACTGTTTAAAAAAATCAAAACTCTAGAAATGGTTTGAGCATGAAATAACAGAAATATGGACAAATATCTTTGCCTTTTAAACGAAGATGTGATTGCGGTACTGACAACCTTGGCTTGTCTACACTGCAGCCATTGATGGAGGATGGGACTTGAGGGAATATAAATTTACTGCCTGCTGATAAGACATCGAGATGGATGGGCTCCCACTAATCAAATCAATCTGTATGTGTGACAGATGTGTCAGACGTATAGCTCAGACAGCAAATTGAGCCCAGCCTGTAGCATCTATTCTTCTGCTCTACCTTTGTGTCCCTCTTCTAACTTGACTCATCTTCAAACATTATCACAGTACAGTACACAGTAGTTTGTATCTATGGAGTCAATGTATATAAAATTACTTCAAATGTGTTGTTTTCTCCTCAAGAGCATTTTACTGGGGGTCTGAGAATAGGAAATGACTTGAGATGGGATAGGCAGTTTGCTCTCAAACTATGTTGATTTGGGATGATTCTGATGAATAGAAGTTAAATTAAATTCCATATTATGGAACTTTTAGAAATCCCATCATTCAGTGAATTTGTGTATTGTCTAACCAAACCAAGTCAGTCCAATGAAGTCTGGATTAATATTTGCCAATGGGAGAGCCTATGGATTGATTGATCTGATCGACCAACACTAGCTAAAGTAAGATACAGAATCACACTAATACAAAAGACGTATGTTTCTAGCTTCTAGCCAAAATAAAAAAAATGTAAAGGCATTTCCAACATGCAATTGAAAATCTCCTTAATATTGCACATTTGCATAACTAGTGTGTTCCTTCATAATGGAATATTGGTCCATGGAACTATACCAAATGTATGCAACTGTTAGACTTTTCTATTGCAGTGTAAATAAATAGCTGGAATGTGCAATGTCTATGTTTTGTTGTGAGAATCTTAGAATTTCTGTCCTGTTAACGAAGCCTTTTGTTCCTTAATAAAGTCTTTATAGCGACTCGTGAAGCTGAGCCATCTCAATTTGAGATTTCTCCCTCTTTTCATTTGCCCATGAGACCATCCAACATCGCATCCCAGCCCCCATCTTCCTCGCCTCCTCTCCCATGGTGATGGGTGTCGCAGACAGAAAGAGGGGCTTAACCTGGACGTGGAATGAATATTGGATGCCAGTGTGACAGATTACAGTGGTAATAGACACCCAGACCAAATCCTCACAAGGATTACAATCATATTTTCAAATGGTTCAGGGTCAGCCAGAGGTCACCCAAGCTGGACCATGGTCAACAAGGTGATAGTAGGACCACACACCTAAAAACACCCCTCAACTTCTGCCAAGTATTTATTTTTCAAATGCTTTTATGTCTGTTGGCATATCTCCGACAGCAATAGAGGACCGATTCAAATCTTTAAAATGGCTGTGATAGTTTTCCTACACACGAGCCAAGAGTATCCTGTAAAACAAGAGCTCTGCCGCTACCACACGTTTTGTTTTGTGGCCCCGCTGGGAGTGATCCAAAGCATGTCAACTACTCTGGTTAACCACTTTGAACAGCAGTCTGTGACAGTCTCATCGAAAGAGGGCATCCTTATGAGGTAGGACAATGTTTCCATGTTCTAATGATGCATCTCCATCTTTTAGTGCCAGTTAATTTGGGAGATCCACAAAGCTTAAACACAATAGAATAAAGAGCCTTCAGCACCCACTCGGATATAAAAGAAGTTTTACATTCCATTAACTTTTATACGGGGTGGCACTATCCTTTGGTTTGAATGGCAGGATGATGGCCCTGTGCTTGAGATTTTAAGTGTAAAGTCACAGTTGGGTGATAAGTACTCCTCTAACATGGAGAGTTCATGGCTTTGGCAGCTCAGCATAAGTGTAAGAACACCAGGCTGCTAAAATAGTTTATTATGTGGTCAAAACTCCCGAAACTTTGGTTGAGAGCCCTGAACTCAACCCCATTAAAATACGTGCCCTTCTGGATAAATGAACAAAAGAGATCTCTGACAGAGTGAACACATGGAAAATCTCTCCAACTATAGGGGACAGCAATTTAACCTTTTTGAATGGAAGGCTTCACACATGAATGACTGTCAATACGTACAGTTTGGCTAATAAATTGGCTTTCACGGGCAGAACTCTTGAAATGTTGGCATTATTTTTCCGACTAATGACTGCACAGGCTCATGATTTAATGTCTTGCTATGCTTTGAGAAATGATGCTTTTCCGAAATGACCTCTAGTTTCATTTTAATTATATAAAAAATGAAATAAATGGGTTTTGAACGATCTGGTAGAAACTCTACAACGTAGCAGCACAAATTTGTTCCGTTCTGTCCATGTGCGGTCGATTGGTCGTCGGGCTTTTGGTCGCCGTTTTTTTGGTCGCCGGTCTTTTGGTCGCGGTCTTTTGGTCGCTGGTCTTTTGGTCGCGGTCTTTTGGTCGCCCCGACCGCGACAACGGGCGACCAAAAGACCGGCGACCAAAAGACCGACGACCAAAAGACCGGCGACAAAACAAGGTAAAACAACACGGTCTACGCATTAATAAAAGCCAACAATGGCCATGAACAGTTTAACTGAGCCGACGTATGAGTGTATAAGAGTTTGTAAGTACATGCATTGTCCCTTTAAGAAGCGACGTCAGTCAGGGTCTTAACAAGTTCTCCAACTAAAAACAATAAAAGTCCGGGAAATTTGGAGCTTTTCTTTAGCCTAATAATGAATAGGGCATTAAGTATGACTAAATAGTAATTCACAGTTTGTATTTAGGGAATTTGAGCAACGATTTAAATGGTAATTATCACTTACCTTCCGGGTGACCAAAAGACCGGCGACCAAAAGATCGGCGACCAAAAGACCGGCGACCAATCGACCATGTACCATTCTGTCATTTACCAAAACCAGTGTTTCATCAATAGGAAGGGTACTTTTTCATATACAAAGCTTAATTTAAGAAGTATAAAAGAGAAAATTGTTCAGATTTAAACTTTTCACTGCCCGTATAGTCATTGTCATCTGAAACGGCTTTAAAAATGGGTGTGGTAACAAAATAGAACCGCTAGATAGCTATCTCTGTAAAGTTCTTACCATAACTATTTAATAGATTTAATAGTCCTTTGCGGATTGTTTTCTAAAACAATAGACTCCCGGACAAGACAGAAAGCTGATATAAAAATCAAGCGATATATCATAAACAAAGGACGGGTTATCAATGAGTCTGACATCATGTTTGCTTCATATTGCAAATGAAGTCCAAGTATTATTATCCCAATATAAGAAGAAGAATGGTGAAGCTTAAAAGTTACTCTCTTGTTGTTTAGAGATGTAATCCTTTCATTATTTTGTTCCCTGGAGTAAGCTAACGATTGGCTTGATCTATGTTTGTAGAGACCAGGTTTAGGAAGTTGAAACAACCAAGCTCATCTTACTCCTCATTAGTGGGTATCCATGAAGGTGTGAGCAGGGCGGAATGGTGTTTTCGGCAACCATATCAACGCTATAAATGCAAAACCTTTTAATAAGCTGAAATGCCTCTGCTGCATCAGGAGGGGCATCCCGTGGAGGGGAGCACAAAATGCCAAAAACATCCAATCAGTCGTCATTTTCCGCATTCACACATTTCAGATATTTTTCACACTGCCCCTGCAGAACCGTTCTGTTTATTTAAGTCTTCATTTTTAAGAGATGATTAAAATCAATATTGTGGTTAGGCCTAGCATTCCCTCTGTGGGTATTTAACTGTGCAGAGCGTAGTTGTAATTCAGCTCCAGGGCCCTCCGTCAGATCACTGAAGGTCTATTTAGTCATTCTAAAAGGAGACTTTCTTCTTTTTGTCTTTATTTCTCTTCTTAGTGCGTCTCTTTCCCTGCATGCCTTTCATTTTTACCACGTCTCTGAATCAGAGATGATTGACAGATGACTCTAGGGATAAGCTTGGGCTTTTTACTTTATAGAGCTTGGAGGATCATGACACTTGGCCACACTCATTCCCAAGATGTCCTAACGCACACTCCTGCAGAAACAAACTCCTTTTAAAAGCAAGGCACACCCTTAATATAAAGAACACAGACATGCACATTTAACTATTTGGATTGTATGTTTTCCCTTTAAATTAGGGAGTTTTTGAAGAGTAATTGAATGTTGTTGTTTTTATGCAAGATAGTTTTTAATATTTTCTGCTAACTTGTGCAGAAAAATCTCATGTTCTTTGGGTTTTTCTTTCATTTTCATATTCCAACACATCTCCCAATAAACCTAGTTTTTCTATTGAGTCATTTTTTCACATTTTATTGATCCATGTTACATGAATGATTGTATTTTTTTTTTTACAATTTCTACAGTTATGGAACTGCGTGAGTCATGATAGTTTTGAATACTATTTACTCAAGATTCTATTATTCAAGTTGTGTGTAAATATCTGTTAGTGTAGGAGTGTAGTGGGAGGTACTCGGACGTTTGGTCGCCGGACGTTTGGTCACCCGGACGTTTGGTCGCCTAGACGTTTGGTCGCCGGACGTTTGACAACATGACAGAGTTTACTGTTGAAACCAGCTCTCAAAATTATATTCATGAGAGAGAGTTTAATATCTAAATATCTACTGTTGAAACCAGCTCTCAAAATTATATTCACCCGGGCGACCAAACGTCCGGCGACCAAATGTCCGGCGACCAAACATCCAGGCGACCAAACGTCCGGCGACCAAACGTTCGGCAACCAAACGTCCGGTCACGGTAGTGGGACATTAAAGCAGCAATGTTGGATTTGCACTTCAATTATTCATCAATATATTTTATATTTTAAAAGACATTCTTTGGAAACACCTCTAAAATGGGCAGTAATGCTAATGACAGGATTTTACCACTGTAAAAGTTGATACTAAGCCCGTTTTAGTTATTGTTTTGATTCTGTGTTTACAATAGATGTGTTGCCCGCCACCATTAGCCAATTACAAGACCAGTTATCTGCCTTGCTACAGTTCTGTACTCTATGTAAACGAAGATTGCTAAACTTTTACAGTCAGAATTAAATGTATTGTCTACCAATAGAGCAAAAAAAGTTCTGACTATCAAAGGAGTTATGACAAATTCCCAAAACAAAATATGCATATGCCTTCGATTAATGGAGACAATTGTTGCACAACAGCTTCCTCACAATATTTAGTTGCAGTACCATTTTTGACCTTACATATTGCTCTTTTAAATTTGATTGGTAGGGTTTTAAAACACAAACACACGCACACATCCCTCATTAGCCAGAAGCTCCAGAAATAATAAGAAAAAAGGCCCCCAAAAAAGTAGTGCAACCGCCACTGATTAATTACGAGTGGATCCACTTGCATTCCCAACAATGACTGCAATCATCCGCTGCTATTATAGTTCGCAATTCTCCAAAGGTACTCAAGGGTTCTCTACCAGTTGATTGTGACTGAGTAAGTAATGATTAGTCTGATACCTAAAAGAAGATAAGAGGGAGACTGTGTTTTTTTTGTAGCTGAAAAGTAAGTTTTACAGGACCGCAGGGAAAAGTCCACCAACAAACTCCAGTTTTCTTAAATTAAAGATACTACATTCAGCACTTTGTTAGTGATGAATTAACCTATGAGATACAAATTAATGAGCCCACATAGAGCAGTGTGTGTGTTTGTGTGTGCGTGACGAGGGCTTGCTTGTTTGTAGAATTCCATGTGTACATTTCTGTTGCCAAACACAGCAGAAGCACACTGGTTTTAGGCTGCAATCCACTTTAATGAGGGATTAGATGCAGTGGTTGATCTTGTGATCGCTGTGCACACACTCATGCTCATTAGGTAGTTGGGATGGTCTTAACATAGCAGAAATAAAGCGATAATCTGCAAATGGTGCATTTGGAGGAGTCTCACGTGAAATGTTATATGCATTTATTTATTTATTTTAAATGATACAGGGTAGTGATGATGATTCCATTTTATTTTGGCCAAAAACGATTGCAGATACAACGTTGTCATTTACTTCATCCTCTTGCGCATATCTTGCTGATGGCTGCATAATTCAAAACAATGTTGCTCCACTCAGCTGAGGTGAATTTCAAGTGAGGATATCTTTCCATTTATTAAAACAGCCGTCTTTTCCCTTTCCTTTTCTCCTCTAATCCTGCATCCAGTATTCATACCCAAAAGGCATGGCTTTCTTCCCACTGGCTCAATAGACAAATATTCAGTGGCACAGTGAAACGCCTCTCTTTCCGCTCCTTGAGATTTTCTTCTCTCCTTATTTATCTTCTGTAAAATTTGCTTTCATCTGATGCGACAGATTTGTGGAAATCATGGGCAAAGGTGTTACGAATGCTCTGTTAGCGCACCAAACATGGCAGTAGGAGATGCTGTGACAGCTCCTGAATGCATCTCGGGGAATCGCAATGATACAGACCATCTTTGTAGGCTGTTTGACTTTATACCTCGTTTCACTTCCACCTACAAACTACTTGGTTTCATCCTCTCGGTTGGCCTACTTTAGTAGCTGGTTTGGGAAAACTCAGTGGCAGGGAGGTGGTGGCATTAAAAGGCAAGAGTAGCCTGGGAGGAGATGCTGATGGAGAAATATTTCAGTTTGAAATAATGCATTTTAAAAAGTAACCGGTTTACTCTAAATCCGGTCTTTATTCACGATCATGACTCAGGAGCATCATGCTTTTTCTGTACTACTTCCGACCCAACACTATTGACACAAATCAGTGTTTGAATTGGCAATATATGGGAGAAAAATTAGCAGTGTGCTCTTAAGGTGAATTACATAAACTCTTAGGTCAAAAATGTGAAAAGATATGAACAATTTAAAAACAAATATTACACAAATTGAGTGATATGTCATAAACAACGGACTGTACTGAGCTGCCTTCAAAATTTCTTTTTCAGTTTTATGGTCTCTCAAGACTCGCTCAAAGAACGAGCATCTAAAACTGCAGTTTTCCAATGAGAACACAGGAATCACAGTTTGTATGAGTCCAGCGATTTCTTTTTTTTTTTTGATGAGATTAAATTGCCTGGTGTGTCATCAAATTGATTTTTTTTTCCAAACAACGTTTCTCAGAATAGTCTCATCACACAATATTGACAGCCTTCCTTTGATGCATGAATGCTCACTAAACCAAATTACAAGATAATTTCTCTAAACCTACTGAAAACTGAGATTTCCAGTAACGTCCGCTCAACTAAATTGATATATGGAAGTGCAAATCACACACATACAGATATGCATATATATATATATATATATATATATATATATATATATATATATATATATATATATATATATATATATATATATATATATATATATATGTATATGTGTATATGTGTGTATATATATATAAATATGTATGTATTTATATGTATATATATACACATATATAACTATATATAACAGGTATATACCTAAATTAGTAATGTTATACTTTTTTGATGGTTTTAAAATACGCTTTTAAGTCTTATGTGATCAATCACAAATTAGCAACCCTTACTTAAATAGTCTATTTATTTAAAAATATATATATATTTCAGTGACAGAAAAACTACCAATAATCCCAGCAATGAATTCCCTATATGTTGAATCCGGCAAATGAGGACAGTTGATACACTTAATTAATGATTTAAACCAACTCTGCGGACGTTCATTGATAAGCCATTGAAAATGTTGGCTTGTAGTATTATGCTAATCCACCAAATAATGACTAAGCTCGGGAGACTCCAGGGCGCGCACACTGTGTGCATGCAGTCTTGTTTCGCTGGCTTTGCTCAGTGTGGGCATCTGCCTGCACAATCCCTTGGAGGGTGTCTGTTGGCAGCGAGATGGAACAGCCTTGCCAAACCCTCACCCAGGTTTGACTTCTTAGTGGGAGTATGGCAGTTGATCTACCTAAACTAATGCACCTTTTGAATAGCAATATCCCGTTATAGGGATTCGACTTTGAATAAACGAGAGAGACAATGGAAATTGCCCCAGTGACTCCTCTGTGGACTATTTAAGCAGATAAAATGTGATTATGCAGTTTCCATTGTTAATTTACTACATTTGAGGTGTTTTGAGAATAAGTTACAATGTGATTTGGAAAAAAAAGTGAATCTTGATTATTTTGGCAATTAATTTAATTTTGTGTGGGAAACACAATAAATCATGCATTAATGCTAATTGACCACAAAGGTTTCTCAAGCCAGAATGGCATTTATGTTGTCTATCATTGAAACATTCATTATTAGCATAGGGAAACATATAAATAGCAAAACTAATGTTCCACTTTTTTGGAACAGTGACTAAACTAACATAGCAGATGATTTTTAATTAACATTTTTTTGGGTTTATTCTAATAAAAAAAAAAAAAAACACATTTTAATTCTTACCTGACCAATTTACACAACATTTTGTTTGGCTGCAGGAAGCCATAGTGCCCTCTATTTTCTTTTTGCGAGTATAAAATATTGCAGTGCAATGGTCCTAAGAATAGACATATTTACTTTTTTTCTTTTGTTATTTTTCCTACATACAGTCAGGATTGGTTTAGACAAATGATTGCACAAATGTCTTCCCTCCGACCAATAAAAAAATAAATAATTTAACATACAAGGCAAGTAATTCATCACTTCAAATTTGATTTTAGCAAACACATTTTCTCAAATATACTGCTACTAACTAAATCATATAAAAAGATAAACATCAGTGCGGACTATCATTATGTCCTCTTCCAATATAAATATGAATAATTGTATACTACAAAATATTACAGTATATTACGGTATAGTATAGAGTATGTACAATGACAAGTACGGTAGGTGGAAATGGCCTCTGTAAGTCATAGTTGATTGTAACGGTGAGGGTCACCGCAGCTAAAAGTTTGATTTTCTGTTAAAACTAAGAACATATTACAGTTCAGTAAACCAGAAAAGACGCAGAGCAGCAATATCGTGCAGTGCGCACATGCCTGGTTTAATACTGTATTGCTGGGAAGAAGAAAAAAAACTTGTGCATCAGTAATTGTAGTTTGGTAAGATGAAACTTGCTCAAAATTTTCAGCCACAATAATATATCTTGCTCTCTGGTTGGTTGCCTCCCCTGAGAGTTAATTTTGCTTTTTTAAAGACCCCAAAAAATCAAAGAGAATTATGTTAAAATGCACTTGCTAATTTGAGAAACAAACTACAGAGTGTACACCGTTGACTCGATGACAGCTGTCAGTGCGGCAAGAGCTATTATCAGGTGGGATTTAAATTGTTATGCTGGAGGCAACCATGCGGTGTCCAAGAGGGATTCCGAAAGACAAGGTTTGTGAAGAAGCCGGGGAGGGTTCCAGGTGCTGTCACTCAAACATATAATGCATTTCCTGTAGGCCTGTGTTCAATATTCATGCAGAGTAACTTGCAATGACACCCTAAAGTAAAAAGAACCAACATTATGCCACTAGCAATTATACAACAAAGAAAATCCATGGCTCTCTTCACACTATGTTGGATATTTTTGTTCCCCAGCATGGTGACCAGATAAAGTAGGTATCACTTGAACCAGAAGTTAGTCAAAATGTCCATCAAAGGCCATAGAAAACCAATCTGATGCATGAAATTCATAGTTACATCACTGTAAACATGTGTTCTTGGTCCTGCTGAGAAATAGATTGGTCTGAGTAGACGGGTAAGTGACTGAATACAATGCGAAATCCTTTTTACAAAGTATTTCCTTCTCATGTTTGACAGTGACTGCATTAGGAATGCACGTCAACTGTGGATTTGTCACTGCGGCAACGGTTGACAAGTTAAGCACTGTGAAAGGAAGCCCGACACAAAGGAGCGACAACAATACAATTATCGGAGATTTTTGTGTAAAACTGTAATTAAGAATTGAATTATAATCTGAAATTCATTAAGAAATAGCAATTGCTTCTGCTTCTATTTAGTCGAAACCTATGAGCAGGTGATCAAATGTTGTTTGGGTAGTTACAGAGCTGATAGCCATCATTTCTCAGGATACAAGAAAAGCCATTTTACACCAAACATGTCTATGTTAAGTCATCAAAACGTTAGTGAAGCAGCCAAGCCAGTGGCATACATAACACGGTACGGTCACTGACTAACAATTTTGTCTAACCCTCACACATCCCAGATGAATGATCTGAGCTCATCAGTGCTCAAACAGGCTCAAAATGCAGCCTAACAAGGCTGTGATCTGATGAAGCAAAATCTTGTGAGCATTTAGTCTGATGCCAGCCTCCGCCTACACTTCCCAGTAGGCACTGACCTCTTGTCGCAGACCTGTTTGCTGACTTCAGCCAATATAAAACTGGCACTCGTCCGCTGAAAGGTGTTCATCCAGTCAGCACAACGTTCTCCCACCTTCTCTTTCAGGACCTTGTCTCCCTTTACATCACAATACACTAATCTCCAATAACACGCTCAATTAAAAAGCTCCTCTGCTTTAATCTCGACGGCACTATAATATAACACGAAGTACTTGAGATTTAAGTACTTACATAATCAACAACAATTAGAGCACCCTGATACAGCTATTAGCTCTAATCATCAGGAAAGGAAAACGTGTCCTTCGTTACAATGCTTTAACAACTTTACAAATTCCAGTCCTTGCGAGAGTTAGCTTTTCTGTTTCCCTGTCAAGCGCTTTGCTCGTGATAATCTATTTCAAATCGCTTCTCGCACTGAACATGTAAAGAATTTAAAGTCAACATGGTGCTCTGAAGGAATTGTTACTTTGGAAATAGAGCAGGCCTACAGCTTCCAACGAAGATGATTCAGAGTGGAAATCCAGTATGCTGGCACAGTGAGCGGCTTACTCTGTGTTCTTATCTCTTGGCAGAGCAACGCTGAGGCGCTCACTGCCACATGGCACCCAGATTCATTGTGAGGCACAATCACACATGCTGGCTTTTATGAGTCACGCACAAAAACAGTGAAGAATCACTCGGTCTAGTTGTTAAAAATTCCTCAAATAGTTGACATTTTCCCACCTTTCTGCCATGGCGAATGTGAACCACAACATCACCAACAGCTGTGAATTGGAGTTCTGCTTGCCATGTTACGGTTTGGAATAGTAAATCCCGATCTGGCGTGTGCTTTCCCCTGTTGTGTGTGTGTAACTAACAGGGGAAGAAAATTTGAAAAAGGGTGAGAAGCCTGTCACAGTAAATAAAAGACAACAATGGAGACTATCTGGCATTGTGCGGTCTTTCTCCAATTGTTCATTGCATGACAAGCTTTGTTTGACAGGAGGTGCATTTTGGCGTATTCCCTAGCCCATTAACGTCAGATGGAAGGTATCATTTGCTGTCATCCAGTCATTGAATGGTAAATGGAATTAATTGGAATGATGATTTACTTTCCTTGGTAATACTTAAGACTACACATTTGCAAGGAGAATAAGTCAGAAAAATTGCACAAGCATTATACAAAGTACAATAGACATGTGGAATGTCTTTACCAAATAATACCATTTAAAAAACAACAACATTCACAGAAAATTGTGTCACAAGAAACTACCCGACTTTGTACAAAATGTAGACTACACACGATCAATCACATAGTTTCATACATTATTCAGTCTCCAATGTTCGACCACTCTATTATATCACAAATTTCTCCAAACTAAATAAATGACAGACTCTTATCAAAAGAGTATTTAACAAACTAAATTATCAAGACACACACAGATCTATAATTATTAATATTGACCAATAAAAATACTTAATGTAATGCGGTGCTTCTGCACAGTTGAAATTAAGTATCTTACATTTACCACCCTCAACTTTACAAGCAAGCATAATGATTGAAAAACTAATACTGTATCATCTGAAACTATTAAAAACGACAAAACTATCATACGCGTTCATTCAGGTTCATAACAAGTGTCGGTCTTGTGAGGAGTATAAAATTAATTTCTCGTCGGTGCTTTTGCGTGATTACGAAGCATTCAAATAGCGTGACAAACTTGCTATATTTGCTATTGGACAATGACATGATAAACAATTTCAGGCGACAAATACTAAATTTGAAATGATGTAAAAAATGTATCATCCTAATGAGACCTAGATGATTGTTTAATTGACTACTGATCTATAATCATTAGCTTTTAGTGTTTGGTATTACTCTACAGTAGTCAGTCAGTTGGCAAAGCAGAGTGCCAGTTAATAACGCAAATGCACAGAAGCCCTTGATGAGATCCAAGGGAATCCAAGCGAGGAGCGACGCATCTCAAACGCCAACGCTACATGCCACAATAGCTTCTGCTCACTGTATGGTCCATGTGTTTACACTGGGGTAAAGAAAAAAAACAGACTGGAGGACGCTGAATAAGCATTGAAAGAGAAGCCATTTCGGGTGACTACAATGCAAGTGCCAAAGTAACAACTAATACCTGGCACCTCTCACTAAATCATCTCTTTTAGAGCATCTGATGTGCAGACAGACGGGATGCAAAATGCATTTCCATGCTGAGCCTCTCAAGTGCTTACCGTCCGTGCAAGCATAATGAAAAGATTACTGGTTGCAGCATCCTTGTCAAATTATGTTACTGAAATAAGTGCATGACACCTGATGGGAACTATATTCAATGTACTATCAGAAACAGAGAGTCCATTTTCTTACTGTATATCTTTACTAGATACGGTCATGAGGTCTTTGTTCACATAATTGTTTTTTTTTTTTAAATTAATTTTAACCCATTGACATTGATTTCATTTAATTGTCTTATGTTTGAGTTTTATGAATGGACAGCACTTTGTTGCAGCTGTGGTTGCAAGGCAAGTGATATGTAATTTTTAATTTTTTTGTTTTTTCGGATAGAAAAACATGTCATTCCACAACTTTCTGAATTTACTTGGAAATATTTGGGAATCTCAGTATTATTGGACATGATCATTGCAGAATAGAGTCAAAACACTCAAATCAGTAAACTCCTAATTTAAAAAAAAATATTTTACTAAATTCAATACACAGTGATTGAATTTTGGAAAGGTTGTTCAAAAATTAAAACAAATAATGCTTACTTAAAAAAATGATATGGATACACACCCAAAAGATACAAATCCACAAACTAGGGGAAAATTATAAAGATGATGAGTACCTGACTGTAGTAGTCTTGAAAGACTACGAAACGTTTTGCCTTATCCTGAAACTATTGTCCATCAGATCCTGCGAGTCCAGCATAAATGTACCAACTGTTCTCCTGTCCTAAATATGGTCAATAGCAGGCAAAAATTTTGAACAGCCTTGGCAGCACTTCGCCAACTACCTCCCTCCTGGTTAAGTTTCAATTCTCTCAACCTTTTGCCTCCCTTAGAAAGATAGTGTAACTCTGACCTCGGCTCAATCACGAAAATTGCTTATTAAGGTGAGGCTCTGGGGTGCCTCACTAAATTGGGGGGAACACAGTCTCACTAGTGCGATAACTACAGATTTATGTCAGTATTAGTTGTAAATAGCTGCTCTGGCTATTCCCCTTCTTTAATTAGGCAAGCACATTTTCCAGGCTTCAGCGTGTTCCCCGTGCACGGCATATGCTTGGCTGCTCTTACGTAGGGACTGAGAAACGTGCAGAGTGGTAAGAAGAGCAATTTCAGGGCAATCTCCAAAGACCTGAATGTCTAAAAACAAAGCATAGCGGCCTCCTAATTTTATGTAGATACCGGAATATATTTTTCAGGAGATAAAAGAATTCCCACTTTTGTCCTGTTGTGTGTAGCTATCAGATTAAGCTTTCTACAGCTATGAATGAATATTCCACACAATAAAACACAGTCAGACTACTTCTCAATCTCAGACTAAAATGAGTGCAGTGTGTCTTCCTAGACATTTTATCAGTAGCATTTAATCTATTTTGGATACTCCAAAAAAGGCTCCAACCAATTTGAATTCACATTGTCAGACTTTGAAACGGACTATCATAATCTATACCAATTTAGATAAACAACAAGAAGTTCTAAAAGTATTTATGATTCACGAAATTCAGTAAGTAATCTTCCATGCCGCCCATTCTTGTAAGGTTTGCGGGGGATACTGAAGCCTATCGCAGCCGACTTAGGGTGAAAGGCAGACTGGTTAATTACAAATCTAACTTTTGGCAGGTTCGCACGCTTTCATTGTTTTATTCAAACCCGTAAGTAAGTGATCACTCGTGACCTCGTATACATTTCAAGATGAGCAGATAAATGCTTTTATGTTATAATTATTTGAAATCACCGTGCGCCACTCTAAATCCTGAGCGACTAACAACCATCAAAAACGACCAACCACATGACTAGAAGCACCAAAAAATGATCAACTACGGTCAAATTGTGGAACTCGAATGGTGGCTAGAAGGACAAAATCATGTTAAGTTACATTTTAAATGGGAAAATTAAAGCAACTTTAAAACAGGAGATGAAATTTTAACCAGTCAGCCGTAGGGCACAAAGAGAGACAGACGACCATTCGCACTTACATTCATACCGCCACCAGCGAGAAGAGTCTGCGCCTACCCGCATCGGAATCAGACGAGTGAACCTTCACACCATCAGGTGGCTCCACTTACAAAATAGATAAATGGAAAAGACAGAAGCGATGGTTCCGTTCTTCTTCATTTTGCAGCTGTTAATGCATATCATTGCCACCTCCAGGACTGAACAGTGGAATACCATTCACGCAGCGTTTGTCAAATTTACAACCTCGAGAAACTCAGAGTTTCGAAGGTTTAGCATCTGCTACGAGAGGGAGATCATTAAACACCCACCACGTCGATAAAAATGAGCAATATCAACTGTATTTTCAATGGGAATCATTGCTGTTTCCTGTTGCAATTAGCATTAAAAGCCCAGCAGAAATATAGATACAATCATAAGAGCCTCTAAATGTGAAAACCACCATATGCCATATAATTTTATTTGCGCTTAATTTCCCAAACTGTTGGTAAAATTAGATTGATGGAGAAAGTCATTGAAGAATTAGTACGAAAGAAGCCCCCTTTAAACATCGAGAGTTTCAGAGACCACACATAAGGAATGGAGGATGAAAATTGAGGAAAAGGGGCTTTGGCCAAAAATTGAAAGGCGAAATTGAGAGCTCAAGGAGGTTCATCCATGGCTTCTAAATCCCAGTGAGCTGCAAGAGCGATTAACACAGAGACAATGTGATATTTCTGGGTTTGAGTAGAATAAGCCTATAACATATATACGGAGGAAAATCCTTGGGAGATAATCCATACTTGACTTCGACATTCGATTGCTATGGGAACCCACCATGTCAAGTGTCATTTCATGATATGGAAAGCGCAACTGAATGATCTACTTTCAGGCAATTGTTTTCCAAAAGGGTTCTATCCTCCAAACTTCTTATGCTTTATGTCGTATACAGACACTCTAAAAATCCCACCCAAACATGTAAAAAGTTTTTCTTTTCTAAGGTGTGGTGGTGGGGGGGAACAATACGAGATATTTGTCTTCCAATCTTAAAAAGAAGTCCGCAGAGGCTGTGGGAAACTGGAGTCAAGATATAAACGGTTGAAGCAACACGGAATTCATTGATGGCACCCAGATAGACAAGTCACACAAACACACACAACACACTGCATCATAAAAGTACACCTGATGTTGTCAGCAATCTAACTTTTCACCAAGTTTACACTTGTAAACTTTTCTTCCAGGAAGGATTTGCACACTTTCCTTTGCATTTTTAAGAGGTGTTTACCACCCTTCAGTTATAGCTTACTGACTGTTGAATGCAGTGAAAATAAAAAGTGCCATAAATCATACACAGAAACATTTTCGGGGGTGATTAGGCTCACTAAATTAGAGAACACACGATTCTTCTTGGTACTGCGTAATAAATAATTTCAGGACAATCACAAACAGATGAAATATAGTGATATTTCTCTTCTGTTTTTGCTGCTAATCCTACACCTCTCTCAGTGTGAGGTTGTTTATTTGGTTGTAGCTGAACAAAAATGAAAGAAACCATATAAAATGGATCAAGCTGACTTCATCTTTGATGTTTAACACTTCTATTAGATGTGTAATTACTTTTTCTATGGTGATTAATTGCGGCTCCGGTTCTGAAATCTGACCTTTTTGAAGTCAGTCAGTTGGTCTGGAAAAATGCCTTGGTGTTTGCTGTAGCTATCTCGCCCACTTAACAACAAAAAAGGCACCATTAAACAGGTTTATGAGATAGAATGTCACAATCTATGAAAACATTGCAGCCCTGCGAAAACCATCCTACCCACTAATGCAAGCAGTATTAGGATATGAAATGAAACATATTGTTGCTGAGAGCAGTCTTATTTCTCAAGGAAGTGTCATCATGAGTGATGAATTAGGTAAAAGGAGTAAAACTTCCCCAATGAAAATCCTTAATCAGGATTAGCTTTGGAAGAGGTCAAGTTTGCATAACCCACATGTGAATCCTCATATGACAGGGACACATCTAACTTGCACTTAGTAACTTTATGAAACCAATAAAGCATCGTTAATTTATAGGAATTAAAGTGGTGAGAAAGGTAAAGATGGCAAACAACCCTCGCGACTCCACTTAGCAAGCTTATATTAGGCACATATTAGACATTAGACAACTGTTTAGACAAGCACCAGAGAATTACAAATCTGCTCATAGTGGATGTAGTGATGTGATTGTCTTGAAATTATAGACAGTTTCCATCTGCCCTTGAATACATTTTTTCCTGTATACACCCTGGTATGACAATCTGTCATGGTTACAAAACATGAATGGCACATTTTATAAAATCATTCAATCATTTTCTATTCCACTTATCCTCAAAAGGGAATCAGGGGTGCTGGAGCATATGTCAGGCAACCATGGGCAGTGGGCATGGGACACCCTGAATTCGATGCTAGGCACAATGAGACACAAATCATTTGCACTCATTAGCCTACCTTTGGTGTCTCCAAAGAGCCTACCGTGCATGTTTTTTGGGATGTGGGTACCTGAGTACCCGGAGAAAAACAATGCAGGCACGGGGTGAACATGAGGACTCCACACACGGAGATCCAAACACACCAAGAAATGAACACTCCATCTCAGAAAACATTTTTTTCTATTTTGATATATCTAATGTTGGAATACCTACGTTATCATTCTTAGTTACCACCGTAATTACTGTTTTGGATGTTTATTTTGTGACCTATTTTCTCAAATATTTCCATTACAAATCACGACTAATTTCAGGCTACATTAAGAATAGGTTAGTGATAGTGTATTTTTCAATTTAGCTATGAATTCGGATTATATCCCAACCATAGGAACAAACATTTTTCATTAAAAAGTATGCACAATAGTCAAGAGGGACCAAAAACAAATAAATTCGAAGAAACAATCTAATTGTGGTGGGAGGTCGCAGGGGCATGTTCGTACTTGGATTTAAAGAAAACATTTAAAGGCTCTATAAATACTAAATTACAGTAAGGGTGTTCTACTGTTGTCCTTGTGTCTTTGAAGAGCATGATCTCTGACTAATATCTTACGAAATGGTCACATCAGCAAGCTCCCATGTAATTAAACCTACTTTAAGTACTTTGGCGCATCAGCTGATTCTCACTAACCACCAAGCAACAAATGCCTTATTTAATCCTAGTTGAGTCAGCCAACAAATTTATCCCTCCAAGACATCATTAAGGTGTCCCCCTAACATTACGATTTTGGGAGATAAAAAAATCGTTGCTTGAATTCAGTTGACAATTAAAAAAATAAAATATCAGTAATATTTTCTTAGCTTATTTTTCGGACTATATGTCGCACCTGAGTATAAGTCGCACTAGCAGTGGAATTCACAATGAAAAATTGCATTGGAGTTTAAATCGAGGTTTACGGTGGGCAATTTTTATTTGAACAGAACCCAAGAGCATAAATATGTTAAATGAAAAATAGTATAACAGGCTGTTGGTAGACAGAGTGAAAAAAACAAAACACATAAGTCACACTTGAGTATTAGTTGCAGGCTCAACCAATCTACAAAAAAGGGCAACTTGAAAGCTGGAGAATACTGTCAGTAAATTGCTCAAAAACTGAACTACCGGTACTTCTTAGATCTACATTCCTGAAATAACATTCATTTTCTTAAATGCAAGACTCTTCTGCTGAAATATTTGCAGTTTCAGGCATCAAAATGTTTGAGAATGTACAACCTGTCAGTGTTATTAAAGGCCAAGCGTTTAACTCAAGGGGAAAGCAGGATCTCATATAATGTCAACTTGTGTGGCAGGGTTCAAAGATTGGCATCTTATTGCCATTTGAAAGGTCACGGGGCTAAAACAGAAAATGCTGTCAACGTGTGTGAGCACCAAATAGGACGTGATGCAGCCTTCCTCTACCCATGACCCAAGGATGAAGGCCTTTGCTAGACATAACAATGCTCATACAGTATGAGTGCCACGCCCTCCAACTGCTCATCTGCCTCACCCTCAAATCCATCTTGCTGTCTGTTACTTTCAGTTCCACGGACACATTCATTCATTTCCCGTACCGCTTATCCTCACAATGGTCACGGAGATGTTGGAACCTATTCCAACTAGCTATGGACAGGAGAACCTGAAGGACACAGTGTTAGGGTTATTAGTCTTACATAATTATTTATTTGCTTGCAATGAAGAACGCTTTGCTTTACTTAGCTTATTAACATTAGAAAAGTAATTATAGTCTACATCTGCTTGCAACGAAGTAAATGCTTTGCTCCTTAGTTAGACTAAACAACAGGGAGGGCGAATCCTCTTGGACTGCTGGAATTTGGAGAAGATCCTTCGTCTCTACATGACCTTCATTTGTTTTGAGAGCTAAGACGTCTATTGTAACTAGGGTCCTTGACTATTTGACGTCTCACTCCTGTTTCCCACCCCTCCCTTGAAAGCTGAGACGTCCATTGTAACTAGGGTCCTTGAAGCTAATAAACAAGGAAAAGATGGGTGTGACGCCAGAACGAACCTGGGCAGAGACCTGAAAGGTTCGATTCTCCTTGCAAGAAAACCCAGAAGATTGTCTTGTCTCTTTATTTGTAGGTGCATTTGGGAATGCCTATTGGTGAACCTATCAGACAGCCATTCACACCTACACTCATACTATGTAGAGACAACTTAGTGTGCTCGACCAACCTTCCGTGCATGTTTTTGGGGATGTGTGAGAAAAGCGGGGTTTCTGGAGGAAACCAACGCAGACACAGGGAGAACATGCAAACCCCACACAGAAAGTTCGGAAGCCACCGGGGATTGAACCCTTGGTCGTAGAACTATGAGGCGGACGTACTAATTCATTTTTCCGCCACCACCTACATACCCTATAAAATATGCCAAATTGTATAATTGTTACAACATTTTCCACGGATGAAGTTCTCTAATATCAAGGTCTAATTGTTAACTGACAATGCTTTTTGTGATATAAATCTCTGTTGGAATTGGAGCAGCATTTTGGCATTAACGGAAATACCACAGGTAAATGTTATAGAGTGAAAATTGAATTCTGTCGTAGCTGGCAAGTGTCACGCGTAACTATTGTTAGTGTAATTTCTCATAACTGCGATAGAGAGGAAAGACATCGGCGCTTCCCACTGCCATTTTAATTGAAGCGCTTATCGCATTGCTTGCTGTAGACACGGGGGCAACAGGAAGGCGTCAACTCTCAGTAATTAAATAATTGTTCATCCAACTGTTAAATAGCAAGTCATGATATTTAATAATAACATACTGTTTTATTTGCTTATCCAGAAATAGAACAAGCCCAGCAAAACCTTTGACATGCTTGACTCCTGCCCTAAGATGAGTCTTTTTAGTACATTACAAGCAGAAATAAATAATCAAAGAGTGAAAGGTGACCCTCTTTTCACAATCATTTTACACCAAATCCTTTTCAGCTGCTAAATTCTATAGCTTTGGAAAAAGATGAAGGCAAAGAAGACCATATTTTCCCAAAAGAGCTTAAGGCCAATTCGTCAAAACATGATATATTTCATTTTTACATTTAAAATGACCCTTACCTTTGTGAGCCCAAGTTGATCACAGCTGACTTTGGGAATAAAATTAGGTCTATTATTTCATTTGTTGCTAATTGACTCCATCATCTGCTATTGTAAAATGCTAACATCTTTGATTCTTATCCTCATCTACATTTTATAGATCATAGTTTATCAGTTTATAATTGATTTTATCATCAATGCAAAATGGAGAAAAGTGAAACACCAGGGGGAAAAAATTTGATAATTATTGATTGATTTGGCCTTTTTTTTCAACCAATATATTGTGTAAATGAGGGGTGCAACCCATGATTTATAACTAAGTATTGTTGGAAATCATAAATTAAATAAACCAATAAAATATTGGGACTATATGGAAAAATCTGATAATTATTGGTTGATTTGGCCTTTTTTTTCAACCAATATTTTGTGTAACTGACATTTATAACTAAGATATTGTTGGAAATCCTAAATTAAACAAACCAATGAAATATCGGGACTATATGGAAAAATGACTGTCAAATGAACACAACTGAAATGTCATGTACCTAATGAACATTTCAACCAGATAAATCACTATAGACAGGGGGAAATATGTATATAAATACAATTAAGATAAAGATTTCTTCTCTAAATTGTCCTGACAACCTGTCAATGGGCTTTGATGTGTACAGATTTGTTCCTAAAATACATGTGTGGACATTCCCTAAAATATGTCTAGCAGAATTCTGTGCCATATGAATAAAATACATTATATACGTGTTGAATTATTCACATTTTCCGGTCTCCAACATGGCCTGTCTTCATTCACTGCATGCTTGTGTGCAAAGCATCGTCCTTTGGGTCTCTGGCTCCCCAATGTTCTCTCCTTCTCCAATCTCTCTTGATCATTTGGTCGCATTTGTCATCCTCATTTTGTTAATCCCCCCCTCTGTTTGTAATTCTCGGTCTCTCTCGGCTGACTTTTTCATGTTGTCTACTTCTAGTCTATTTATATTCCTCAAGATACCACGTTTCTTCCTGGAAATATTTTTCTAAAGAACTCTTCAAGATATCAAGGCTCCGAGTCGTTTTTTTTTCTTTGATGATTTGCACAACAGACCAAAATTGATTCATCATTTAGCAAACTGGGGCGACAAGATGGGAGCTTCAAAGTGATGAGGACCCCAAGTAAGAAGGAGGCTGCTTAGCTAATTAAATACTTGACCTAATATGGATCATTTAAATTTTCATCTCCACAATAAGTTTGTGATTTGGATGATTGCGGGGATCATTTGCAAGTGTATCACAGTGGTTTTTAAATTTAATCAGCCAATCATTGCTTTCATTTGGCAATTGAACTATTTTCATCAAAACAGTGTAGTCTAAATATGTTAAGTTAATTAGTAAACTTTAGGCTAAGTGCATATCTAATTGTTGATAACTCATTTTTTGTTTCGCTTATATGTAATTACAATTGTGGTGGGGGTGATGGAGCAGGTTAGGGACCCCAAAATTGGTTGCCAGCCAATCAAAGGGCATCTAGAGACTTAAAAAAAAACATGCACACAATCATACAATACGGACAATTTGGATTAACTTACATGAATTCTTTTTTTCACAAAATTTTTCGACAATGATGTCTAAATGGTGCTTGGTGTTGCTCAATAACCATACGTATTGTTATAATCTTATGACTCGTGCAAGTACTTTGATTTCATAATTTCACATTTTCCAAAAAAACCTTGAGATAGTACAGTGTCCTATGCGAGTTTCATACCTTACAGAGACATCACCATCCTTTGTAAGTTTTCACAGTCCATCATAAATGCAGCATCTTTATAGTTAAGTTGTGTATATAAAAAAAATACCCCCCGATTAACAATGCAATTAGAGCTCTCAAAACAGTACATGGTGGTAAATGAGTTTGTCTAATCTAGCGGCATGGTAAAGTTTTCAAACACAATGTGCAAACTACTTCAAAGTACACAATTTGTAATGTTGTCAAAGTGAAATGTATTAGTGTTGTTTTTTTTGCTTGAATTAAAAGAATCACAACATGGAAACATGATCTATGTAGAAGTATAAAACTGATGTTTACATACAAAATGAAGTCTGATTGATACGCTGTAGACTGTACGGTTGTAATGGTTTGCAATAATTTGGGAGTTAAGTTGCTGTGTTAGAAAAAGGAAACAGATCTAACACAAAAGGAAATATCTAAACGGTATCTCGAGTTCAAATCCAGACTACACAAACTGCTAATCCCCCTCTTTCAACACTAAACTGTCTCCAACATCAAAGAGGGTGTTGGAAAGGGTAAAAATCTATTGTTGACTGTATTACTGTTTGTGTAGAATGTCATGTCCTGTTCTGTAAAGGGCTTGAGCATAGATTTGGCAGTTGTAAAAGTGCTTTAAAAATATTTCTGAGTCGAGTTAAAACGTATAATTTACGTACACTCACTGCTCAGTTCATTCTAGTGTAAATACAGTGGTACCTCGTCATACGACCGTTCGTCCAACGGAATGCTCGTCTTACGGGGGAAATTTCGATCGAATAATTCGCCCGTGATGCGGTCAAAGTTTCGTGATGCGACCAAGCCAGGTTGCCATGGCATTTTTTTTGGCATATCTTTCGTGTATAACAATATTTACGAGCACCGGATGAGCTATTCAGACCAGGAAACGCACAACGCGCATGCGCGGTGAAAAGAGGGCTTTCTGGGTAATGAAGTATACTCGTGCTCGCAAAAGTATCCCCGGTAGCAACTCTATCATAGGCGCCGTTCGATGGGACGCGAACACAGATGCTACAAGCTAAAAGGAGCCGCTAGCCAGCTAGCTCCCATGAGAAATCCGACTCGGATCGCTGCCGCCTGTGCGACGAGGAAACAGAGTCGTCTGAACACTTATGGCTCCGCTGTCCGGCCTTAATGACCGAACGCTACCATCGCGGCTTGGGCAACTCCCTGGATGAACTTATCCGTGTTCCAGTGGCAGCCCTAGCGCTGCTGAGGGTAATCCTCAGGCGCCTGAGGTGAAAAAGAAGAAGAAGAAGAAGAAGATGAGCAGCGGGGCGATCGCTGATAAGACTGCTTGCTGCTCGTTGGCAAGTGGTCGTGCGTTCTCCGATTGTGAGGACATTTGTGTGCATCATTTTCGGAATATTTTGAAGGGAATAGTACGACAGCAAACAGCCCATCGATAGCGAACGTGAGGGTGGAGTGTTTGTTCTGTTTACGAGTGCGTTGTGTGGAGGAAAAAAAAAAACGAAGCCCCTCTCCCCTCGGCGAAATCCGGCCAATTTTAGTTAGATTAAACACTTTATTTCTATTAAACCACTCGTTATTTATTACTTTGTCAATATATGGCGAATTATAAGAAATAAAACATTTTTTTTCAATCCAATATCCTGTTTCTGGTGTTTTTTTCAGAGAGTTGGAACGAATTAAATTGTTTCCCATTCATTTCAATGGGAAACTTTACCTCGAGTTACGAGTAACTTGTCATACGAGCTCAGTCCCGGAACGGATTAAGCTCGTATCTCGAGGTACCACTGTACGGTGTACTGTCAGATAATGCTTGATATAATAAGGACTGTTAACTCTTTTAATACATGGTTAAGATCCCAGTTTGAGGTTATTCATGCTTTTTTTGTTGTTGTTAAGGTTGCATTACTGCAGTGCTACTGAGGCACCAGTGTTTGCTTTCTCTGGTAAAGTCACACTACGCTGTGTTTTGCGTGCGTAATCAGCATCAACACACCGAGGAGCAGCTTTAGAAATAGCAGAACATGACGTCAGTGGGCACAAACTGCTTGGCTTCAGCCCCACTAATGAAACACGGACTTCAAAATAGCCCCTGTTTGTTGGCCCAAATGTACCCATTTTGCAATCAACTAACAAGCAACCCCAATGTTAATTAATATCCAAACTGTACTCACCAGTGCGCAATATGTCTCGGGAGGATTCCCACAAGTGATGTTCGGCGGGTCGACTGTAACCTTCAGGTATTGGGTCATGTCTGCCGCTTCTGGCTGGCAGGCCATGTAGTCCCAGGTTAGTCCTTCATCTGAGTAGATCTGGGATTTGCACACGTCATAGTGGCCCCAAGCTGCAGGGTAGTGCTGCATGGCGGCTTGGCACAAAGCAGTCCACAGCGCCTGCAGCATTAATGCCAAATAGAGATGCATGACTGGTCCTCTCTTAGCCCCCTTGGAGCCGGGTCTCCTTGTGAAGACTTATAACTAAGTGTCCCCTCTTCTACTTCCACTTCCACTGACAGCAACTCATTCAATGAGAATTGGGAGACATGTCTTCTAGGTAATTTAGAGGCGGCTTCGTTCCTTTATCCTATTTCTGTCTCTCTAGAGTTAGCAGCCCATTGAGAAGAGGACAAGATTGAGGGAGGCTGCTGGAAGAGGAGGGGGCGAGAAAGAGATAGCCCTTTGACGTGTTGATAAGACAATGTGTGACAGGTCTCCTCAGCTTGTCTGGCTGTCAGTCATTGCGCTCGTCTTGTGTGGCGGTCTGGAACTGTGGAGAAATGAGAAACAGGGAACACGAATGAATCTATACTGCCTTTTTTTTAAGGACAGAGATTGAAGTAAGTGACATTTGACACCATTGCAAAGATAAGTGGAATCAAGTTGGTGTATACGCACAGAATATGAAAAAGAATATTTGACTGGCTGGACTCAATTAAGGACAAATAAAATGGCAAATTCATTCGCAAGTCTTCCGTTTGGGTGTAATTGCAGTCTTCATCCAGTAAATGTATCGTGCTTCCAAGAGCTGGGGAATTCAAATTGGCCGCAGTTTTGTGGGTTGCATGAAGACCCATGTTAGGGCTGAATTTGAGCACTCGACTGCGGGAAGGAGACGTGAAAATATTAAAGTAAATATTGTGCTGCGTGTGGTCTGCAGCATTTGTCAACTTGAATAGTGGTAGTTGTTTAAAAAATGGCCACGTTTCAAGAGTCTGTCAGTTGAATTTCCTAAAAGAAACACTGTATTTTCACTTCCACAAAAAGTGGGTGCAAGCTTTGAAAAAGTATTCAGTGTATCTCACATTTTCTTTACAAGTATACAATCGTCAATAAATCAAACTCAAACACATGAATCATTCTTTTTTAAAAAAGCTCAGCTAAGATATATATTGTAGTTGAAGTGTAATATCTGATCTATTTTATAGTTTGTTATTCCGACTTTTCAACGGCCGGCAAGTTGCTTTCCATGGGGAAATCTCTTCCATTTTCCTGTCAATGTGTTTCCAAAACATGACATGCATGATGGCAGAACCTGTCTGCAATCACAGGGGCACCTGGCGGGCCTTGGGGTATTTTTGTCAGAGCCATTGTACAACTCCTCTCCCATGCTCTGAGACTAAAGTAGTTCTTTGTGCCTCTCACCAGAATAAAATAAATTCCCTTAAAGGGTTCCATCCACTGTATCCATTTGAATAATGTGTTCAAAAGACACACCTCTTGAGTACAGTACATAATGTGAAGGGATTTTACATGGTCATTCATAAAATAGCAAACCAAAAAAGCATAAATGATACTATATAGTGGTACCTCGACATACGAGCAATTTGAGATACGGGTAAAATTTGGAGCAAATATTTATCTTGAGATACGAGACAAATTTTGATATACGAGCAGACAGCGGACGCGAGAGGCTGCTCATAGCAATATCATGGGCACTGTCTTTCTGGTCACAACTCCCTCTTTGTAATGTCTCTGCGAGCACTGGGCGGACCGTTGCATTTTTTCAGTGTTTTTTTCCCGTTAGTCAGTGCGAATGGCGTATTTACTACTTCTCGTTGGCAAGTGGTCGTGCGTTATCCTATTGTGAGGACATTTGTGTGCATCATTTTCGGAATATTTTGAAGGGAATACAAAAGCAAACAACCCTCGATAGGTTGCATCTGACAGTTAGGGTGGAGGCGGGGCAAATAGAGCCAACCCGGGAGAAGAAATGTATCAAATTTCAAAACAAAATTAGAACTAAGTTTAGTGTAAGGTTAGATTAAATTTATTTTTGAGTGTCTGCATCGTAATTCAAGTTCATTTAAATTTGTTTACGTTATGTTACGAACGCGTTACCGTGCAAAAAGTAAACCCCCCCTCTCTCCCCTCCGCGAAATCTGTCTAATTTTAATAATATTAAACACATTTTAGTAGTATTAAACCACTTGTTATTTGTTACTTTGTTAATAAATGGCAAATTAGAACAAATAAAAATGTTTTTACAATCCAATATCCTGTTTTTGGTGTTTTTTCAGAGGGTTGGAACAAATTAATTTGTTTTTAGTTCATTTCTATGGGAAACGTTCATTTGAGTTACGAGAAAATCGACATACGAGCTCAGTCCCTGAATGCATTAAGCTCGTATCTCGAGGTACCACTGTACTATCACCATGTGGTCTTGTCAGTCATTTGCTACAAAGACAATGACCAATACAAGCTAGGGAAAGTGGTGACATATAAACCATGGAAGGTGACATCATCTCCAGCTAAAAACAAAAATAATACAACCAAAAACTTACTGCATAATTAGAAAGAAAAAAAAGGTTGGATTTTCTTAAATGGATGAGCGGTTAAGTGGCTCCTTAAATGTAAAATAAGAGAATGTGAATGGGCTCGAAGTCAGCGGGTGAGGAAAAAGCCAATTATGCAGAAGAACTCTTGGCATCGCACTCTCTGGCTCCCATTAGGAGACATACTATTACCATGTTAAGCGGCACACTAAGGAGCATGCTGATTTGGTGACTCCATGCCTGTTATGTGCATGCTGGTGGTATCTTCAACCTCAATATGAAAGCAATCAACCCTGTAGCCTCCTTCTCTTCTTGGCTCTTTCGTATAACCCAATGTAAACCTTCGGAGGCACAGGCAATTTCAGATTGGAATATGAATTGATTTTTTTTTGACATTGTTTAAAGGATGAGGCAGGGAATCCAAAATATTTACACGTATCACATTGTATACATGGTAAAAAACTATGATTCCAGTATAGTAGCAGCTTTTCAAGGTAGTACTTCATTGGAAATTGTTTTGATTGTTAATTATAGGAAGGGATCCATTGTATGAATAAAATTTGATAAGTGACTGAAAAACGTAACATCCAGCCCTGATCACATTCCGCTTGGAATTAGATTAGATCTCCATTAGTTTTTCATACAGGAAAAGCCTAGTGTTATTGCATATCCGTGTTTAAAGAATATATTTTTTGAAGGTAAAAACAATAGTCCACAAATAACAATACATTGATCATGATTGATGCAGTAATTGGTGAAGCAACGATCCAAGCAAAGTTCAAATGCAAAACGTCAATCAATATTAGCAACTTTAAAATATGCAGTTTTAATTGCAATAGTTTTCATTGAAATGTTTGAAATATTTCACCGACATGATTGTTGAACACGTAAAAAAAGTATTTATTTTTTAAATATAACTGGTGGTGTTAAATGGACGTTGAATCAAATTGAAATGGGGATCCTGAAAGACAATAAAATCAGCAAATATATCATTGTTAATCATCAATACATCAAAAATCATTACAAAATCATCGTGAAATTGGGGCTTTCCAAAACCTATTTTTAAGGGAAATAGCAGCACGATAACCAATAGTCTACTCTTTTTTTAATTTGATCATTCAGAATGTCTGAAACGGAGGCCTGCAATTTCAATTCACACTCCAACAAATTAGTAATGCCCAATCATTCAAAAAAAATAGTCAACCTCAGGTCACAAAGGACAGTTTCCGGACAAACTAAACTGGAATTATCAAGGTAAAGCACCAATAGAAGGGATGTATCCCTACCTTATTTTTAATTTCACGCAATTTATGCACTTTCAAGGGCAATTTCTGACACAGCTTCTCTCCTGCCTCTTTTACTTTCATCTCTCCTGCCTCTTCCTGCTTCGTATTCTCCACCAGTGCCTCACAAAAGGAGAAACATGGGAGAAGGAAGGGCAGGAAGACAGGAGGGCAGACAGTCAGAAGTAGATGAAAGATGGATAAGGATAGACCCTTCCATCTGCTCCACTCGCCAAATTCATCCACTTATCTTAGCTGTTAATAACCTGCAAATATAGGACCATAGGTCTCATGAATAAAAGTGTAAAGAGTAGAGCTTGGCCCTTCAAACATGACAGTCATGCATTCCCTAGGAACACACCTATAATGCATGCTTTCCTTAGCGTCATCACGTTTCCACTTTTAAAAAAATGCCGGTGCCCACAAGTGCCTTATAAACTTTTAATCGTGTCTACCCATTGCAAATGGGTGCTGCGCTGACGGCTGTTTAAGTGCTTGAGAAGTTAGCTAGTTGGTGGAAAGGAAGGCCCAACAAGACTTTTCCGGCTTCTTTTCAAGCTGTGATATCATATTGTTGTGAGCGGTCTCGTTAAAGCACCCTCTGCAAGAATTTTAATTGGGTTTTGGCGTCACATGTTTCTGAGGACCTCCACCTTGAAAAGCGAATAAAAGGGGGAAAAAAGGCTATGATGGTGTCATTTTTTGTAGAGGATGATGAAAGACAAGTATTCACTCCACACACAAAATGTAGTGAAGAGATGCACACTACTGTTATGTGTATACTGAAAGATAAGCACTGGCAGTAATACTATTACAGATCTTTTTTCCTCCTTGCCATTGCACTAAAGTATTCATACTAATTCTATTGTACGTTATAAAAAATATATTAACTAAACAATGACTCATTACACCATTTTCTGCAATGAGTCTCAATGATCTTAAATAATCCATACTATTATATGTCAATAAAACCAATGCAAATGCTTGCTTCTGTTTATTTAATTCTACTTTTGTTGTCATACAAAGAGTGTATTCTTGCTACGAGGATTCTTCCAGGATACAGAACATTTTTCTTTGATTTATGTTAATTAGGTGACAGTGTTTCTCCATGTAGAGTATGGAATATTTTGGTCTGTGATTGCATGTTAATGGCTTCCTTTAAATTCATCTCTACAAAGTACATAAATTTAGCTCCCTCCAACTAACTATCAAGACACTTTAAATGGAACAGTTCTACCTAAGAGATCATCTTAGACCATCTTTGCACTAAATTAGGTGCACTCATGAGCCATCTTTTCTGTAATTTAATCTAGAAGGCGATTGCATTAACTTTGACACCATCAACAATCGTCTATGCATCGATATTACATTTGCAATCCATGTCTGTTGTTGGTGTTAAAATGTTTAGATGTAGCACACTTCCACAAAACCTCAAATCAAGTGCCACCCCAAGTCTAAGGCCTTTGAAAGAAATCATTGTGTGACTGCTAAGGATACGCTTCACTTCCTTCCATCTGCCACAATACTCTCTTAAACATTTTTTAAAAAAAATCCTAAACACATGGTCCTTCTCCCCCGAGTGGTCCGGTCTGACACTTGCACTCTGTTTGTGCAGGAGCAGCAATTTTGACTGGAGAGCATTGAGATGCTGCCCAAGTTTGAGTAATAATAATAATAAAAAACGCAGGGATCAGATCAGTTACTCCAGCCCCACGTGCAAATGGCAGTGTGGATGAGAGGGCGAGACACCCCACCCACCCCAACCTCCACAGCCTACCTCTCCTCACCACCAAGCATCGCTCTCTTTGCGACACAGGAACACCTAATGCATAATTAAAAACACTTTTCCTAAAAGGCGGTATGCACATTACTCTGCAACCACAGTGACATGCCTGGATACTCAAAAATGCCCACTTTAGCTGTAAAGAAGATGCGCACTCAAGTAGCTTGTGACAGGCAGCAAATACTGCAAAGAGGCCAGAAAAAGAGGAAGCAAATTGTCGAATAAAATTACTTGACAGAGAGGCAATTGAGGTTCATCCTTTCTTTTTTATCTCGGGTGTTCAGGCGCCACTTTTTCCAAATGATGAATCTCAGCCTCAATGTAGCGTGATTTTAAAACAAAACAAAAAACATTAAAAATTAGGCATGCAGACTCCTCATTTCAGACGAGAATAAGAATAGAAGTGGGCTACATTTAAACCATTACTACAACTAAATAGGCGTCTATAATTGGATGTTACCTTTACTTGAACCCGAAAGCAAAAAAATAAAAAATAAACACTGTTCTTGACAATCATCAAGAGTTATCCAGCTAAATTATTAATAGTTGAATATAATCCAACACAAGTATTTGATCATTTCCAAACTACCATCAGGCACATGCACCCCGAAACTACCCAGGGATGTCTCATTCAAAGTACTGTCAAACATTTCTTTGAATAAATTTAGAACCTAAAGTACCTGTTTAAAATGTACCAGGGGAAGCCTAACCATAATTGTCAGCCCAGATGATGTCAAATTAATACCATACCGGGCAGCTCCAGAAGAGACAGATGCAATTAAACTTGATAGATGACAAAAACCACAATGACTTCCACAAGAGGGCACCAGCAAAAAAAAAATCACCATTATCTGGACATTAACTTTAACAAAGCCCCCCCAAAAATGAATAAATAAAAGAAAAATAAATGAGTCGTTTTCTAAGCAATCCCTATTAATAATACCAAGCGAGAGGAAACTTTTACCCTTCAATTCCACTTTAACAGAACAACTTTAACAAAGTCAACTTGGAAATTGAACAAACTTACAAGCAATGAAGTCCACTCTCTCCAAAAGATCCCCCACCCCGCTCATCAACAAGTTCGGAGGTCGCCACCGAGTGATCACGAATGAAGAATGAAGCGTTTTAAGACGCGCTCTTGCACGAAGCGGAAGGTGATGACTTGGCACGTCAGTCTCAGAGGGCTCGTTGCGCACACCACCACGACCACCATCGCTCTATTTAGACGATCGCGGGAGGAGGATGGTCCTGCCACATCATGAACACAAATGACTGATTGCCGTCCTGGGGGCTCGCTCAGCACAGTGCGTCATGCAAACCGGAGCACTTCTGGACTCGAGCTCCGATGCCAAAGTGTCCATCATAGTCCCGATCTGAGAGTCACTCCATCGTGGGTCGAGATGAAACACTGGCAAACTTCACCGAGATACTACTGGGGTCTCTCTCTCTTTTCTTTTTAAATCTTAGGACCCCATTATAGTACCCCCTGGCTTAGAGCTGACTAAGCGAGATGTGATGGCGGCGAAGATGGTGCGCTCCCGGGCGCACGCTCAGTTTCGCAACTCCACCACGCGCACCTATGGGTGGTCTCTCTCCTCCCCACCCAACCTCCTTGTTCACCACGCCAAATATTCTCCCCTGGCTCAGTATGCATCCACGCACACGCACAACCCTTTCAAGCATACGGTTGTAAAGACAAAAAATAAAAATAAAAGTGAATATGTATACCCAAGTCATGTATTCACCTATATAGCCCCATAATTATTAAATCGGGATAACACTTTAAGGGACATTTGAATACATGTAATGCCTACGATATATAAAAATAATCGTGCAGTATTCCATTATTACACGGACATCTTAATGGCTAAATTTGGGAATACTAACCTATCGTCAAACCTTATGGTTTTATAAGAATGTGTGTGAACTCATCGTATTACGAAAAAAGTGTGTTTAATCAAGAAAGTGGGTGACTTTCAAAGAGTTAAACCAACAAAAACAAAAACTGCTAAAAGAAAAATGAGGTCATGACACTGAACGTTAACCTTGCAGCGTATTATTATTTAGTAATCCTTAGCATCCTAAAAGAATAGGGAAAACCACAACTATAATAGTTAATCTTATAATACATTTAAAATTATGCACATTTAACCTTCCCACATATAAAAAACAGAAAATAGTGAATAAATGAATACCACGACGGATTAAAATTCAAAAATATGCTACTTTAAAAAAATCCCAGGCAAAAAAAAGCACACTTTGATCATATATTAAAGAATCTAATCATTATAAATGTGAAGTGTTTTATTATTTTAATCATTTAAAAAAATCAAATAAATAAATAAATAACCAAACAGGCACCTGGCCGCGACACGCAAACATTTCCACCGCGTGGTGCGCATCTAAAAAGCGTCAAAAGTTCACCAACATTCCGAGAAACCATTGGATTTTAACGCAAACGCGACGGGGAAGCCTTTTCTCACCTTTATCTCACAGTTTGGCGTCCATGCCGCCTGTTGCAGCCGTTTAAATCCGCTTTAAGACGGGACATGTCAAGCAGGTGCCGCCGGTTAGCGTCCGTCCTCGCGTCCGATCGAAGAAGCGACACTGCACGGCTGGAGGGAGGAAAGAGTGATCAAGAAAACAGCTGTGAACGGTCCCGGAAGCAATGTCGATGTTTAAAAGTTTGCAGAAATACAGAGGCTGTCGGATGCCAACATTCCGAGTGGCTCTGTTCGGGGGGGTTCGGGTCGTCAGAGGCGAGGAGCGAGAGTGCCGAAACTGCCGAGTGGCTGCACGCACCCAGACATGTTGTGCCTTTGACAGCTGCACTTGCTTGATTCCTTTGCAGACGGCAGCTGCTGGAAGACACCACCTTGAACTGCACTTGTTTTATTCATCAAAGATGTCGCGGCATCGGCATGTCACAAGTTGGGATAAAGCGTGGGACATGTGACACCCGCATCACCAAACAAATTCACAGCATCTTACTTATGTGGTGAGAATGCATCAAGGTGCGTCTCAACAGTAAGAAAATAAGACGGGGGAGGACAATGGCTTTATGAATTGTTTTCATTGCATGGTCAATTGTTTGGCAGTATTCTAAAAGTAGTTTGGTAATTGGTATATGTGTGAAGAAGAGATGTTACTCTTATTACTTTTGGCCTACAGTAGAGTTGCTACTTTTTTCCTCTTTTTTTCCAGAGATGCCTACAAGATTAACCAATAAGAAGTAGCAACAATAAGCACATGACTCCATTAAACCAATCAGATGTGACAATAGAGTCATTATTTATATATATATATATACATACACAGATACACATGCATATACACACATATACACACACATACACATGCATATACAAATGCATATACACACATATACACACATTTATACACATGCATATACACATATATACACATGCATATACACACATATACACCCATATATACACATACATATACACACATACACATGCATATACACACACATACACATGCATATACACACATACACATGCATATACACACATATATACACTTGCATATACACACATATACACATGCATATACACACGCATATACACACGCATATACACATGCATATACACACATATATACACTTGCATATACACACATACACATGCATATACACACATATACACACATTTATACACATGCATATACACATATATACACATGCATATACACACATATACATGCATATACACACATATATACACTTGCATATACACACATATACACATGCATATACACACGCATATACACATGCATATACACACATATATACACTTGCATATACACACATACACATGCATATACACACATACCCATGCATATACACACATACATATATACACATGCATATACACACACATACACACATATATACACACATACACACATATGGGGTGCACATATGTGTACATGCATATACACATATATACAAACACATATACACATGCATATACACAGATATATACACATGCATATACACACATATACACATGCATATACACACATATATACACATGCATATACACACATATACACATGCATATACACACATGCATATACACACATATACATGCATATACACACATATATACACATATATACACATACATATACACGCAGGTGGCATTTAGTGGTACAAATATTTATAGAGAAACTATATTGTAAAAGTGAGTATTGATAGCAATTAATCCCTGTCCTGGATCAACGCTACATCAAGTGAGGCAGCTATAAAGCACACAAGCATGATCACTGTTGGTTCATTATTGTTTGACTCGTCAAGGGTGGGGACGATGGAGACAGCTCTCCTTGCAGCCGTCTTTTTCTTTGTGTCTCTCTCAGCCTGAGGGCTGCATGCCTGTCATGAACCACTTTTTTTTTAATTCACTCTGTGACAAAAGAGAGGTGCAACACAGTAAGCTAACAATAAAACAGTTTAGGCTCAGACTAAAATACAATGGCACTTTGATATGTTCACTCAAAACAAAAAAAAGAATAGAGGATAATCCTCTATTATTTTCTTTGATACAAGAGTTAAGCCTTTAAGCAACATGTGGCTGGCACTTGAACCTGAGTTAGACACTTCTAAGACTAAATACACTACAAAAATAACCACTGTCTATATGTAAGGTCAGACAAATTGTCCCAGTTTGATAAGAATGTAGTAAACGTTCAATGACATTTAAGCATAGGCCCATAATAGCATGTCGTTTTTTATGATGAAATATATGCCATTGACAACTTACACTCTACAAAACCTACATCTAAAACCATGTTTTTGTGTCTACAAAATAGGAGTTCAAGATTTTTATTTTCTTTAAAAACAATTAACAATTTTACAAAATTCCTCCCTTTTATCAGGTTTTAATAACCTTAACGTTTTTTGAAAATTGATGGGTAAATTGCCTTGTTGTTAATTGGGAACTTGTATGTACGAGACAGCCAGCGACTCTTTCTTAATTAGAGAGTTGCTCTCTTTCATATCCCAAATCATTCCACACTTGTGCCCACTTTAATTTCTGTTAACACTTGAGAAGTGATATTTGGAACTCATTATATTCCTACTGGTTTGACCAGGGGTGTCAAACTCAGTTTAGTTTGCAGTTTAAATTAATGTCAACGAGATCTCGTAGGTCGGACTACTTTATTTTTGTCCCCAAAAAGTTAACTTACTTGCTGCTATTGACATCAAATGACATACGATCCATTTTGACTGGGAAAACGAATTAATGGATAGGACATCTAGCGCCGTCAATGGCACTGTAACATGAGAATTCATAGACATTTTAAGTGAATTGGACTTCTATTGTTGCCGATTCTAAGCAATGAGTTAATTCCGCATCACTTCCATTTTAGGGTACTTACAGGTCACTCCTGGTACATTTTAGATCATTTTCTATTGATTTTGAGGATGCTTCTTGTTCGTTTGTCCGTTTCTGCTAATTTTTGGGCATTTCCAGGTTGTTTGCTCTTGCTTTTGGGGCATTTTAAGGTGCCTTATTAACCCATTGGCTTCCTTTAAAGGCGCTGCTTTAGGGCAGGGAGCGAATGAATGAGAGTGATTGCGGACAAAAAAATTGAGCAAAGAAAAAAAATGAAAGCATTTAATTCTGTATGCACCGTATGAATGCGTGTGCGGTCAATTGGTCGCCGGTCTTTTGGTCGCGGTCTTTTGGTCGCGGTCTTTTGGTCGCGGTCTTTTGGTCGCGGTCTTTTGGTCGCCCTGACCGCGACAACGGGCGACCAAAAGACCGACGACCAAAAGACCGGCGACAAAACAAGGTAAAACAACACGGTCTACGCATCAATAAAAGCCAACAATGGCCATGAGCAGTTTCACTGAGCCGACGTGTGAGTGTATAAGAGTTTGTATGTACATGCGTTGTCCCTTTAAGAAGCTAAGTCAGTCAGGGTCTTAACAAGTTCTCCAACAAAAAACAATAAAAGTCCGGGAAATTTGGAGCTTTTCTTTAGCCTAATAATTAATAGGGCATTAAGTATGACTAAATAGTAATTCGCAGTTTGTATTTAGGGAATTTGAGCAACGATTTAAATGGTAATTATCAATAACCTTTCGGGCGACCAAAAGACCGGCGACCAAAAGATCGGCGACCAATTGACCGTGTACCGTATGAATGAGCTACAAAGCGCCCATCAGGCAAGACAACCCTACGGGCTGGATTGGACCCACTAGCGGGCCACTTTTAGTCCACGAGCTGCATGTTTGACACCCATATAAATGTAATATCTACGGATTTTACAGTTCACCAAATGTAGGCCTATTGAGACCATTTAGGGGGAGCTGTATGAGCCATTTTTTTAAAGTTATATAATATTTACCATGTTTGGATTCCCCTGCTTTTGTGATAGAGGTGATCTGCATTTCTGTACATGCACCAGACAGTCAGTGTTAGTGATCCCACCTACTAAACCAGGCTCCTTGGGGGACCAGTCACAGAGTGAAAAGTCACTTCCCTTTTCAATACAGGATGGGTTGAAGGAGCAAATCAGGTCAGTCGCTCTGCTTATCAGCCTGGCGCTAACCCTGGGCTCCAATCTGCTGCATGCAGACCTCCTCCGCTTATCCAATCCTATATGGTGTTCTAAGCCCATGCACCAACTCGCTGAAATTGAAATATCATATTAAG
Source organism: Stigmatopora argus (assembly GCF_051989625.1). Lineage (NCBI taxonomy): Eukaryota > Metazoa > Chordata > Actinopteri > Syngnathiformes > Syngnathidae > Stigmatopora > Stigmatopora argus. The sequence goes on from NC_135403.1 coordinate 7,294,335, forward strand.
TTATAAAACAATACCTGAAAGAATTACACGGTGGCGTAATCCAAAAAGTGCATGATTGAAAAAGGATTAGCGGACAGGGGGAGGAGTGAACCAAATAGTTTGGTAGATTGTATGGTGGCGGGGGCGACGGAGTGCCTCAGGTCAACTGTGAATTGGGGCCACCCTGTTATGGTTTACGTGCTCCTGCGAGTGATTTGGTTTCTTAACAGGTGCAGAGAAAATTTGTCCTTGTAACATGGTGCGCGTCTGACCATGCCTCCGTGCTTTAAACTGGATGTCATTGAAAAGACAGCATCACTCTTAGGGGAGAATTTTAGCCTAGAGTCAAAATTAACAGTGTTTTTTAAATTTTTTTCCATGTTGTTGGTTGGGGGACTGAATGAGATCCAGAATGGATTGGACACAGGATCTGTGGATCGGTTCCGGTAGCTGATGGTAATGATGACAAATAGTTTCCTCAGCTTAGCACCCCAGAGAAATGAAGTCCACGTCTTTGGAAGTTGGTCTACTAAATTAGCTTTTGTCAATATTGTGGTTCTAATTTGTGTACTCAGGATGTGCTGACAGAAATATTGGTTACTGTAACTGACTGCAGGAATTGAATACTATTGGCTCATTCATGGTGTCATTAGAATACAGGGATGAATGTATGGACGTGATTAGATTCTCTGCTGCCATTAAAAATCAAGATGTGTGTGAGAAAATTCAATAATACTGTATATACGGTTTTAAATGGTACCTGTAAATAGTTCATAAATTTGAAAACAAACAGACATTTAGCCCGATGAGTTTAGTGTTCTGGAGACAAGTGTGACTATAAATGCATGGGTGTGATCCAATGACTGCTTGTATTATGACATTTCCATTATCATTCATGGCACTTTTGTTTTGTGTCATTACCAGGTTTGTTTGACTGCTATTTGGTAGAGAACTTGCACAGCCTCCCAATGGAGAAAAATTAGGGACACATTGACTTAATGTGAGAATTTAACAAGAGTTGTAAAACTACAAGAATAGATATTTCAGGAATAAAGTGGGCAATAATCTGATCTGCTTGAATTTCTCAACATATTTCCCATGGCACTTTAATCTTGCCCTTAAAATCAAACTTCATATATATTGAGTGACTTACATTATACATTTTTAATCAAATTTGATTTGCTTCACGTGATCTGGATTTAGTTGCAGACCACTTTCTGTCCATTGCTCCTCAGAGAGCTGTCAAGAAGAATGCTGACAAAACATTTACTTGTGCATTTTGAATGGTAGATCTTGTTTAATTTTATGATTTCGCTTTGTATAGCTTGATACATACTATAGTGAATTTTCACCATCTATTTCACAGTTACGCTACATATTCTTGACTGCGTAATGACACATTGTTAATCTTGTGAATAGTTTTAATCTGCATGAAAAAAGCAAAATATGTACTTGAAATTTGGCAATCACATTTGACCCAACAGGGGAATATTTCAAAGTAATTTGTCTTCTTTTCACAAGTGAAATGGACCTTAAGATGAGGTCCAGAGGTATTGGAAAATAAATAGTCATGTCCATATCCTTAAAAGCTGAATTAAAACGCGTATGAAGTTGAATCTGAGGATACTATGATGGCGTTTCGGAGCTCCAGTCGGGGATAGAAAAAGTCTTGGATTGTGTTTTTTGGTTTCCAATTGTGTACTCTAGGCGAATGCACACATGTCGGTCACTTTCCTCCGAGGGGTACATATTGACCTCCCCAGTCATCGGCGTGTCTTGAACGACATCCACGGACTCATCCAGGTACAAAACCGCTTGCTTCCAGTGGGTCTCGGTCTTAAAAGGGGACGTGGACAGAACCAGAGGTTGCGGTTTGTCCGGAAGAGGGAAGGAGACCGTGAAATAGACGCAAAATGCATTGACTGCAGCCGATCCAAAAGAATCACACCTGAAGTGACCTTTGACCGACCGCAGTTCCTCCACGGTGACCGTGTGGAGATCCAACTCGGCGAACCGGGCCGGATGAGACAACACGTCCTCGGCGGTCACCGGGCTGACAGAAATGTCCGAGTTCTTGATGCATTTCCTGGCAAAGTCACTCATGCATGACATGTCGATGCCATACTCGTCTTTGACATTATGCCAGAAATGCAAGCGGTCTTCCACCAGCGGCTCGCAAATGGGGGTGATGAAGAGTTCTGCTTTGCTGGGTAGAATGATCCCTCCTGTCTTTTTCAACCACTTGTCGCGTGCGTATACCACTGAGTTTAGCATGGATTCGTGCAGGAGGGCATAACCCATCCACTCGCTCACGATCACCTCCACCATTTCCGGTAGCTCCACCGTTTCCACAGTCCCTCGGATGACTTGGATTTTATCCTCCATCTTGTTGTGTTTGACAATTTTCACAGCTTGTTCCGCGATAGAACACGCTTCCACGGCGTATACTTTTCTGGCACCGGCCTGGACGCAGAACATGCTCAAAACGCCGGTACCTGCCCCCACGTCCAGTACAACCTTACCCCGAATCGATTCGCTATTCTTCAGAATGGCCCATCTATACGTGTTGGTTCGTACGTGGTCCGCTATCATTTCTTCGTGAATAGTTACATCGGAATAGCTATCAAAGTATAGGCTGTCCTGTCGAGTTTGATTTAATTTTCGTTTCTTTGCCACGCGAGACATGTTTACCACCGCGTTGTAGAAGCGTATCTCCGTGGTACTTCCGCATTACGGAATTTGGGATTTGTAGTTTTTAACAACCCACGTTACAGCAGTGTGAATGTAAAATAGGACTACAACTCCCATGATTTAGCGATTAGGACCCGAGAGTGGGAGGTTACTTTCACAGATTGGACAGAGTAGTTTTCACCAGCAGGGATGTATATAACTATTTCCATTAAAAAAGAAAGAAAGAAAGAAACACTAATGTATTCATAAAATGTAGATTTTTTTTTAAGTCTCTATATTTTAAATACAATCTAAACTGAGTTTTGATTAAATGCATTTTTAAAAATTAGTATGATCAGCTGCAATTCCCTATGACTTTAATGATAATAATAATAATAACAATAGTAATAACAATGATAATACTACTACTACTACTACTACTACTACAACTACTACTACTAATAATAATAACAATAGTAATAACAATGATACTACTACTACTAATAATAAAAATAATAATAGCAATAGTAATAACAATGATACTACTACTACTACTACTAATAAAAATAATAGCAATAGTAATAACAATGCTACTACTACTACTGCTACTACTAATAATAATAATAATAAAAATAATAATACAACTACTACTACTACAACAACAACTACTACTACTACAACAACAACTACTACTACTACAACAACAACTACTACTACTACTGCTACTACTACTACTAATAATAATAAAAATAATAATACAACTACTACTACTACAACAACAACTACTACTACTACAACAACAACTACTACTACTACTGCTACTACTACTAATAATAATAATAAAAATAATAATACAACTACTACTACTACAACAACAACTACTACTACTACAACAACAACTACTACTACTACAACAACAACTACTACTACTACTGCTACTACTACTAATAATAATAATAAAAATAATAATAATAATAATACAACTACTACTACTACTACAACAACAACTACTACTACTACAACAACTACTACTACAACAACAACTACTACAACAACTACTACTACAACAACAACAACTACTACTACTACAACTACAACAACAACAACTACTACTACAACAACTACTACTACTACAACAACTACTACAACAACTACTACTACAACAACAACAACTACTACTACAACTACTACTACTACAACAACTACTACTACTACTACAACAACAACAACTACTACTACTACAACAACAACAACAACTACTACTACTAATTATTATAATAATTATAAAGACAATAACAACAACAACAATAATGACAATAATAATAATTAATAATAGTAACAAAAATGATTACAATATGTTTTGCAGAAAATAATTGTCTGTCAAAGACTAGTTGTCTCTTTGGATTGCACCATACTCTATGCCTCGGTTCATGTGCTACATCTCAACATCAACACCGTCTACCTTTTAACAAGCGGCGCAAGAGACGGCTGAGATTTTTTACAAAGTTATGGCAGGCAGAACTCTTATCTTGATGGTCCTCTCGGGTTTTCAGAGATGTTTCCCAAACGATACGGGGAAAATGAGGAGCTGTATCCTGTGTTATAACGTTGAAAACATGGGGGTGGGCTGAGAGGAGTGGTCTGCAGAAGAAAACAAAGATAAAGGGGACAGATTCAATTTTTACATTTGGATTCAACAGAACGAAATGGTGGAAAGAAGATAACCTGCAAAAAAACAAACATATGCTGTTGTGTTTTTCATGAGGGTAGAAATAGAATGGGAATGACCTCTTTTTCAACTAAAGAATGAAACATTGGGACAGTGTAAATATTTAAATCAACACTTGACAAATGTAAATGTTATCCAAACACTGGAGGGAATTGATGTAGAGCCTAAAGCGAACTTGGGCAATGTAATAAAACGTGATGATGGATATCTATCTACACTGGGATACATACCTTCGTTGCGAAACGTAAACACATCGTGAGGGTGTGAATTTGACAGGCTGGTTTGAAGCATAGCTGCTGGAGATGAACACAGACAAGAAGCAGTTGGCCGTGTCGTCCTCTGCTCCTCTCAAGCTTTGGGCAAACTACTGCCAAACCCAAACACAGCCAGCATCCTGCTCATGCTGTGTCCGCTGGCCATGTTTACCTTCTTCTTTACACTGTATGTTACAAATCCTGTTTTAATACATAGAGAAAATCTGCATGAAAAGCAACCATTTCAAAGTTAAGTGGAGTGCATGCCATGCTATATTATTAAAGTGCTATTTGTATTTTTTTAAACTATTTTGAGTAAATTGTACTGTATATCATCTTACACAGGAAAACCCAGTCATGAGAGTGAATCACTCTTAAATTAAAACAGTAATGATTTTTTTTCCCAGACAATGTTTTAGCAACATTTTACTTATTCATGAGTGTACACATTCAAAACAGTCTTGTTAGTTGTAGTACTATTTCAACCAAAAGGCTGGTAAACCTCCAAATAATTGAAATTGAGAACAAAATAAAAAGGAGTCTTCATAATAAATTGATCTTAAGTTTCCCATTAGAAAATACACACTTAATATAGAAGCTTTGCAAAAATGTCAGTCATGCAAATTGAGACTATTCATTGTTAATTTTCCACATTGGTGCAAACTCCAACAAATTGTGTTATTGAGTATGTGTGTGAGAAAAAGACTACTTCAATAAAGAACAAATACAAAGTAATAAGAGTTGTATAACGATACTGTATGCGTGAGTAGGGGTATGAAAAAGAGGTTGGCTTTTCACGAAGGCCACCAGCAGCTGTTCCTCTTGGTCGGCTTGCACGGCCTCATGGGAGCTTCTTGTGCACTGTGAGAAACACCGGACCTGTCAGCTGCTGCAACCAACACACACATACACACGTGATCACAATAGTCTCCTGTAAATTTATATGAGCATGCAGAGAATTCCAAAATTATCATGAAATGAATTCGTACAGAAGAACTTGCAAGCGCATATAGAACAAGTGTCAAAGTGGCGGCCAGGGGGCCAAATCTGGCCCGCCGCATCATTTTGTGTGGCCCGGGAAAGTAAATCATGAGTGCCGACTTTCTGTTTTAGGATCAAATTAAAATGAAGAGTATAGATGTATATTACATTTCCTGATTTTCCCCCTTTTAAATCAATAATTGTAATTTTTTAATCAATTATTTCTGTGTTTTTAGTTCAAAAATAATTTTGTAAAATCTAAAAATATATAAAAAAGCTAAAATAAACATTGTTTTAGATCTATAAAAAAATGAATATTCAGGGCTTTTAATCCATTTATTAAAAAAATCTAAATATTATATCTAAAATGGTCCGGCCCACATGAAATCGAGTTGACGTTACCGCGGCCTGCGAACCAACCTGAGTCTGACACCCCTGGCATAGAGGAATGCACACCGCTTAACGGCAATATTTGGGTGCAATGACTTTCTATTGATCCCCCCCCCCCCCTACTGATTAATATTGAGTTGGTCTGATATGTGTCTTATAATGAAAAGAAGCTGGTCCATCACATCTCCTTCCTCCAACTGCTTCATCCATTTGGATGTCTTTTCCAAATTTGTCTTAGGTATTTGACTGCACTGAATCAGCACACATGCCAATGCTTTTCAACCAAAAACCTATAACAATGGCTGAAGCAAAATGCCCACCAGGTTTTAAATTGCTGTTTATTTGTCCAGTCACCCAGCCACCACACACACTGTGACAGCAACCAACCCGACAGCAAGACTTGGCTGACAATCCGCATCCCGGGAAATCAATTCATTAATTACATCCTCTTCCCTGTAGACTCACTTTCTTCATGCAGCCAAATATCAGTGACATGGCAATGCAATCAGATCAAATTACCAAGTACAAGCCCCATTAAGCATAGTATAGATAACCTAGGCAGGCTAGAATGGAAAAACTGCAACCCCCCTTCACCCTTAAATGTCTGTATTTTAATGTTGTTTATGTGATGATGAAATCTTACAACAAAGTAAATGTGCCCCAATGGAGTTTTACAAACCTCCACAAGCCCCTTTACTTGCAAGTAATAATATGTCCAATTATAATGCTTAACCTCATTAGGGTCGTGAGTGTGCTGGAGCCAATCCCAGCTCATTTTGGCCGAGAGACAAGGCACACCATTAAATGATTGCCAGCAAATCACAAAGCACATCGAGACAAAGAATTTATCCAGACTAATATTAAGACAAAAGGATCATTTAGAGATCTGCTTACCATTTGGCCACTGTACTGACCAAAACTAATAAAATGGGATGTGAAATGATTTTAACAGTGAATATTTTAACCTATTGAAATTGATTAATGAGGAACATCCGTATATATTTGCCAAGATATGCAAATTAGGTGTGTGATAGAATACTTTCAAACTGTAAAGGTTGGGCAGAATATCTTGAATTCTATGCAAAGATAATCTGTGATTTAATACATTGAATCTTGGTGAAAATGATTCTAAACTACATTATCATAATTGAGTACTTTTTGAATTACATTTCAAAATAATGAAACAATGAAAAAAAAAGTTCCAATCCTCCACAATTTTGTGTAAGGTTAAAAAAAATCTAAGTTGACAGCAATTAACCTTTAAAAGCCATGTGTGGCAAAAATCTTTGGGCATGAACACACATTAAAACGTAATGATGGTACTTCATTATGTTACCTTGGACTATTAATAGGCCAACATTCAGTAATTAAGACTCGGCACATTTAAATTCAGCCTGTGAACCTGAAATTGTAGTTGCACTTTTATATTTGTATTTTCCACAAGGTAATTGTTTCCACACTTATGAAGGTAAAATAAATAAAAAGTGAACTAAATTTCACATAGCCTTTCACAGACACTATTGCAATTTATATTCCATACCACTTATCCTCACAAGGGTGCCAGAAGCTATCCCAGCGAATCACGGGCAAAAAGAGGGGGACACCCTGAATTGGTTGCCGGCCAATCACAGGGCACAATAAAACTAACAACCTCTCAAGCTCACAATCAAATGGGAATCAAACCTAGACTGCGCACACCAAACTCAGGCTGCATCATCACGTTATTTCCATTTAAATAGACTTAATTGTTTATAAATATTAAAATAAAGCTTTTTAGTTTTTTGCTTGTCGCAGTAGAGATAGTTGAGAAGGAATTAATTTTGAAGGAGTAATTTGCTGCCATAATTAGATCAATGACTTGTTAATGTCTTGTCGGAAGAGACCGCGTTGGCTTTTCACAGGCGATTTCACGGTAAAAAGTACCATTTCACAAGCATCCAAGGAACTATTATGCCAGAGGTTAAGAGCCTCATTTCACCAAAAAACGGAGATAACAAGAAATTCAAAACGTCGACATTCATATTTTATAGCAGAAGCCCAAGAGATGCAGTAATATAAGATCAAACATTCTTTTAAAGTGAACTTTTAAGTTACAAACTAAGAATAGTTTTGTTTCGATTATAAATACAAAGACATGATAAGTCCAGTATTTTCATTTGAGTTTATGTTGCTCTCAACAAATAGACTGACAGATAGGTCTGGTATTTTGGAGACGATAAGACGCTCCCGGGTTGTTCTTCCCACTGACCTTGGTTTCAGCAAAGTAAAAAATCAATGCTGTTTCAAAGGGACAGAAGGCAGTATTCACTTTCTGTTAAGGTGTGGTGCATCATGCCCTGAAGGTAAGACGGGCAACAAGAGAATCTGCAGTGGTAGTTAGCGGGAACAGAACCTTTATCTGAGCAGGCAGGCCCAGAAACATTCACAAGGAAACACTTGTATAGATATTAATGGACAACAATAAAGTATATCTAAGCAGGACTGACATGTGGCTTTACGTCAGGCAATGAGTACTAGTCAGTTTTCTCATTTGTGCTTTCTTCTCCATTTTGTGGGTGGAATAATGCAGTCCAAGTATGCAATGAAATTTTAATTTCCAAACATTATTGTTAAAGTTACCTTCTGTATCGTACTATGTAAAGCCATGACGTGAAAACCTGGAATTCCTTTCAGCTTTTAAACTGATTATTTGAGCTTGTGCTTTTTATCTCGTGTAAGATAATTAATCATGGATGATGATCATGATGATGACTGCAAACGGAAAACAACAACTGACTATGTTGTGTTTTCAGATTAATGTGTGCGGTAATTATTTATCTACTGTGAGTCTGTGAAGCTTGTTGAGACATTTGTTGTGATTAAGGGCTGTATAAATAAATGTAAATTCACAAGCTAATTATACTCCTTTAAAAAATGGTTTACTATACATTGAACATGTTACCACTAGCACACCCAAAAATAGTAAGCACACAATAGATGCAGCAGGAGAGATCAGCAAACAACCCAATGACAATTCAGAGTCCAGCATGAACCTTGGAACATGGGACTACATGTAGACTCCAAACACCCACAAGAGACTCAAAACAAACGTCTAACCAGTGGCTTCAAATACTGCTACAACAGCTACATTTTCCATCCATCAGAGCCCCGAATGAAACTCACCAGGGCATCCCTGCGAGACAGGAGGAGATGAACACCTTGCCCTGTAGCGTGACAGCATAGTAGAGGCACAGAGGCCAACCAAAGTGAGGGACTTGGACCGTTAACAGTATCTCATCAGCAATCCCGTGAGTTGGTCTCAGTCACACTGTTTTTAGAACTTTGCTCAAGCACTCAAAAAAGATCCTCATCGAGTCATGATGCTGTGATACACAAAAACAAAACACGTTGAAATGGCTCTTAAGGCACAAAGACAAAGGAAAACAATGGTGAACAGGAATCAAGTTAATGTTACCCCCTGCCCAAAAGGGAACAGGAGTGATGGAGAATTAGGAAGTGGCTGACAGACTACCAACTCAGTGTTGCCATTAAAATTCTTTTCCAAATATGATAGCAACTAGAGCATTCATTATACACAGCAAACAGTCAACCTACTCACCATCTCAGAAAGCAGTCCAAAATGGTGCCTTGAGCGACCATTGAAAATGTTCTTGCAACCTTTTCAGCTGCATTCCAACTGCACCCCCACAAATCGAGACAAGGCTGAAATTTGGTCTGATAGAAACTGATGCCTCCAGTCTGAGGTGGTTACAGTTACTGGTCACATGCTAAATGTCTATTGTGAACTCAGAAATGGACGTTCAAGGTTCTTGGTGTTGAGTTGACTATGGTTCTGTAACTTGACATACCAAAGGTCAGCGGCTTGTAATTGAGAAACTATGAAAGGGCATCCCTCCAGTTCGGGAATGAACATGCAAGGTAGGGAAGAGTGTAAAGATTATGATCAATATAGATACATATGTTTCCAAATCTTGTAAATCTAATGTAATCAGAAAAATAAATACTCAAGTAAAGTCTACTGCAGATTCCTTCAAAATCTACCTATGCAAACTGATTTATCACAGTTGAAACCTCTATAAATTGCTTTGAGATCACTTATGCTATGAACCTGTGTTATCAGAATAAAACTCTTGACTGTCTATCACAAAGGAAGAACCAAAAAAACGTATGGGATACCGTGAAACATACTTGTAGGACAGGCCTTTTGCTTCGCAATGGCGCTGAAAACTTCTCCAGGTCTTTTACCAAAAGATATGCTGACCACAAGGACCACAATTAAAGATTTAGCTGTACAGTATTGTTGACCTTCAAACAAATGAGAAAATCCATTTAGGCACATTAGCACAATTGCAGAGTCGGGGGTGTCTAATTGCATACATCGATCTGTCCACAACCTCAACCAGTTGAAATGAAAATATGAAATTAAAGTTCTTGAGTGGGCGGATAAAGGATTTTATGCCATATTATCTGATGTTAAGAATTTTAAATGGAAACGAGATAACCTCAAATTATGAGTCAATGTTTGCTTTTTTCAGCACGAGGGTTTGCTCTCATTTGATATTTACAAAGAAGACTCAGGAAAACAAAACGAAAGGCTTGTGTCACCATGCAAAAGAACTGTTAAGATAGAATTTTTGTCCGCTTAATCTCTTAATCTCTTTATTTTTCAAATCCATTTAAATTTTTAAATTATGGTGATCACTGGGAAGGAATATAAAGAAAAATGGATAATGAGCTACTTAACAGCTTAATGGAATGGTGCTGTAGCCTGCAAGCCATGACAGCTATGATTGGTAGTTTGTTTACACCACTAGTCCTCATTATGTCCTGGCCCGTCTGCTTTTTGGCACTCTACAAAAGTGGATTGTGCCAAGTGAAATCTGGACTAACTGCTCCAGAAATTACACATAAATTTACAATCCAACCAACTGTTGTGGTTATGATTGAATTCAATTAAAGAATTGAAATGTAAGTTTCAGTCTGTATTTGAACAAGACTAGTAGATCTTTATTTTTGTTTTTCTGTTGTTAGGAAATAAAAAGCCTAAAACTGACTCATGCCTAGGGTGCTGTTTAGAGTATGTCCTCATGTGAACTTCAAACCGTAACAATGTATGTCCAGAGGCAAAAATTGTCCCAAAGCAGCATAAATTTACTGTTACAGTTCATTTCCAAAGACATTGTTTTTCAAACAGCCCATTGCTTGGTCTAAAGCTACATTTGTCAACATGATGTTAAGTATTTTCTGGAGCATAAACACAGAGATTTTGTAGTTATTTTTGTCCACCTGCATAGCGGAGTAAAAAACGCAATAGCGGCATGTGGAGAGAGGCTGCTACTGTCTGAAACTGTTGAGAAAGCATTTGCTTTTAATTTGCATTTCAAAAAGTTGCACTTCGGGATACTCGTCGAGCCTAACAGCTTTAGCTTCATCCCCAAACAATGTCATCATCTATCCATAGCAGCGCTCCGCTTGAGTACCACTGTTCGGACTTCTAATTGGCTGGGCAGAAAGTGCCAGGAGGGACATTACATTGCAGTCTTAAATGGCTAGTTTGGGCTGCTGCACGAGATATTTAGTGAGCCTGGGTCATTCTTTCTCCCCGGAGAATCAGTTAGGAGTTTTCTACATCGGCTGGAAGAAATTGCAAACACATACAATGCACTGTAAATGACAGGATTCTGCAGCAAAATCCCTTGATGCACCCAAGCTGGCATACAAGCACTGTATTGGCCGCTATATTGTCATCCATATCTGACTGATAAGGTGTAAATGTTTTAGGGTATAATTTTCCTCCTCTGTTTTTACAATTATTAAGGCAAAAACTAATGTAGTTTTCCACTATTTCCTGATAACTGTAGGAAAAAAACGTACGAAAATTACAGACACTGTTAAAGCACACTCAGTAAACCTTCACTGTTGTCTGAAATAAAGCTATAAAAAGCAACATGGGGCATAATTTGCACAACCTAAATTAGAATTTCACTTGCGATGGCAATTACTTCTCAGGCTTTTGGAAGTATAGGTAACACAACCAATAATCAATCTTTACTCGGAAGTACTTTATTCTAATTTACTCTTTGTGTAGAATCATAACATCCAAATGATGCGTTTCTCTAATGAATGCCTGAGCTAAAAAAGACCCGGCAGCTCTTCTGTGTCTCCAACAATGAGAACACATTTTTGGAAGATGAGATTGAACAATTGTATGTAAATTAAGTGGAAACAATCCCAACACCCAAAGATGTTTGTCTTTGGCTCAAACTTCTCTCTCTCGCTTTCTCCCATTCTTTCTCAAGCTTGCCTGGTTTACCTTTACGTCATGCCAAAGATAAATCAAATTCATCCTATCCAAGCAAAGGATCCTTAGAATTTCAGCCTCCCAATAATTAAAACTCTCACATACCTGGCCATAAAAGATTGCTTATTGTGTGTTCAATATAAATAAGACATTAGCAAACATCTGATTTCCAAACACAAGCATGAGAATTAATATCAAGTATTGCCTTTTTGTTTTTTACTAACACCTATATGCACAGAATTACTCGTATATTTTTTTAATAATTACTGAAATAATTGTTAGTTGTAGCCCTACTATTCAGAAGAGACTGACCAAATGACACATTGTAATTAGTAAGGAAACACACTCAATTATACATCTGTCATGTTGCATGTCTTGATTGTCTCTGTCTCCTGGTTAGGCCTATGTCTCTGCTTTCCGTCAAGGTGACTAATTTAATTCCCTTGATTTAGCTGACCTTCCTCAGGATTGTTTTGATGGCAATGATTTCCTGTCCTGTTGCCTTAGCACCAGAGCAAGTGAAGGGTTCTGGTTTATCTTTGTGACTCCTAGATGAAATGTTAAGTGAGCTGTAAAAAGATCCGTATGTCACCAGGGTTTGTGCTGTATGCGAAAAAAAATGAATCCCAGTAGATTGGACTTCTGTCAAATGCATATTGTTGCTAGGATTTGGAGGTCGTTTGAATAGCAGCTGTATTTCACAACGAAAGATGTACATGAATAAAAATACGCTATTTACTCCAATCAGTTTCCAATGCAGCCGTCATGGTAATTGCAACCATTAAAACTGTTTGACTTCAGCTACTGCTTCTGATTTTTCCAACATGCTATGCAGATTTATCACATTTCTAGCATTAGCCCTTATTCAAACCTCAAGATGAATTCATAGAAAATAAAACTAAGAATAATAGGGAGAATGAAATGAATTAAATGATATAGTTCAGTGAGGTCATCTTAGCTTTTACCTGGACATTGATCATAGTTAATAATGCAGTTGCATGCAGTCTATTCATGACAAAAGGTGAAAAGTGAACTAGACATGAGCATCTGGAACAGGTGCAAGAGTATAAAATATTTACACATGAAGGGGTGAAATGGCATGGAAATCATTAGTTGATGCCCCATGACTCGTGAAATGAGTGACAAATGGATAATCCAGGAATAGTGCAGATAGTGCATTTTATTTCTTTCTTTTTCTAATTAATTTTATTGCTTATCTTTCTTTTTGAAGTAAAAAAAAATGTGGAGAATTATGCTGAGTAGGTAGGTGTAAAGAAATGTAGTTTAAAAACAAAGGCTCAATGGTATTTTAGATGAATGATTACATCAACATCTCATGTGTATTGTGCTAAAAGGTTTGCCAAAAGTTTTAGTTCATTGTAATTGATGGGGAAAAAGTCTCTAACCAAATCGCACCATCCACAACCCTTAGTTTAATAATAATAATACACAAAAAACTACAAACTTACAACCTCCCATTTAAGAGACATTTTTGTATTGTAACCAGAAAAAAACACCACAGTGGGGAACCATTGCTGTTTCACACATTCACATGATAAAGTTAAAACGGATGTATTTTCTTCTTCATTTCAATAAACACAATAAATAATAAACCATATTCTCAATTCTCTATTAGACGTCAAAAATATATATCAATAAGAATACGGCTTTGACAATATTCCTGGTAGCTGATTCCAAAATGCATTCTGGGAAAAGGTTTTTATTGCGAGTAAACATTTCAAAAGACTCCTGAAAACAAACCCCCAAAATGACATTGAAGCTGACACATTTTACACTGTCCTTCCTCTATGATTTTTTTCTCATATTTTCTCAACCTTGGCATGTCATTTCTGTTAAAAAGAAAGACATTTGTGAGAAAACGCTTATTGAAATGTTATTATATTGCTATTTTCTCCATAGATTTTCCACTAAAATAGTCTAAATTTTTATACAATCCAGCATTTCTCCCCCGCCCAAGCCCAATTGCCAGGAACTCGCCTAATATGGCAACACGGATTACATACCTTGGGTAAAAAAAACACTTCCACCAACTTTATCGGGGCCAGGGAAGTGGACCATGCCAGAGTCAAACAATTCAGACTTAACGTGTCTAACCACTGTAGATTCACAATTATTTCAGTTTAGCATGATAACATGGCATTAGGTGATAGTAAAGTAGATAGCATTTTGAAACCTAATTTATTTGTCTCTCGGTATCATGCATTGTAAATCCAGAGTTAGATAGAGTCTAGTTTCATCACAGGCAAGAGTGAAAACTACATTCCGTGCAGTTTGCCACCCATTCTCAGCATCCCCTACAGAAGGGGACATACCTGCGTAATTACAGTTTGCTTATCATTCCTGCCTTTTAACTGGCAATTCCTTATTCTCTCAGTGGCATATAATCCTGTGAGTGAAAGCTGGGTATATTACTTTTTATTGCCTTGCAATGGAAATTCACTGCGATAGAGCTCTAATCTCAGGACAGGCGGTGGTGTTCTTTTACATGGCGAAGGGCTGGCTCAGTCAATGCACAGATGACTGATAAGAATAATCTTTTAACAGGGGTGTTTATATCTTGCACTACTAGCCACTGCTACAACAGTTGATCCTCTCTGTGGGGATATTGAATCCATTTTTAGTTTGGTATTAAAGAGGCCAGGACGGCAAACTAAAGAATTATCGATGCTAATGGATACATGGAATGGGACAGAGTCTCGGGATATAACCCCAAATTTTAGTCAGCTTTCCCCTAAAGTTTCAAAAGGAGAGGGATGCTTTAGCACATCAAAGAGCATTTTTCTTCAAAACCAATGATGCACTCAACGTGACGGCCTTTAGCAAAACACTGCAGGCACCCGATACAAAAAGAAAATAAGTGTTTGTACTAAAAAGCAGTCGTTTATGAGGCCAGAATCGCTTAAACAGCTCCCCGTTAAATAGAGGAAATTCACTATACTCTCATTATGACCAGTATCTTAGGCATCTTATGGTATTTTCAGCATATTTCATATGTTCTTATTGTGCTGTATCAAACGACTTCCATGTAAACTCGAATGTAGAATTGAGTACATTATTAATACGATTATTTTTTTAGTGTTTCTGCTGAAGACAACACCCCAAGCTGCCACAACTTCAAAACACAAGTTAACAAATATATTAAATATTTAACACATATTTAAGGCATGACCATTCAAAGTACACCTTAATCAATTGGCGGACGAGTGGTTAGCGCATCAGCCTCGCAGTTCTGGAGTCGTAGATTTGATCCCAAGAAGGTCCCCACTATGTGGAGTTCATATAATCTCCCCAGGCTTGCTTGGGTTTTCTCCGGGTACTCCGGGTTCCTCCCACATCCCCAAAACATGCAGGGTAGGTTGTTTGAACACTCTAAATTGCTCCTACATATGAGTGTGGGCTCTGCGATTGGCTGGCCACTGATTTAGGGAGTCCCCCGCCTGGTGCTCGTAGTTAGCTGGGATAGGCTCCAGCACCCTCCGTGTCCCTTTTGAGGATAAGTGGTTCAGAAGATGAATGAATGAGCTCTTAATTGTTTTTCATATCATTTGCTAGTATATTCCTAGTGGCAGTCTCACTTATGATTAGCTAGAAGCTGGGCAATGCCTTTTGGAATCTTATGAGATCGCCTCAGCCAATAGGTTTTTGAACCTCTTATTAGAACTTCAGCACACATTCGCCCGTCAGGGAGAGCAAGGTGTCGTTCCCACAGAGAGCACCTGACTTCCTCTGCCTCTCTCTGTCAGCCGGCAGCTTATTAAAGTACTCCCGGGTTGCAAGTGTCAGCCAGGGAGCGTGGACCGTTATGATTTGCTCATAGCCCACTGTGGGCCTTTAACCTTCGGCTACAAAATGGCAGGTGCTTTGATATAGCTTGAAAAAGGGATTTTTGGATTGATAAAATCTTATATAAACTCACTGCCTCTTAGAAGTCTTTACGTTTCTTCTATATGGCCATCCAAATTATACAAGCAATTCTGTCAAAGGGACCCTGCACAGCAATTAGAGAATGGTTATAACGATGTTAACCATAATGGGTATACTACAGTGTATTTCCAGTTGTTGACATTTTTGCAAGTTTTTGCTATTTAGAAATAATGATATATTTTAATTACTAAGTGGAAGCTTAGCGTATACCATTGCGAATATTAAGATTCTAATAGAAAAATAAACAAGCCTTAACTTGAATGAATAAAGAGAAATATGAATGTGATGTTTTTAAACATTGTTGATAAGAGGCATGACCGACAAGATATTGGCAATAATTTCTTACACTCGCTTTGTTTCCTTTACTCTTTGGTGGCAAAAAAAGGTATAAAGAAAAAAACAGAAGCTAAAAGACGACATAAACGTAAACATATGGAATGGGGGTGTCCTCTGTGGTGCAGCCACTGCTCTTCAAAAATGATGCCCACATGCCACTATACAATTCGCTTCAGATCCAAGCGTGCCAACTGCAAGGCTCAAAGACAATCTGCCAATGCTTTCTCATCAAGAAAGCTGTGAAGTCAGGTTCACGTACTCAAACGCGTTTTCTCACCTTTGTTACACATGGGTGCTGACTTTCAGAGGTGGAGGGGGGTAACCTACAAGGACATATCTTTTCAATGCATCCTAATACCATGAAATTGGTATGTGACCAGTCTGGATATGCCATGTTTGTCACCCAATGTCAATTGTGACATGCGCCGCATACCCTGTGGTAGCCTGGAGAAAATGGACGCATGCCCTAGTTCAACCCTTGCAGAATTCTAATCGTTGTTTGCATTTTTTTTTAAGTTTGTCTGGGTCAATTCAAATGAATAATGTAATCATCAAGGGAAGAATGTTCTGAGCATATTTTCAATTGAAGAGTATTCATGGTCGTATTTTCTAAAGCATTTATCACCTATAGTTCAGGAAAAATATGTCTAGACAGATCAGTTTTTGACATCCATATTTTCATCTCTCTCATTTTCTGAACCGCTTTATCCTCACTAGGGTCACGGAGGGTGCTGGAGCCTATCCCAGTTGATTCCAGGCCAGAGGCAGGGGACACCCTGCATTGGTGGCCAGCCGATCGCAGGGCACAAGGAGACGGACCACCATGAACATTTACACCCATACCTAGGGGCAATTTAGAGTGTCCAATCAGCCTACCAAGCATGTTTTTGGAATGTGGGAAGAAACTGGAGTACCCAGAGGAAACCCACGCAGGCCCGGGGAGAACAAGCAAACTCCACACAGGTGGGATGTGACCTAGATTTGAACCCAGGACCCCAGAGCTCTGAGGCCGACGTGCTAACCACTCGGGCTGCCCTTCATATTTTCAATAAGGCAAATTGTATGCCATTTTATTTATACTATATATAAATTCCATAGAGGGTTCATTGTATACAAATGATAACAAAAAAGTCAAGTCAATCAACTAATAGTTGTCTTATTAAAACAGTATCTGATTCCCACCTTTATGCAATGTAAAATAACATTCAATGAATATTTTCTTCTATCAGTTTCTTCTCATAAAAGATGTGCAAACAATGGATTTACTTTTCCGACTTTAGTCTGCCATTGTTTAGAAAATCCTATGAATATAGATAGCTTTCCCTATGGAAGTTTAGACTGTTGTGCGACACATTTATTTTTTTCAGATGTTCCTTCTGAAACGTGGACTCTTGCATGAGTAATTGGATGGTTTTTTATTTGTTTGTTTTTCTTTTTAAACTTGAATGTGCGTGACCATGATTTTTTAAATTTTTTAAAGCAAACACTTGTACTGAAAATGACTGAAAATATTTTTAAGTACGTACTATCTTAGAAACCCAAGTGAAAAAGATGACTTTTCAAAGACTTACATACCAGGGCATTGCTGCACACATCCAAATACATATATTTGACAGTGATAACCCTCTGAAAAGCTGTAGTCTTTCATGTGACCGTGAATGAATAACATGCATGTATTTACATCTCAGCAGTGTCATGCGGCAAGATAATAGCGAGGCTGATTATGTGCACAAACCATATGTTGATGCAGTGAAAGGATATGAGCAGGTGCTGACAGTGGGATGCTGCCTTATAAATTAAGGATGAGAGTCAATTTTGAAGAGTGAAAAGGTCTCAAAAACATGATTTGGCTTCAAATTAGATTCTTACTTAAATAACTACCAGAGGTTGCAATCAAAGGAAGATGTCAACAAATGATATAAGTACATCTACACAGTCAAACACAGTTTTGAGTTGAGTTTTGGAAAAAAAACGGAATAGCTACATGAAAATCATTCTAGAAATATCAGCGCTATTAAGATTTATTTAATTTCTTTGAAATGTTCTAGGTTGTCTTTTTATTTAAATTGTCGGCTGAAGAATTACATTTTGCAGCATTTAACAAACAAGACTGTGGGCAGAGAGGAAAATAAAATACCCAGCAAACACTGAACATGACATGATTCAAATTCAATAATTCAAAATATCAAATATAATCCAACATAACAGGGTTATGCTCTTGTTTATAATTTATTGCAGGTAATTTAGACATAGTCTAGCAAAGCTGTATTCATTGTTCCTTTCAACAAGAAAAGGCAAATCATTTTCAAATAAAGACTAGTACTTCTTTTAGACATTATCAAATTAATATCAAGCATCAGAGTTTAACAGGTGATAGCTTGACACTATATTTTGCTATAATCTGTTTTAACAGCATACAGCCAAAGTATGATTTTGGTATACGGGTTGAATCACAATGACGGACTGCAGAACCGAACTTTATCTTAGCTTGTTTTGACAACGGTCCACAAAAAACACAACAGGTTAAGATCCTCATTGATTTAGGATTAAATTGTCAAGGACCAAAGGACAGCACTATTTGTTATGTAAAAACACAAAGGCCAACACATCCAAACATTTTCATGAAGTAACTATGCTTTGGCAAAATACGGAATGCCTGTGAAGTTCAAAGATAATGTTACGATTGTAAACCTTTTAATGGGACCCAATATCCACATCCACATCATAGGTAGTAACATGACCTTTCTTGTATTGTATCATCTTTCCTCCCGCAATCAAGCACACTTTTCACTTATAGGGAGAGAGCTTTGGCTCTGACTCTACAGAAGGTCGTCTCTATCTCCCCCTCGGAGGCTAAGCCACATAAATCATGTATGCACACACCCCATTGAGCTCTAGCTCACCCGTTCTGCACCCTCGCATCTACCCCCAAGCCGTGGCCCGGATAAACACCAGCTCGGATGAACTCTTCAGGTTATCCCCTTGATTCACTCGGGTCCACGTCAGTGAGATTAAACCATTAATTAGTATGCAAAAATGGGTTCTAAAGAATTGGCCAAGGTGAGTGAATATTTCGAAGCAGAACAATGTCATTTCAGTCATTGTTGACTCAGTAACTAATTGACTTTGGCTTGAGATCTGCTCATCTTGGTGTAGAGCACATGTGTCAAAGTGGGGGCCCGGGGGCCAAATCTGGCCCGCCACATCATTTTGTGTGGCCCGGGAAAGTAAATCATGAGTGGCGACTTTCTGTTTTAGGATCAAATTAAAATGAAGAGTATACATGTATATTAAATTTCCTGATTTTCCCTCTTTTAAATCAATAATTTTAATTTTTTAATCATTTTTTCTGTGTTTTTAGTTCAAAAATCATTTTGTAAAATATATTAAAAAAGCTGAAATAAACATTGTTTTAGATCTATAAAAAACTGAATATTCAGTGCTTTCAATCCAGTTCTTTTAATCCATTTATTAAAAAAAAATCTAAATATTTTATCTAAAATGGTCCGGCCCACGTGAAATCAAGTTGACGTTAAAGCGGCCCGTGAACCAGCCCGAGTCTGACACCCTTGGTGTAGAGGTTAAACAAATGTGAGAAAAATGGAATATCATTGGGATTGAATGTAGTGTCAAATAGGAGGACACATTTTAACAACAGCTAAAGAAAGGAATGAACCTCTGGTATCAAGTTACTCTTATTTACTGTAACTCTTCTTTTAAGGGTATCTGCGGTACGATTGGACTAGTCTGGGTTTGGAGGTGGGGGGCAGCTGAAGGGTAGTCATCACAAACGAGCACAGTGACGCCTTGAAACAGCAGTCCCAGTCCATACAGAGCCAAAAGATTGATCAAGCTCCTGTCTGAATGAAGTGAGGCAAGGCGACAAAGATATTGTCTTTCACCTCCGCTCTATAGAAACACTAGACCCAGTGAAAGTCTTTAGCGAGGAGTTCTTTGCAGTAAATGAACAGAACTACTTGAACAAATACAACTTTATCTTTTATTTAGATCCACCACCTGGAATAGGTAGCTGCTCTTTTTGAACATTGATTATTTATCCAAACACAAAATTATGAATGATTAAATGCTTCTAAGATCAAACTATTCCACAAAGGGCCCCAGTGGATGGAGGTTTTTGGTCCAACTGATCCAACACGAAGAGTTTAAGCAATCAACTTTGTTTTTAGGACCACTATGGTCATCCACAGTGTCTACAGCGTCGTCCATAAATGTATAAATGTTTTAACTTCTAACTTCAATCACTTCAGAAAGCTGTAATTGGAAACCAAGAGTGGGCTATATATCGTCTCAAAATTGTATTATGATACATGAAAGAAATTTGCGATGACGATATGGAAACAAAAATACTGTACCATGTGTATTTAATTGGGGCTTCTGCTCAACAATTAAATAGTTTGTGCTTCCCTCGTTATTTCGAACATTTATCATAAAACTGCAGCGAACTATGGTGATATTTCAAAATTGATATCACTGCTAAAATAAACCAGTCATAAATAATAAATAGTATTGGTGACAGTAGGATATGGCACAGCCTTAATACATGGATACCATGTATTTATATATAAAAAATAATAATGATGTAAACACATGCAAAGCCTAAACATCAGATATTGCCATATTTGGCCACTCTTGGATACATCATGTGCAAACATTTTTAGATATTTAAATTTCTTGCAGGTGTTGACTTGTGAATTGAAAGACTATCGTTGATCTAATTGACTCCGGACATTGATTGCCTATGCACTTATGTATTGTGTTGTCATTTATAGCTCCACAATACATACAGGTAGATTATACAGGTAGACTATATACTGTGGATGACTCTTTCCTCTGACTTGTTTAGTTGTGTTCATAAAAAAGATGTAAGTAAAGTACAAGCTTCACGTCAATTTTCAGGGCGCTTCACCACTCGGCACTATTGGACTTTTTCTTGAAATATTAAAGATGAGGTAGATTCGCAGTGACATATTGTAAAGACTGTCACTCCAATCGAAAAGGCACTGAAGTGAGTGAAGGAATAGCGAAAGAAAGCGGAGTATTAGGAGTTTATATAGATGCAGAGAGTGAGCAAAGGCTGCAAAAGTGGAAGCTAGATAAATGCAGGTGTCCAAAAGGAACAACATCTTCAAATCAATCAGTCATAATTTCCATGCCAGTGCTCAAAGAAGTTCTCAACAAGAAAAGCAGATCACTAGTACAGCAACTTAATCCCATGACTGATATCCGACTGAAAAGGTGCAATATTGATCAAATTAATGGATTTGTCAGCAATTGATAAAGATGGTATGCAGCATATTCTACTCAACTCATCTGACTCACAAATAAGCCGGTAAATTGGAATGTGCTAAAGTACGCAGGTTAACCGATAGCTTTAGGTTGTTATTATACAATTGTTTTTTAAATCTGAAAACCACTTAATGGTGCCATCCTTTAAAATATTTATACATGCTGAGCATATTTATTAAATGGAATACATTTCATTAAATGGAACATTGGCGATTCTCTGTGGTTGACATGTAATTCATTATTCATCAAGTACAGTTAGATTGTATTGATTATAGCTGTATCTTTCTCAGATTAGCAAATGAACATTTTACTTCTATTTTAAAGTAGTAGTTTAGAATGCATTAAAATGAGGGTAATTAAATGATAGCGGCTGATTATGTAGAACTATATATATATATTTATTATTATTTGTAGGAAGTCCATTTGCTATGCCAAGTGGCACAAAAAGAATAAGTAGAGCGTCACGTGAATTGGCTTGCGATATAAAAATATATTTTTTTAATTCAATTAGTTAAAATCACAAAAGATTTCTTATCCTCTAATTAATAACATTTAGCTTAATTACTTTTTAATTTATTTTATACCTATTTTTTTATTCATTCATTCATTTTCTGAACCGCTTATTCTCACAAGGGTCACGGGGGGTGGTGGACCCTATCTCAGCTAACTACGGGCACCAGGTGGGTGGTATCCGGAATCGGTGGCCATCCAATCGCAGGGCACAAGAGGACAGACAACTATTCATGCTCACATTCATATCTAGGGGCATATGGCTGTACCACTGCAACTTAAATAACAGTCCAGATCATCACGCTTCAGACGGCTTGTAAATAGTCCATGGCGGCGATAAATTTGTCACTTCTTAGACAGAGATAGGGCACATTATTTTCAAAGGGAGCATATCTCACCCATCTTGAAGGCTGATGAAATCCACAGCACAGGGGCAACACAGCATCTCTAAGTGAGACCTTCTTTATGGTCTGATTAAGTCATCTGATGAAAGCTATAGAACAAGCCACGCTGCTTTATTTAACCTCCCACTCTGCTGCTGTGCAGAATCTGAAAAAAAAATGGCATTTGAATAGCCGCTTTAATATGTTGTGGGCCTTTTTATTCCTGTCTTAGAATGACATATACAAATAGAGTTATGTAGCAATGTAGCAAAACATTCAAAATGTTTGTATTGAATAATTTGAAGACAAAATCTGCATTTCGGTTCAGTAGTTTTGTTTGGAATTTAGTATACTTTCTTAAGAATACACAATAGATTTGGCTTAGGTGTTTTCCCAATTAAACTCAGCATATTCTACAAGGAACAATTGCTTTAATCACTTGTGCCGTCATTTCCCTTGTTAAGTGTTAGGCTTTCTTCATCACAAGTCCCAGTTGGAGACACACAAAGAGAAAGATCTTAAAAACAAGTTGGCCTTTTTGGAAAAACAGATGGCTCGCAATTACTAAAGCATAGCTTCATTGATGTTAAACTGCTACGTGCGGCGCATTAACGAAACATGTCTTCAGATCATTGTGTTTCAAGCCGAGTCTATTAGAAATAAGCACAAGCTCAAGTAATTATGGCGTTATCTCAGCAAGCTATTTCTCACAATGTAGCGACGAACCAGCTTTATATTACTATAATGTTCTTGCTGTTGATGAAAAGTTGAAAATCAATACATTTTGAATGGTACTATGAGGTGATATCAGATTCTTGTCCAGGTCTGTGTTTATGCGATGAAGCTGAGTGCACTTTGCATGCTCAAGATTCTTAAAAAAAAAAAGAAGCAATATCCCTCTTAAAGTGTGTGGGTGTGCATGCATGTGTGTACATTATATTAGAGAAGAGCACTTTGGCCTTCCGCCGTTGTCCAGACTCAGCGGCTCCGGACGTGAAAGGTCTCATGGTCTTAAGGTCTTGGCGCAGTAAAAATACCTGAGCAATATTTAGAGTATACATGCAGTTGCTAATATACTTTTCCCAGTGGGGCTCACAAAAAGACAATTATAGTCTCAAGTTGGGTGACATTCTATCCTGTGTGCAAAATTTTTCAAATGTCAAGGTGTTGTATGTCGCAAATAGGTAGGCTCATATTGTATCTACTACAGGTTGCACTTGAATAATAAATTACTGTTTATCTGTAACAAGATCCGCTGTTACAGTGGAAGACTGTAGAGTCACTTAGTTCATATGCCACAAGGTGCCTCTCAGCCTCAAAACATATTTGGTAACTCAAGGGCGCACTCTGCAATGGTGTACAGTGTTCCTGAGGTCAAAAATGTTTGAATAATGTGAAAGCCTCTAACCATTCAAGCCCAGTAAACTGCTAGAACCTGGCATGCGATGGAGATGAACATGGGCACACTGGTTTTAAAGGCAACATAGACTTGTCATATAATCAATACAATCCTTCTTCTCAACAGTTATCAACAGCAATAGTTTAGCACATTACAAAACAATTGGCCCAGTGAGACTTTGCCCACACGTGTCTTCAACACTAACAGTATGTCTTACTCCCATAACGTGGAGAAAAAAAATAAAAATAAAAATAACATATATATATATGTGTATATATACATATATACATATACATATATACATATATATATGTATATAAATAACTATATATACTATTTAAAAACATATATATATATATATATGTATATAAATTATATGTATGTATATATATTAATATATGTGTGTATATATACATATATATTAATATATATACATATAATTTATATATATATATATATATATATATATATATATATATGTGTATATATATATATATGTATGTATATGTATATGTATATATATGTATATAAATTATATGTATGTATATATATTAATATATATACATACATATAATTTATATATATATATATATATATATATATGTATATATATTTTTAAATAGTATATATAGTTATTTATATACATATATATGTATATATGTATATATATGTATATATGTATATATATATGTATATGTATATATATATATATATATATATATATATATATATATATACATATATATATATATATATATTTATATATATATTTGTCAGAGAGAGGGAGATGGAGAGAGAATCCCCGATATATTTTAGAAGCAAAGTATAAATAGTATATATAGTTTATATTGCAATGTTTTTGGTCCTGCCTTATTTACACATATTGGATTTCTAGATATTGTACCAAATATTGCATGACCACAAATCTCTTTCTTTTTCATTCCTCCTTTAAAAAGAAAATGGGTTTTTATGCAATAAACTGTTTTTGATTGTGAACCACTCATGCTGTTGAGGGGTTTAACAGTCTAGGTGCGTGTCAAAAGGATTCTGGAATAGCATGAAAATGGCACAATGGAAAAAAGATACTACCACGCGACAACATGGTGTCATTCTGTAGAGCCACTCGGCTGATTTCTCTCATAGTTCTGGGCGAGTCCCCCATTGTCAGCCGGGTGTGAGCACTGCTAACAATTTGTTTGTGTTAAAATATATCATGCCAACTGGTCAACTTGGTCCTTGCCATGTGGAAAGATTTAACATTTATTACATTGGATGCTTTTATAATGTAAAAAAAATAAGTACTTTTTAATTGCTTGTTTAAAATTGCCGGTTCACTGGAGGGTCCATACCCGCCCACTGTGTGAAATTAAACAACTCAAGTAATTATTTTGTTATCAGCCTAGTCTGGAAACATCTCTTTGAGTAAGGAGTCCAGAATTTTATGAACTGCGACGACACAATTTGACTTATTGACTGGACATAATTATGGGCACCATTTTGGTCGCCCGTTGTCGCGGTCCGGGCGACCAAAAGACCGCAACCAAAAGACCGGCGACCAAAAGACCGGCGACCAATCGACCGCACACGGGCCTGAAGTCAGCTGGGATAGGCTCCAGCACTCCCCACAACCCCTAGTGAGGATAAAGCGGTTCAGAAAATGAGAGATGGGAGAAATACATTCAGAAAATGTTTTGTCGTATGGATATAATGAATTTTTAAGACGACTAGGCTTAGGTTGAAGATTAGTGCAGTGAACAGTTTGCGTCTTTGGCAGATGCAACGCATATTAATGTGCTTGGCCTCAACTGCCATATCACAGTGAGCAGCAAATCTTTCCCTATTGCTTCTCATCCCGTGGCCTGGTTGGCGATTTAATTTTGCTGAAGTCTTGGCAGATTACCGCTACCTCTGTGTTGCTGTCATGAAGAATGCGACCCAGGTAGGAAGTGAGCGGAGAGCTGGCACATTGATAAGGACAGCTGCTCATGGGAGATTTCCCTAGAGAGAGCACTAAGACAGGGCAGGAAAAGACATGCTGGACGTCTGGTGACAACACCGGGTACGCGCCTTCATTGTTGGACTGGCTGGCACCCCAGTCTTGCCCATTATCTGATAGGCAGCTTACAAGCTGAGAGACCATCAACTTTTGTAGGCACAATCAAAGGGCTTAGGGGTAATGTTCTGATTGCATTAGTTGGCCAAGTTCAAAACAGATCAGCAAGCAGATTGAGAAAATATTCCTCTATCCACATACTGGGTTGAGTTCAAGAGTTACTTTAAAAAGAGTCCCAGCGAAGTGTAGAAAAAGAAATAAAATGTGATTTTGCATTTATCCATCATGAAAACATCACAAAAACACATGGTTAAAGACGCATTAAGAAACAATTATCTACAATTAAAGCAGTTTGTGTTTAATTGAATTGGTTCATGTTTAAACACATTTCCTTAGTTAGAACCGACTTTTGAACTCCCATTCTCTTTTTTCCTATTCTCTGCAGTTTACTGTTAATATTTGTTCCTTTTATTTTGAAAGCCTGGCAGCAACCTGGGTCTTAACTTAAGACCCGCCACTGTTCTTCCATAGTATCCCACTGGGTTTCTTTGACAGAAGCAAAGAGAGGATGGACTTTGATGAGGAAAGGTTTACCCTCTGTAGAGTGTTGAGAGCCAACAACAATGTTTGTGTACCTTGATTTTCCGATTGTGTGGACAATGGCCTCCTCTCGTGCTTATTACTGATTTAATCCTGAGGATGTGTATAGTATTATGGCACTTATTTGTACTTTAATTACAGTATTTTCAGACTATAATTGGCGCTGGTTATAGGTCACATTTTTTGGTGGCAGTTTTTTTCTAATTCTCAGAAACCAAGAAAAAATATTACACGTTAAATTATTAGTAAAATAGGGAAGAAAAGACAAAATAAGCTCCTATTAATGTAATATATTAACCATTTTTTTATAACTATAGCCTAAAAAACCCAATGTCAAAAGCTGGTGATGGTCAAAGTGAAATAAAATAAAATATATAAGTTGCAGGCCCAGCCGAACTAGGAAAAAAATGTCTCTTATAGTCTGGAAAATTACGCTACATATTAATTTATTTATACTATAACTTTCTTAAAAAGGATAGCTCTTCTCTGATAATAAATGTTAATCTCGTTTTCCAAAATTGATAAATGACTGCTTATTACTGTCCTTCTCCTTTAGAAAGGCTATACATTGTGTATAAAAAAGACCTTTGACACATGATATTAATTTAAGTGATGTTATATCTGCGCCTTTCACCTAATTGAAAAGAATGAACACAAAGGATTATGTTTCACAAGTTCCATTATAAAATAGCGACAAACAGCTTTACACAGCAATGCACATCAAGCTGTGCTTGTACAAGTCTCAGGGTGGAGTCATCTTTACGCCTAATAATCTTTCATCCTTGGGATTCTGCAGTTATTACTGCTTGTGGGCTGATATTTCATCTCCCCGTGGAGTTTTCATTCTAGCACTCTAAAATCATTCCAGGTTGATTGGTATTCATGTAGGCCTGCTGTTTTAATGCAAAGGGGCTTCTGTGAAAGCATATTTAGTGAAACGATTGTTTTAGATTCTGCATTGTTAAGAAGAAAGAATACTCTGTTTGAAAGCCTATTTTGAAAGTTATTTATGGCAAGGTGTCTCCTTGCAAGACTTTCATATTCATGCGACTCTCTCTCTCTCGGGTATTATATGAAAGAATTCTATGACAGTTTTATGCAACAGCATTTTGAAAAATCCACTTAGCCCAAAATGTGCTGTCTATAGTCTGATGCGATTGGGTCATTATGCAAAATGTGAGAAGGAAACATTATCAGTGGTGTCATTGCAATCCTGTGTTCGCCGATAGCACAATGCCTCATTATGACAGACACTGGTACCTTTGGTCATTGCTTGTTAGTCAGCAACCATGACAAAATCTTTCAGCTTTGTCTCCTAGCAGTATTGCGCAAACATCTGTATTAAGTATGCTCTGCCATCCCTGGTAAACATCCCTTCATCTACAGCAAGGGTTTCAAACTCGGGTTGGTTCGCGGCCCACATTAACGTCAACTTGATTTCATGCGGGCCGGACCATTTTAGATATATTTAGATTTTTTTAAATAAATGGATTAAAATAATTGGATTAAAAGCCCTGAATATTCAGTTTATAATAGATCTAAAACAATGTTTATTTTAGCTTTTTTTAAATATATTTTTAGATTTTACAAAATGATTTTTGAACTAAAAACAGAAAAAATGATAAAAATTACAATTATTGATTTAAAAGGGGAAAAATCAGGAAATTTAATATACATCTATACTCTTCATTTTAATTTGATCCTAAAACAGAAAGTCGGCACTCATGATTTACAAAATGATGCAGCGGGCCAGATTTGGCCCCCAGTCCGCCACTTTGACACCTGTGATCTACAGTATTCACACAATAATTCTCTGAAGGTCAGAAGAAATCATGCTGATGCAGAGCGAGTGGCCAAATAACATAATCTGGAATCTATAACACGTAGCAAAGAAAACATTACTTTAGGTATGTTACCACATATTTTAGTTAATATTTTTCTGTGTACCCATAAAACTCTAATCCATTGCCATCAATTCATCCAGTTTCCAATGTTTTTGACAGGTTAACAGGTACTTGATCCGCACTTACAATGTGCTTTTAAAGACAGTACCACCCTGTGTTTCATTAGAAAAGTGTAGGGAGGCTCTCTAAATGTCAGTTATTTGCCCCTGCTTACCATGTTACAAACCTTAGATATCCAGCTATTGACTGAAGCTGCTTGTTGTTGTTTTACTAAGTGCTAATTAGAAATCCCAATTTACACAATGAAATTAATTTGAATGTGATAAAAAAAATGCTAAGCACAAATTAATATTGCTCACACCATATGCTGCACACACTGAGTGTTCAGGTTGTTTTTGTTCTGTTATAAATGTCGACTTTCCAAAGGATCTGTGATCTCCACGGTCATTTAACCAAAGGGTGTAATTTCGGATTAAGAGGGAAAAAGAAAGCAATGATGTTGGGTTTGGAAATACCTGTAAACTATTTCATTACATAGTCAGTCAGTGAGAGTTATTTCACTAAGATGAGCTGAGAGAAAAATCGTATTGCATCTAAAACATGTGCAGGCATTGTCATTGTCAAGTAAAGCAAGGAACAACTGTCCGGAGACATTTCCTGATCCACAAAGGATTATTTATGTATGTGTATTTTTATGTTGTGCATGATTTAGCTTAATCCTGTAACATGAATGGGCAGAAGCATGTTTTTGACCCGATTCTGTTTGATGAGCAATATTGACAGCAAAACAAGAGATGCAGCATCCTTCGCATCCGTTTAGGAAGACAAGATTAAAAGAACTGTAGATGGATGTATCAGATCGCTCCAATTTTATTTTAACCATAGCGGGAACAAATATTTGGTATTTTAATTTTTGCAACATTATTCTCTCACTGCTCTCAATGCTTGCATTGTTACTCATTTAAAAATAAACCTATGCATGTGCGCTCTGTATTTCCTGCTAAAGGTGTGCAGAACCTCAATAATGACCTCTTGTGTATATCACAGTGAACTTTGAAATTGAAGAAGAGATTATCTTTTGCACAAAGGATATTTCCCTTGGTTCATTGTCTCTGTTGTAGCTGAATGACATTTGAAATTTGGGGTAATGTGCTAATAATGCAATGTAGCTACCCCTGCCTCCCAATAGCAGGTAGTGCAGTTGTCTGATTTGCTTTCTGTAAAGCTTTACTTTAAGGCACATGTGTCAAAGTGGCGGCCCGGGGGCCAAATCTGGCCTGCCGCATCATTTTGTGCGGCCCGGGAAAGTAAATCATGAGTGCCGACTTTCTGTTTTAGGATCAAATTAAAATGAAGAGTATAGCGCACCGCATTATAAGGCGCACCCTCAAAGAATGACACATTTTAATTTTTTTCCATATATAAGGCACACTGGATTATAAGGTGGCCTGTCTATTTTGGAGAAAATGTAAGACTTTTAAGTGCGCCTTATAGTCGTGAAAATCTGGTATATTAAATTTCCTGATTTTCCCCTTTTAAATATATAAAAAAAGCTAAAATAAACATTGGTTTAGATCTATTAAAAAAATGAATATTCAGGGCTTTTAATCCATTTATAAAAAAAATCTAAATATTATATCTAAAATGGTCCGGCCCACATGAAATCAAGTTGACATTAACGCGGCCCGCGAACCAACCCGAGTCTGACACCCCTGCTTTAGGGCTTGGAATTTTAAAAGTTTTTTTTTATCCTTTCAATAAAGAGTTCTTAAGCAAACGTGAGTGGTACTAACTCTCGTTAAACCACATGCATATTTGTCAGATATAGTAAATTTAGTCACAGTTAAGATTGACCAACAGTTGTGGTCCATATTATTTTGATTGTTTTGAATTCTGAGCATTAATCACACAACTCTTTAAACATCTGGGAATGAAATGTAAAAATTTTCAGCTTCAATATAATGTAAAAAATGGTGAAGGAAAACAACACATTAAGTATCAATGTACCTAAAATATTTTTATAAAAGCACAAATATCAACGTAAACACATTGTTAAATTCAAATTGGAGGCTGATGCACCATAACACGGCCCATAAGGCTCAAATAAAGAGAAAAACACGGCACATGAGATCACATCAGTTCTACCAAATGCTAAATATATTACATTTACGACTCTACAAGCGAAAATGGCGATTCAAATACTAATAATTTATCATCTGAAATTTTTACTGGTCCACTTTTGCCGACACCAGAAGCAAAAACCCTGGCTAAATAAAGCCTTGTTGTCTTGGCTTCCATGTCACTGTTAACTACAGCAGCAAGAATCCCACATACATTTCTCACTCGCATAAATGCATGAAAGTTAGCAGACTGTCAACTACTGAATTTGAAAGCCTGGCTGCCCCCCTGACATCATTCATAAATCTCTGGACTAGAACCAGAGCAGTGCAATTATAAATAACAGAAGGAAATCCAAACACAAGAAAAACATAAAACTATTTTTCCTTTCTTCTTTTCTGGATTCTTTTCCTCTTAATACTAGGAGTTATATTCTGGGAGCATTTTAATATCTGAGAGGAGGGAGGGATCTGTATTTTCATAATCGTATGATAAGGAAAGGGATTAACTATAAGGAAGGGATTAATTTGCTTAATCTCCCAATATGGTGGACCAACATTTTCCCCCCCAGAAAGTGATATGTTCTCTGCCATGTAATGGCCTAGGCGTAACCCAATTATTTGTCTCTGAGAAATTTTATTTGGAAGTGTTTCAATAACTGCCCCAATCCATTGAAAAGATTTTAACTATAAATATAAATATGTTGGTAATTATTTTTCAGTTCTTTTAGTGTCACCTAACACTGAATTTGTAATTAGTAAGATGCTTAGTTGTTCAAAGTGAGGGCACACAAAGTGAGACAGGAAAAGTGTAATGGTTCATCATAAAGACATTTAAATCATGCTATAGGTATTTTAAAAATGTTAAAGAAATAATTGCATGATTGACAAGGAAACAGATTATTAATCAGTTAGAATTGATACGTTTTGCCACATTTTCCACTGTCTTCCATTATAAAAATGACTTTTCCAAAGACGATTGCAGGAAAGCAGAATGAATAATCAACCCCTAATTTCATTAAATTCAATTTACAAATAAAGTTATAAACTATGGAATCGGATGGCTGCAGTTTCGGACAATGGCTACCATCATGCCATGCAATCATTAGTATATAGTACAAACAGTAAAGCACATGAACAAAGCAGTCTACTTCCAATTTGAATAAACAATATTCTGTGTAGAGCGACAATCATCTGAAAGCCTGGCTTTATGAGGTCTATAATAGGCACTGATCTCTATCTGTGTTAAGGAGGAGGATGGAGGTGATTAGAAGTAGATGCCTCTGAGGCTTGGGATTATAGTAAATATACAGCTTGTCTCTTGGGACCATTGAAAACAGCTTCTTCATCCCCTCCAAGTCACTGCTTCGTGAAATTTAGTCTACCCTGAAGCTACAGCCACATCAGCCACCAATGCCTTTCATGAGAACATCTGCAAGGATTTTTAAACTATTTTACGAGTCGGGCCGTGGTGACTGAATGTGATGTGTATAATTGAATAGGATACTGGTGAAATCTAGACAAAACAAACCAATGCATCTACACCTCATAACTGTATGCATGAACGAAGGTTCATTCGAAGATATTGTTTTGTGTGCGGAATATATTTCCTCGTACAGGGTCTTGGGTCATCAACAAAGCTACTAAAAATAAATAAATAGATAAAATGAACACCCTAACTAAATCTTTTATGAATGCATGATTTCTTATTCTTAAAGACTGGCTTCACAATACATAATTTCTTTAATGTCTACATACAAGACAGACTTTGTGTGCTATAAGTTCAACTTTAACAAGGCCACACGACAAGGATACTAATAATTCAGGATAGTAATCATTCGGAACTGTCCAAAGGTCAATCGTTTCAAAACCATAGAACTAATACAGGTTGGATAAATTAGTATGACTGGGTTTTTGCAATGTCCTTCACTTGTCAGAATAGCCCAGAAAATTTCAAGTTTAAATACAAAGAGCCCTTTTTCCACCAAAAATGCTACAGGCCCCTAAACATAATACAATATTTACTCAAGCAACTGGACATGCAACTCAAATAAGCAGTCACCAAAGTTTGCAACATCTTCAATTGAGAACCTTATATGTACATCTATGGAACGTATGTATACACGCCAGTGCAATGTGATGCCACATAACTCTAGAAATGAACACATTATACTGCATTTCCCAAAAAAGTAAAAAAAAACAGAACTAAAATAAGTTTCCCATTCATGGTTCAGCTGATGTCATGAAAATCTATTTTGTATTCTGGTGAGTGAAATCTGATGAATGAGCATATGGTTTTCAAATGAGTTTAAACTGGAGTCAGGGTTTGATATCACTGAGCAAAGATAATCATTTCTTGTTCTGTCTTTTTTTGCTATGAGATGGTGGAGCTTGCAGCGGAGGTGGGGAAAATCCAGATGGATATTATGCTGACTTTTGAAGAATGCAGCAATGCAAACGGAAGCATAATGGGGAAGGAAGGGAACTCAATCTATATTTTAATCTTTTTATAGTTTATCTACTATGGCTTTCTAGTAAACAACTGTCCAATGACATTCCTTTGTTACATATGGCACTTCAGCACTGTCAACAATTAGTTACTATATTAATTATTGACATGCATTTTTGAGCAAGTGAATTCAACCCCATTGCTCTTGATTGTTTTTCTATATCAACTTTGGTATGGCTGGCATTTTTGGTCTGGCTACAAACTGATTCAACCACAATTAAATATCCATATCAGATGTTCAGATTGGTCTGAAAAAGAAGATTACTGCAGCTATATTCATTAATTTATTTACTGCTTTATTTACTAATTTTTTTGGGTCCGACAAATGCGGCTTATATGCGAGTAAATACAGAATATATATATGTATGTATGTGTATATATATATATACATACATATACATTCTGTATTTACTCGCATATAAGCCGCATTTGTATGTATATATATGTATATATATATATATATATATATATATATATATATATATATATATATATATATATATATATATATATATATATATATATATATATACACACATGTATTTATAGACATCTTTTTTTCTATTGGTGACTTTGTAATCACAAGTTAAAATGGGGTTTCAGATATATTCAATGAGATTTCAGTAGGAGACTGCTTCCCTGCAGACATTTTGATTTGTCATAGCAGGAAAGGCACAGACAGGACTAACAACATTAACCTTGGCTCAGTTTGAAGCAAGCCATACTGATGAACCTTTTTACACAATGGTAGAACTATGATTTTGGAAAAAAACTGTGGAAATGAACTTGAATTCATCCCTGATATAATTCGTTACCACAGTTACATAGAAAAATATCAATTACAGTGGTACCTCGTCATACGACCGTTCATCATACGGAATGCTCGTCTTACGGGGGAAATTTCGATCGAATAATTCGCCCGTGATGCGGTCAAAATTTCATGATGCGACCAAGCCAGGTCGCCACGGCATTTTTTTGTTTTTGCATCTCTTTCATGTAAAAAATATGTCTACGAGCACTGGTGGGCGGACTTTGCATTTCCACACGCGTTTTCCCCCCACTTGGTCTACATTTACATACCAGGTAAACAATACGTATTACAATGGATCGGCAAAGTTTTGCTAAGAAAAGGCGACCGTTGACAATGGACATGAAACGCGAAATAATTGAAAAACATGACCGTGGGGTACGTGTTACCGAGCTCGCTCGGCAATACGAGAGGAATACGTCAACCATATCCTCCATCCTTAAGCAGAGGGACGCAATTATTGAGAAGAGGCCGACCAAAGGACTATCTATGATTTCCCACCGGCGCAGTGACATTCACGACGAGATGGAGAACCTTCTTTTATTGTGGATAAAAGATAAACAATTAGCATGAGATAGCCTGGCCGAGTCTACCATTTGTGAAAAAGCCAGCCGAATTTACATAGATTTGATATCAACGAAAGGAGAGCCTTCAACAACTTCACAAACATTTAAAGCGAGTCATGGCTGGTTCGAAAAATTTAAAAAACGATCTGGAATACACTCTGTAATCCGACACGGAGAAGCGGCGAGTTGCAATTCGAAAGCTGCGGTGGAATTTATCAAGACATTTGCCTTGATTATCGCCCAGGAAAATTACACCCCCAGCAAGTTTTCAACTGCGATGAAACTGGTCTTTTTTGGAAAAAAATGCCCAGGCGAACATTCATCGTGGCAGAAGAGAAGGCATTACCGGGACACAAACCTATGAAAGACCGCTTAACGCTAGCGTTGTGTGCTAATGCCAGCGGTGACTGTAAAATTAAGCCACTACTGGTGTACAATTTATTCAAGAAATGCTTCGATGTGACAGATGACACAGAGCTAACCCTTCGTGAATTTTGGAAAGAGCACTTGATGAGGCAGATGTGAATGACCTAATCGCCGAGCACCACGAAGAACTCATGACACAGGATTTAATCGACCTACAGGAGCGTGAACATTTGTTGCCGGAACTTAGTAGCGAGGAGGCGGTGGAAGAGGCGGCTACAAAAGATATCAAAGACATGCTCGCGAAGTAGCAAGAGGTTTCGGATTTTATAGAAACGATTCACCCTGACAAACTGGCAAGTGGTCGCACATCATCGTATTATGATGACATTTGTATGCGACATTATCGAAATATTTTGAAGGGTAGACAAAAACAAACAACTCTTGATGCGTTCGTTTTGAAGACCTCGGCGGAGCGGCCAGGTGGTGTCAACCCGTAGAACTAAGTAAGGTAAAAAAGATTACAACTAATTTAGAATTTAGTTTTGTTTGAAGTTACATTAAAGGTTGAGTGTCTGTTTTTTTTAGTTATCCAAGTTAATTTAAATTTGTTTGTTCGTTTAAGAGTGCAATGTTGCCGTGGAGAAAGTCACCCCGAACAGTCCCCCCCCCCTCCGCCTCCGTGTGTGTTGTTCTCTCCCCTCCGCGAAATGTGTCTAATTTTACTCCTATTAAACACATTATTACTATCAAACCACTCGTTATTTATTACTTTGTTAATAGATGGTGAATTATAAGAAATAAAACATGTTTTCAAATCCAATATCCTGTTTTTGGTGTTTTCTTCAGATGGTTGGAACGAATTAATTTGTTTCCCATTCATTTCAATGGGAAACGTTCGTTCGAGTTACGAGAACCTCGTCATACGAGCTCAGTTCCGGAACGGATTAAGCTCGTATCTCGAGGTACCACTGTAATTGTGTTTTGGGGAAAAAAATAATTTTGTCTCCAATCATAAGCTAGTTGTCTCTTGCATTCAGGAAAAAAATATAGAAAATATTTTTTAAAAATGCAGTCATCATATATTTATACAGATATGTATATAGAGCAGTTGTGATGAATAAATAAATGAACTAGTAGTATGCCCTAAACTTCAGTGATAGAATTGTGGTTTGACTTAGGTGAGCTATTGTCAGTCTTTTGTGCCAACCTAATCCCTCTTTATACACGGACGGGGATGAGAGGATGGTCAGGGAAGAAACATTTTAATTTGGAAATGGTACAGGAGTAAAACTGCATTCAGGGGTTTTTCCCTTCAGAGATTTATAGAGGGAAATCTTCCTTTAAGCTTTAGTCACACACAACAAACCAGTCATCTGATTGTGAATTAAAGTAAAAGCCTCCATGTACTCTCATACTCTACCGCGATTACATTTGCTTAATTGTTCATTTAGTGAAATTAATAATAATAAGTAAGGCTACGTTTGAGTGGCACAGTAGCTACTACTCAAGAAAAGGGTGTTCATCAACCATAATGTATTTTTATCCCGAACCCATGTGATTAAAGTTGCATCTTGTTTTGGATGATTTAGATGAACGAAAATGTTTTGAGATGGGCCAACACAGCTGGAGAGGTGGTTGAAGCTTTGTTTGCAACTTTTCCATTTCCAACTTCATTACAGCTGATTAAAGTGACTGCGAAGCATCTTGTCACGTGACACCTCAAATGAATTCAATTCCGTTTTATCAAAGTGTAATTTCACAAAGAAAGGGCTTTTAATCTTCACAACATATGTCTCCATAAAACAACACAAATATACATTTAGTGACCACCTGCTGAAAATCTGATTTCAAAGAGAATGGTAATTAACATTTGAGGAGAAAATTAATTCACTCGAGAAGTGATCAAGGTAAAATATGTGAAACAATGTCACACTGAGTTCCTCTTGTATATATCTAAGAGAGAGCTTGGACTCCCCGGTGCAAAAACCCATTTTGACTGGTTGTATCCTGTTTTTTCTTTGTCAAAACTCACAGCTTGTGGAAGGTGTGGGCAGAAGGCATAAATTGTCTAGTAAAATAAAGAGATTTGCCTTTCATCTCTGCTCTACATGTCCACAAAAGACATTCAAACAGGTTGGCAAGCTCCCATACACCAATCAGGACCATGCTGATGGTGTAGAGCAGGTCCAACGTTCCACTTTCAGGTAGAAAACTTCACTAACCTCCTGAATCTGAGGTTGTTTCATTAGAATTGCGTCTTTTCTAGTGCCCTTTGACATGGGTGACCCTGCCAGAGGCACGAAGTATAGTTCCTTGGATCATTTGGACATAAAAACTCCTCTACCACAATAAGATGATGTCTCAGAGCAACATTGTCAATTAAAAGTGGAGGGTGGCTAGTCATGTGTATGTCAGCTTGATGAAGTATTCTTCGAATGTTTTTTGGTTAAATCATATTTTTATTTTTTTGGTCTCCAAGTGTTTTTTTTTTGTCATGGCCTTTCTGCATCTCATTTCATCCACTGTCAAAAACCCCTATGCACCATTTTATCATCCTCCTGGGAACCACTTTGAATTCTAATCTAGCCTCTCAGGGTTTCACAATGCAAAAATCACCCATCACTGACAATAAGTCTTGCAATTTTACTTCAAGGTCTTTGTTTGTCTGTCTTTAAGTAAAATCAGCTTCATACTAAATACATAAGCCCTCCAAAGTATTCAATGAATAGAAGTAGAAAAATATGAAATAATATCCTCCCCTCCAAACTTGATGAAGTGCAAATTCCAAGAATGGTTCCACTTGTGAGCAAGGTCAACTTCTTTTAGCCAGCTAGCCACGCTGTGACACTCCCTTGTGTTACTAATGAGACAGGAGCAGCGAGGGGCACGGTGTGGAGATAAACAATGTGGCAGAGTTTGCCCCCGAGGATTTCTCCCTGGGCCTTGGTCCCTTTTGCCCATTAGAAATAACCCGTTGCTGTTTTATTGCATAAAGGAACAAGTCTACTTTGTGTTTCTCTAAGTACTCAAGTGAAAAAAAATAAGAGCACTCATAGAGCATGAACCTTTGATTAAGGTTTAAAACTGAAAGGGTAAGGACATTACCTTTTCCCCCACATCACCTCATTTTAGTCATCGCAATAATACAAAAGCACAACAAATTACATTCTCCTCCTCCGCTAATATTTTCTAATGTTAAATATTCATACGCAACTGGATTGCATTTGGTTTGGGATAACAGATTCTCAACCTGCATAGGTTTGAGCCCTTAAAATTTGGGGATTGGTAGCCGTGGTCTTGTTGGTACAGCAGGTTGTTTTTTATTCAAAACCAATAATCCAGTTGAAATTCTTTGCCTTTGTTCCCGCTGTATTTTCTTTTTTAGATCTAATTTCCAGATGCCTATTATCAAAAGACAATAATCTCTTTGCCAATGGGCATGGCAGCTGCACTACCTATTGGTGTGTGAATAGCTGAATTTGCCTGTAAGGAGCTTTGGGCACCGTAATAGTGTCAACAAAAGTGATATAAGTTCTTCCCATTTGCATACAAAATAAATAAATACAATAACACTGCTTTTGCATTGTCCTCATACAATACAGCCAGATCATTTTGCGCTGGAAAGAAAAAAATATTTAGGCTTTACTTCACCTCAAATTTTCTGAACAAACACTTTTACCACTTTTAACACTTTTCTGACATTTTCAAACTGATTGGACACACAAAGAATGATCAAGAAGGCACTGATATTTTTTCTCCCCCAAAACTAAATGGGAACCATTTTTGTCCAATGTACAGTAACACAAGTGACAGTATTGTTCAGATCTTCCCAGAAGTTCTCTTTGAAAGATGTATTCTGACAGCTATCTTAGGAAGCATCGTGTTTTTAATATACCGAGGACCAAAGAGCTTTCACAATTGTGGCTCTAAAAATCCAGGTGAGTAGCAAGCGACCTCTACCCTGCAGTCAGTCTATTCTCCAACCTCAGAGGGGGCATGTTCACGGGATGAAAGGGGAGAATACGTCACGGCACTCTAGCAGCGGGGAACTACAAGTTGAAGCTGTGGCGATAAAGGCCACCATTGATTTCCCTCCATTCCCTCAACTTTCTTTCTTTTGCATCTCATATTAGATTGTGATTTGTTATTGCAGACTGGATTTTTAACACAATTAGCAGTTCTCTTGTAAGATTGTCTTTTTTTCTATAGTTACTGAAGTCATGCAAATCCGTGACCAGACGTTTCATCGAAAGACGTTTGGTCCCCAGACGTTTGGTCGACCGGACGTTTGGTCGAACGGACGTTTGGTCGCAGGGTCCGCTCGCTGTCAAACTATGACAGAGCTTACTGTTGATATTCTACCAAACGTCCGTTCTACCAAACGTCCGTTCTACCAAACGTCCGTTCTACCAAACGTCCGTTCTACCAAACGTCCGGTCGACCAAACGCCCGGGGACCAAACGCCCGGGGACCAATCGTCTTTCGACCAAACGTCCGAGTACCATGTAAATCCCATTTTTTTGTGTGTAACGAGTTGTTTCTTTCCAAACATATTTAAGCAGCTCCCACTTCTTATGGAGTGTTTACATGTCTAAACTCTATTTGAATTTATTATAATTAGTTTTTTTAGCTCACAAAAGTTATCTGATTAATTTCAAGAAAAAAGTCAGCAAGGTATTTGCTTCAGCAAATGTGGATAAATAACCACAGATCTATACTCTAGTTGCAGGATTACAAAATCAGCTCTCCGGCTCATAGTGACCTTGACGGCAATAAATTACTCACTGAGTTCTGTTTTGCTTGCATAATAAATGCCCATGCAATGAATTGAGGGAACTCTTCAACACTCAGAGAGACAATGAGAAGAGGACCTTTTCCAAGCATAAAAGCTCCACTCAGCAGTGCCTTAATTGCTTTTCATACGGCAAATTTGCTTTTACTTTCCCTGTTAATGAAATTAAACTGGAACATTCTCCTCACAATCAGCAGAGCAGTGGACCTAAATGTCAGTGGCTCCTGGATTTCTTCATTCAATTTGAGCAAACACCCAGGAGAGAGAGAGAGGGTATATGGCATGAAGTGATTGACAGAGTTCCATTACAGGGGCTTATCAGACCCCTGTCTGCAATTATCTAGGTTCAGTATGGAGGTGGGATTTGATTTTGTGCCAGGATTATAGTCAGGAGGATGTGAGGAGAAAGGGGTACTGCTTCACATTATGACCCTTCTAAAATTCTCATTTGCATGGTCGCTATCACATGAGATTGGTGTACTCTGTGTTCTGGTGTCTATTTTGTTAGTTAAGTTTATAGGAGGCATGCAGAACAGATTTCAAGATACTTTGTTGATGGATTGTTATCTTTAACATTTTGATATTTAAATACTACACTCGTACTAAAAGGGAGTCAATTACTTTAGTACAGATTTTGTATAAAAGAAGGAGTTAGATGTAACTGCAGATTTTTCAATGTAAATTCTGCTAATCGTAACATCTTTTCTAAACTAGACTGTACATGACAGTGAAATCCTGCATTACGTTGGCGAGATGTTAGTTAGTAAGTGAATTTTGACGCAAATTTTGGTTCAACTAATTACAAATGACTATGCAGTGGGCTTCCAGATTTCTAAACTATAACTTGTTATGGGGACTCAAATTCTCCGAAAATGTGTTTCAGGTGAGAACTAAGGTGTACGGTTCAATTGATGTAAATAGTGGTTGTTGAATAGACCATTTTAATTAAAACCCAGACTTGAATTCTTCAAACGGTGTTTATGCTGAAGTGTTCTGACTGATCTAAGTTAAAAAAAAAAACATCTGACAAACAACAGATGTCTGAAATCTTACTTTGAAAAGTGTACAATGTGTTGTGGGTAATTTTTAAAACACCAGAAAAAGGGAGCAATCACTTGGCCACTTTGTGCCAAAAAATTAAAAGCAGTTCATGAACGTAACATTTGTCTTCGAAGGACTTTGTTTTTGAGCTTTAGTTGTTTTTTTTCACCCTCTTAAATTCCGAGAAGAACCGTACAGCCACTTAACTTCAAACTCTTTGCTACCTCTCTCAGTCAGCGCATTTTTGAACATGTTCAGTAGTGGTCAGCACAATTAGAACAGGCTGAGTGCAGCGGGCATTTGATAGGTTGGGGAAATAAATGCCTCAAATCCCAGATGCAACCAATTGTTGAAGGACAGCCGTGCCTTGCAAATCACTCAGAGGGGCAAAGGGGGCATGTTTGGATCTAGTTAGGTCAGCAACACTGAGCACAATGCTAAGAAACTCATTACGGAGCAAGACAGATTGCTACAATAGATTATATTCATTCACAAACTTTAACATGGCACATTGAACTCAACATAACTCCCACATTACCATCAACAAACAGTTAAACAAAACCTATAAGGATTCTGAAGTATTTATACAGGCGGTCACATACAGTAATGCCATTGGGATTCTATAATGCTATCATGCTAGTGATGGCATGCACACACTACGAATCTGCAAAGTCTCAAGAGGTCTCTATCCAGAAAGGACTACAGAGTAAAACATGTAAATGTTTTTTGTTGTGTGTCACAATATAAATATGCATTCCAAATGCATTTCCATAATGACTTTGCTTTGGTGTGCGTATGAGGTGTTTGCCTCCCGTCAGCCAGCGCTGCATGTAAAATGAGCTGCAGTTCCTTTTGCCTCTTTCATGAACTCTCAGGGGCTGCACTATTTGCTAACACTGAACATGTCGACTCCAACCTAGACAGGTGGGAGACTCAATCTAACATTCAGAATGTTTTGTTATCCCAAATTTTTAGGCTGACCAAGCAAGGTTTGTGTTTGCTTGTAAAAGGGCTTTATTTGCATGTTGATGAGAAGATAAATAATCTTGGGTGGTGAAGAAAGAAATGTAGACAATGACAGCCCAAAATATTACAGTACTCTGAGAAATATGCATTAAATGCGATTACAGTTGAATAATGTTTTTTGTGTATTTTTGTGTTTGCATTTTGTACAGCTGTGGCATCTAATATGCAGGTTAAATTCTCATTAAGTAATTAAGTCCTAAATTTGATGTTGGTGGTGTTTTTTGGAATGAATGACTTTATTTGAATTTGAATCTCTATTAATAAAAGTGACAATATAGATCTAGGGATAAGTGCAGAAATTGAGCTTTTTAAATCCTGCTTTACAGGAAAAGTCAATAGTGTTGCTGTGCTCATCAATAAAGACATTTCCAGAGCCGCAGCTTGCATTACCAAAGAATGGCGGCTAATTATCCAAGGTTGATAATATTGACGAGGCAGTTGTGCTGCAGATGATGCAGACACCAGAACAAAGTGAAAAAGATATGTCTGAATAATTGATGAAAAGGAATTAGAAATACGTTTACAGGAATTAAAACTATACGTATCTATTCACATCTTGAGTAATTGTGTTTAACTCAACTAAATTGTACCATTTATACATTAGTAAAAACAACCCAGATGCCAAAGTGACCTGAAAAGCTTTGGGAAATAGATGATAGGGAGCAAAATTGTTCTTCAAATAAAGCCTGCAAAAGAGCTGGCAAGAAATTTACATATCTTGATGACTAAGGATTGTGGGCAATTACCTGCATGCAGCTCATTGTTTAATCAGTGATGAATTTGGGTCTTGTGACAATGTCAACCAATCAGTCCCTGTCTAGAGAGGTCACCAGGAACATAAACGCCCTTTTTTTTAACTTGCTCGGCTAAACATGCAACTTCTAAACCATCATATTTTGCCCTGCCACTGACATTATTAAAAGGCATTCAAGGACTTTGCTTCATTTTGAGTGAAAGCATGTCAGATTTGATTGATTCAGATAGTATAATGCTTGCCTAGAGTTCCACACAACTGTCATGGAAATAGGTTGACAGCTGGGCCGGATACTTTATCAGACTTATAGAAAGAGAATTATCTGTGGTGCCAAGCCTGTGATTGTATTAAAATATGTATTGAGCCTTTAAACGTGGCTGATTGTGTACCTGGGAAAGTATATGTTGTACGGATTTTTTTTTCAAATTTGAGTGTATGCTTAGTGGCAAAAATCTTTTCTTTTAGGAGTCCAGCCAAAGGGCTTTAACTAAATACTGTGAAAATTCTGAAAAATGATCATGTTAGAAGATATGATAGCCAGTGTTTGAATAAACTATAATGCCAAGTTGGGGATAAAAATTCAAAACCAAATGGTTCCTCGTTAATAGGCACAGACTATAATGAGGATATGAGATATCATTGTAACAGGACAGTCAGTTGATATTTGTAAGTCAGGACAACAGCGATACTGCAATATCAGAAAATAGCTTAGAAAATGGACAATTGGCACTATAATGTTAGCATTAATGGCTCTGAAATACATCAAGACTCCACTTTTTTATGCACTCGGCTTCAATTTATATTCATCTGAGAAATACTACAACGTTTGAGGTCTATTCTATTATGAGGAACCTTTTAAAAAGTTGGTTCTTTTAGCCACAACAAATGGCTGCTCTCAA
The DNA here is from genome assembly GCF_051989625.1 of Stigmatopora argus. NCBI lineage: Eukaryota > Metazoa > Chordata > Actinopteri > Syngnathiformes > Syngnathidae > Stigmatopora > Stigmatopora argus. The sequence goes on from NC_135403.1 coordinate 7,337,954, forward strand.
ATGAACAGCTAAAATCTCAGATACGCTGAGAATCTTTTTAATTTTTTTTTACAAACCAATCAATTAATTTGTAATTTCATGATAACTTTACAGCGGTCTACAGTACTATACTCACATCGTGATCTTCTAGGGTACACAAATTACTTTTTAAATACTTCAAATTCTGGATCAGTGTGAGTTTTGAAAGTTTATTTATAATACTCTTGGACAAGATTTTATCATTAAGTTAGTGTGTAAAAATCCATGATAGGGGAAGACAAATAAGATGACTTGTAAAAAAAAAATACTGAACAACTTAGCGCCTCATTGGAGGAAGATCTAGGTGTCATTCATCAGAAGAACTTCAGTGAAAGGTATTATCGGGTAATTATGTAAACAATGATTGACAGGTTAAATGACATAATTTTCGTCAAGAAAACCTTTCAAAAGAGTGAGCATTTGCATAAGTATCGCAGATTAATATGACAGCTGAGCAGCTGCTCTCAACAGGATGGCAACAACATTCAGTGATTTGGTGTAATCAGTAAACTGTTGTTGATTTTTTATTTTTTTTTATTTTGGGGCAGGTGATTTGAAAGCAGAGAAAAGTAAGTGTTACCTGATACTTTGCAGGTATATCAGCATTTTCATGTAAAGTAAGTAAGTAAATTAAATAAGGACAGATATAATACAATGGAATGTGCAATATTTTGCATAAATTATAGGAATTTCCTAGCTGAAAATTTGCATTGATCTAATTACCATTGATTTGACCATATGGCAGCAGAAAACTTTACGAAGTAAGGTGTGATAATAATGTTTAAGGATTATTTTTGAAGAATTTATGTACAGTATATCTTTTATTGCATGTTATGTGAGGCAGTTTATGAATGTTGCATATACTACAGGTTAAGGTCAGACCAAATTTATGCTATATTTCACAACTGTTCATGAGACATTAGGTGCTTATACATGGTTTAACTGTTTACTTATCATTGTCGCTCATAAAAATATGTTGGGGAAAACAGGACGTTGAGGAATTCATACTTAAAGTTACATTAACACATTTTTGATCTATGGGAGAGTCAGTGTCTAAAAGGTTTTGACCAAAAAGTAAAATTAAAAAAGTAAATGTGGAGTATTTTTCTGTATATAAAAATATATATGATAGCAATTCTTGAGATTGAAACCTTAATCCTCCAGTTTGAGTATTAGACATGTAAACTGCGTACCCACATTGCCATTTGACACTATTCCTTTCTTTTGGCATTTCTAATTTGAACCAACAGAAGCAGGTGTCACTCTCTGCCAAATCTTGAATGCCCATCTGGGTTTTCATTACAGGGCTGGCTTGCACTGCACTGGTAGATAAATTGGTTATGTCTAAAGTCAAATTATATCCAGGACTTTAAAATTCAATTCACTTAAAGGAGAGAAATCTGTTAAAAGCCATGTTCCAATCTAGGAACACCAGTTGAAGAAATATTTTCAAAAGATGTAACCTCCTCAAATTGTGTTCTACACGACACATGAATGGCAAGTTTTTCTAGAATAGAACAGTGAAGTCCTTTTTAGTAATTATTTCACAGCTACAAAGCTGCTAATGAATGGCTGGAAACCAGTAGGGATGTGAAATGTAACTTGGTAATTTTCTCCAAGTGCCATTCAGGTTGGCAGACTGAATTTAAGCTTTCCATTTTGTTTTTCATTGGGTGACCCAGATTGTGAATTCATGTTCTATTTTCAGATATTAATGGTTTGATATATAGGATGAGGTATATATATATATATATATATATATATATATATATATATATATATATATATATATATATATATATATATATATACACAAAGTGGATTATCATTTCAAACACACAGCGGTGTTCCACACCTTAAATTTAATGCTAATTAAACACTTGAAATTAGGTTTCAATTCAAACATGGTTTAAATACAGATACCTTCATTATAAAACAGCTCTCACACTTGCCAAGCCTGATTTTTTAAAATTTAGTTTTTCAGCATGCATTCTACAGTTTGTATAAATTACCAATGCAGTATGGTTTGCCGCGTTTTGCGATGTGCCCACAAATTTACAAGTGATGGCAAAGAGAAGCAAAATCGAGATATCCATAAAACAAGGTATGGGCCTGAATCATTAAATAAGAAACATGCCGTCTTGGCTGCTTGGAAAAATAATGGAGGTTTCTGATTAGTTTGTTTAAATGGTGGTTAATGTGGTTAGTTCAATCTTGGATGTTTCATAATACCATTTTGTAAAAGGTGAACTAATAACGGATGCGGTCGATTGGTCGCCGGTCTTTTGGTCGCCGTCTTTTGGTCGCCGTCTTTTGGTCGCCGTCTTTTGGTCGCCGGTCTTTTGGTCGCGGTCTTTTGGTGGCGGTCTTTTGGTCACCGCGACAACGGGCGACCAAAAGACCGGCGACCAAAAGACCGACGACCAAAAGACCGGCGACAAAACAAGGTAAATCAACACGGTCTACGCATCAATAAAAGCCATCAATGGCCATGAGCAGTTTCACTGAGCCGACGTGTGAGTGTATAAAAGTTTGTATGTACATGTGTTGTCCCCTTAGTCAGGGTCTTAACAAGTTCTCAAACAAAAAACAATAAAAGTCCGGGAAATTTGGAGCTTTTCTTTAGCCAAATAACTACTAGGGCATTAAGTATGACTAAATAGTAATTTGCAGTTTGTATTTAGGGAATTTGAGCAACGATTTAAATGGTAATTATCACTTACCTTCCGGGCGACCAAAAGACCGGCGACCAAAAGATCGGTGACCAAAAGACCGGCGACCAACCAACCGTGTACCAACTAATAAACTGTATCAGTATAGAACTAGACAGAACTAGATGAATATTGTTCTAAGCTGTCATGAACTCTGTTCTTTAAAAACTGTACATGAAGATACACTTATGCTGTGCCTATCATTCATGGAGGAACATTTTCTCCTGGGCACAAGTGGAGGGAAACTGACAGTGAACTTATATCTCAACTGTTCATGACTCAGGACCCGTTTATGCGCACAGCCTACGGTGACTTGTGGGTCTGAGCAGTCCCTAAAAGGATTTCATGAAAGATGGACGTACCACTGGAAGTTGGAATGGTTGTATGTACCAGATTTACCGCAGGAAAGCTTTTGGTTATGTTAAACCTAAATCCCACCTAAAAATGCATCATCCATTGTCAGAGCCAGGGCAGCCTACTGATGGGATGCATTGATTTCCTGATTAATGGACCTCTCCACCATTGGTGTTCGCCGCTGCCGACATCATTTTAATGTGTGCATGATCGATAGCTCCATCAACACTAAGAATATCCCGCCGTCAAGCCACAGGGGATTTGCCTGGCCATGTATTCCTGTCACAATGAGCACCGTGAGGTCCAAAAGGGCACAGACTATTTGAGCATTACAATTTATGCAAAGGGAACTAATGTTATTTAGTATTTGGGAAAACAACATTTTAACAATGACTCGTGTTGAAGCATAAATGCTTTGGGGGCATTTGTTTAAACCGTCTATAGTAGGAAACTGCTTCTGGTGAAAAACTTGCTGTGAGTGTCTGAGGGCTAACATCCCATTGATGTCAACAACATCCACAACAAGAGTCCGTACCCCACAGCATCCAATGCAAAAAGAAATAATGGGCAATGTAAGGTGGTCGGACAAAGACAGATACAGTAATTGGAAGTACTGCTGTGTGTAGTGTTTTGTAGGCAATGGAATTATTAAGAATAAGAACTTGACATATGCTACACGTTCCAGACTTTTAGTGCAAATAATTCATTCATTCATCTTCCGTACCGCGCATCCTCATAAGGGTTGAGGGGGTTGCCAGAGCCTATACCAGGTGAAGGCAGATTACGCCCTAGACTGGTCGCCAGGCAGTCGTAGGGCACACAGAGAGACAGACCAACTCTCGCACTCAATCATACTGCCAACAGCGGGATCTGAGCCAAAGTCAGGTGAGTGAAAAAAAGTATTCGGTGGGAAAGCCCCAGAGGTAAATGAGAACTGCCCTAAACAATAGGTAAGGTATAGATTTAAAAATGATTTTGACGGGTGATTTTGGGGGCCATATGCCAACCATGACAGTGGGAAAAGTGGTTAAAATGAAAATAAATAGAGTAGATTCATATACTGTGTGCGAGCAATTTGTGGTTGAGTGCTTTTGATAACAGGCACAATTCAAAATGACATCTCCCACACTCTTCCAGCACCGCTAAACAGTGCAAGTGAGGATATCTGACAGTCTAGAATTAATTGACAACCCTCTAACAGGTTGTTCTCTAATAACATATTGATCCACCAGGTCTGATATGCAAAATAGCTGCCAGCACGTTCCTGGTGAGGTGAGACGAACAACCTCAGAATACCTTCGCCAGGTTATGTTGATTAAAGGAGGAATTAAAGGCCGTGATCACACAGAGAGACTGTCAGACCCCTGCACAGTGAACCATGCTAGGGCATGTCTTCATTAGCAGATAACATATTCCGCAGGTACCAAGAGCAGTGGCATTTTCACATGAGACATCCATAAATTACAAGAAAATCAATAGTAGGGTATTTGCTTTTTTTGTCATATAATTAGATCAAGAAAAAAAGTTAGTTTTTCTGCCTGAAGTGTTATATATTGAATGCATTTAAACCCTATTATAGTGCAAGTACGAAAACACCGAGTAATGATTTGCTTGATAATTTATTCTACAAACAAAAAACACGGATACGCGAGGCTCAATGTAATTGATACCACAAAAATCTTACCTTCATTTCTATAGGTTTTATATTTATTTTATGCATGAAGGCAAAAATAAACCCCAAGACCTAATTATTACAAGAAAGCTTGCCAAATTGTTTAGTCAATAATTTGTAAAATGAGGATTGGCCATTATTTGTTGTGAAAGATCCTACTGTAATAAAACATGTGGTCTGCTTCTACACTTTGTGTTCTTTGGCAATACTCTTAAGTAAGCAATTTCTCCTTGTCCACAAGGGAAGAGAAACAGAGAACAGTCAAGTGGTGCATGAAAATTAGTAGCGACAAGGACGTTCCTTACTATAGAAAGGTCTTCTGGTCACGTACAACATTTTACTTGAAGTTGAGGTGGCCATTTTGAGTCGAGTTTGTGCTTTGACACTCTTTAATGACAATATGCCCGTCTTGCTGCACAGTTCATTTTCTGCTTTCTGTCTAGGCTAGAGTTTTGGAAAATAGCTCAACCTTCTAAGGATCAAACTTAATTTTGATAACAGGACAAATTGTACTTCTGGATTTGAAAACATATATATGAAGTTAGATTAATTAGTTGATTAGCATTTAATTGTTGCACATCTGCAAAACTCCTCTATAGCACCTGGAATGTGAATTATACCAAAACGTGTTACACATGATGGCAATTTTTTTTTGGTCAAGTCAGATATGAAACCAGTTAGAAGGAGGAGTCATGCATGCCCTATCATATCTGGTGACAAAACTGAAATCAACTCTTAAAGAGTCCGTTTTCCGCTTTGCAGTCTGAAAAAAATCTAAACACTGAGCACATATCCCAGACACTGCTACATCAGTTGTAAATAAATGAATAACTGCAGAAACAATCATGCCGTAACATTGAGGGTGTTGACACATGTTCAAAGTCTTTATGTATTGTTAATAAGCAAATCCCAATTTAATTAACATCATGTATTTGCCAAGACAGATTTTCACAGATGGGCTGTCCTAAATTGTCTTCCCGTCATGCTCCTCTAACAACAATAAATTGCACATTATTTACAAAGCAATATTTCCAATTCTACATTTCTACGACTTTGAAGCCCCCAAAAGAGCAAACGACCAAACTGTTCACCTTGGCTAGTCTACAAAGGTTCCAATTAAAAGTTGATCACTCTGTAGTTTCCCCTTGTGTAAACAATTTTAACTCAATAAGAGAACTAAGGGCCGTCTGTTTTACATTTTGATGTATTTTTTTATCATAATTAGTGTTTGAATCACCCTGAATTATTGATGAGCCAATACGTTGAGAAACAACAAAACAATATGCGTGCTAAAAAAAACAAAAGCCCTCTAGTGTGTTAGTTTAAAATAGGCCTTCACTTGTCATAACACTGATTATGACTTGGGTGTTGAGTGGATAGCAGTTACAAGTGCAGCAATTAGACAATGTGTTTCTATCTGTGAGCATCTGCTTCCATTTTTTTGTAATTTCCTAAATGACTAATGAATTTCCTGTAGCAATCACCGAATCTAGCAAGTTGCAAAATAGTGATTGTACACTACACGTTTCTCTCCATTAACGGTAATAAGGAACTCACTTTAAACACAAGTGAACGATGATCCCATATTCTCTCAATTCGCCACTTTCACTACGTTGTGGGTTATTATTGTAAATAGGGACGTTAATCCACATTTCTGACCAAATCGCGAGTAAATTATTATGCATCATGAGTGGCCAGCTTGAATGCATACACGAGGTACTTAAAATAGCAGAGTAGCTCTGCAGGCTGCTTGAAAATGTCTTATGTGGAATACTGGGTTAAAGCTGATTGATAATTGTTTATGCCTTAGGCAATGATGAATGTGTATTTTAGGAAAATACACCAAAGCCAGAGCTACAAAGAGAAATCTGAGTGTTAACCAGCGTGCAGAGGTGGGTGGGAATAGCAGGCTTTTGGAAAAATACACTGTGACACCTCCTTGCCTTTGCTCTGCGGGGAGCCCAGTAAGGGTTGGATTTCGATATTATTGACAAAGAAATCCCATGTTTAATGCAAATATATAAAGTTGGATTTATAGGTCGGCAAGTTTTTTTTCTTGTTTTTAAACCCAAAACAGTATCAAAAATTGGGACCCCCTTTCCCAAAAAAAGATAAAAATACAAAAAATATACACAATTTGATTAGGCAGCAGAATATTTTTACATTTGGTATGTGTCTTCAGTCAAAGTAACTATTTATATATTTCAACATATATTTGTCAAAGTGTTCAATGTTGCGCCACGTCTTCACGCCGACACAATGTTGTGTTCATTCAAACAACAGTTATTGAATAACCACAGCTTTCGGTGAGCAAGTAACTGTATATGTGCTTTCATCAATAATATGGTCTTCGACCAACCTCAAAGGTCACGAGTTTACTCCAAACATCTTGGCCCCAGTAGGCCTTAGTCATAGCTTTAGACAGCCTCCATGAAAATGGATACCAAGCAATGATCAATGCCTTTCCAGAGTGCCACCACCCAGAGAAGGAGAAACCACATGCGGGCGTCCAGCTGGCTGCCCCCAATCCATAACGCTCCCTTTCTGTTTTTACAGCGAATGAAACATTCTGGCAGAAAGACGGCTGACATTGATTGGCTTATTGGTACATTACTTTGAATACCGTTTCATTACTGTAATTGCCTCGTGAAGTAGTAATGAGCCAATATATTTAGCATTTAAAATGCTGATTACGGTTATGAATTACCGACAATTTCTTTAAGATCGCATATTTGGCAAGTCTGTCGTGTGTTAGCAAGTGGTTACTAAAATGTACTGTTTTTCCAGGAAGAAGTTAATGTTTTTAAGGAAAGGGGAAAAAAAGCGTGACCGGACGTTTGGTCGCCGGACGTTTGGTCGCCCGGACGTTTGGTCGCCGGACGTTTGGTCGCCCGGACGTTTGGTCGCCGGACGTTTGGTCGCCTGGGTGAATATAATTTTGAGAGCTGGTTTCAACAGTAGATATTTAGATATTAAACTCTCTCTCTCTCATGAATATAATTTTGAGAGCTGGTTTCAACAGTAAACTCTCTGTCATGTTGTCAGCCGTCCGGCGACCAAACGTCCGGCGACCAAACGTCCGGGCGACCAAACGTCCGGGCGACCAAACGTCAGGCGACCAAACGTCCGGCGACCAAACGTCCGGCGACCAAACGTCCGGCGACCAAACGTCCAAGTACCAAAAAAAAGAGGCATCGGTTCCAAGCCAGTGTATTTTTTTCATGTTGTAGCTGCCTGATGGTGTAGTGGCTCACTCGCCTGATTTCTGTGTGGGCAGGCGCGGGCTCGATTCCCACTGGATAGTGGTATGATTGCGAGTGCAAATGGTTGTCTGTCTCTCTGTGTTCTCTACTGGTGACTGGTCTAGGGTATAGTTTGCTTTCTCGCAAAGTCAGCTGGGATAGGCTCCAGCATAACCCCCAACCCTTACAATGATGCGTGGAATGGAAGATGAATGCATTAATGAGGACATGTTGTGTGATTAAGAATAAAAGAGAGCAACAATTCAGTATTCAAGCTCTGTACACACACACCAGAGAGAGAGAGAGAGAGAGAGAGAGAGAGAAATAGAGAGCGAGAGAAAGAGAGAGAGAGTGATTGCAGCTGGGAAACTTCTTTCGAATTTAGATGTCCAGTACCTGTAGGCAAGCATTTCCTTGAGGTATAGAATAGGTTGACTCGAGAAAATTTGATAAGTCACCGCTGACAAGCCAAAGACAAGGAAATTACTTTCTGGTGCATATCATTAAAGAAAAATCGATATGATGAATGCGGTCGGAGGCCCAGCTATTTATTGTGGCTGAACTACAAGCGAGGCAAATTGTGCTTCTGCTGGGCATCCTGTTATTGAATATTAGATGTTGTTTCGCCATATAACACGAGCTCACACTTGTCTTGTCAATGTTGCCATTGTTACAAGATTCAAATTAAAAGAACAAACATATACTTAATTGAATTGAATTGAATTTAATGCTTTTATTGTTCTTATAGATTAGAACTTTATTACATCCCGTATTTGGGAAATTTCCTCACATAATACATATATATGTATGTATGTGAATATATATATATATATATATATATATATATATATATATATATATATATATATATATCACTGATGCTTTGATTTCATATCTAAACAATTAAAAATATTGGATGCTTTTCACAGATTACAGTACCAAAGTTAGTGCTCATCCATTTTGTATTAAAAAGATGGTAGCCTACTTACACGCAAGATCTAAGTTTCATGACCACATCTTGTTATTGGGAATATGAAAGGGTTCATTCCAAAGATTAATTGCCTGGTAAGAATGGAATCATGTTTCTGATGTCGATGTATGACATTTCGAGCCAACAAAGGAGTGAACTTCATTATAAAGATATATGAAAATGTTTCAGGGAGAGTATTCCTTCTAAAATTCATTATTAAGTTAATTTTACACAGCAAATTGAATTAAGTGGTGCATTCTTCTCCAAATTGTAAAGGCCATTTCATCTCTTTTATTATGTTTGACCGATGCTGTATGCAATGAGAGCAAAAGAGAAGTAAGAAGAAGGAAATAAGAAAAAAACGCTTCTCCCTGATAACTTTGTTGTAAAGTTACAAAAGTGTAGAGAAAGAAAAGTTGTAGTATAGGAATGTCGTTCTCACCAGTCTTGATTGTTTTCTATAGAACCCTGCTCTTGCCATTACGAAAATGAAGTTTTATTGAACCGTTATTGACTGCACACTAGGAAAGTCTAGTGATTTATTTACAGTGTTCTTTTCTAAAGTAAGCAACATTTGACTATCAGTTGGGCTGAATTCTACTGATTACTTTTGAGCACTTGTATTTTTTGTTGCTTTACTTTTAGACGATTAACAATCCTACATACATCACCTTCTTTTTGAAAGTTATGCATTAATGCTGACAGAAAAAGTGACACTTATTCAAATAGTGAAAATAGTGTTCTCAAGTGCACCGCACACTCAAATTTAAATGATGTACAGGTTAATTATCCAGGACCATCATGAGAATAAGAATATTCCAATCATAAGTGCAAAGAGAAATATAAGTGAAAACCCAGTGAACCCAAATGATATATTCTGCAGACTAAAATGCATGAAGAATATACTTCAATAATTAGCACGAATGTTATTTTGATAATGAATAACTCTTATGATTATTATTTAAACCCCAAATCAAAATTATACAGTATTCCCTCAGAACCTTTTCAGTGGCGGAAGCCAGTATGAAAATTGTTCAGGCCACACTTACCATCTGTGCTTGTTTAGACGATTCTGGATTCAGATAAGAACTTTACATGTTTTTGCAAAATTGTACTTTCAAAGTGCTGCAAGGCCCAAAAAAAGAAGGACGTGTAATGTTTTATGTGCCGGCATTTCCATTCCAACAGAAGGCATCAAGCATCCTCTTGCGGATTGGGTCCTTTTCTGACTCAACTATCGGTTTATTTAAAGGTGACCTTGTTTATTTCACACGATATTTCATAAATGTGTGAGTCATTTCATAAGCTTTGCATGACAATGAACATTGAAAATGCCCAAAATGTCCTTTTTGAAGGAATTTTTGGTGTTAATTTTTTTGCTAAATATCTGACTTACTGCGACTCTAATCTAAATTCAATGGAAATTTAAATGGTTATTTCTCTTTTTAGTTTTGATATCAAACCATTGTCAAACCAATGCATTCAAACATGGTCTGGAAAAATAAAACAAGTGACTGGTATCAATTTTTAAGTTTCAAGGTGATCACTGTTAAGGAGACACATCAGGATTCTTATTACTTGGCTAAGCAGTTGCACTGATTAAGGATTCTGGTTGGACGCTTCTTCTTTGAGAATCCTAATTAGTGTGACTTTAACAAAAGATCGAGGATTCGGCCATCTGCCTCACATAACGAGGAATCCTCACTAATTAAAAACACCTAGGAGAGCTGTTAAAAAGTAATGCCTGGTTAGGTTTCCAAGGTTAGAGAGATCTAATGAACATGAAAATGACTACTATTGAGGTAAGTTCTTCCTTTGCAGTCGCATGCATTGTCTCCCTGGGAGAGATGAATAAACTACACACACATACACACACACACACATTTTCCCTTCAGTTGTTAGACACTACCATCATATAATATATAGAATGCATATATGTCTGCCAGGGCAAAACAAATTCCTAGTACTCCTTCCCTATTTGAAGAAGGTAGATGAGGAAGATGTGAATAATTCCAAGTTTCCTGGAAGACAAATCAACTTTTGCCGCTGCCAAAATCTATGGCACGACCCAAGGAAGTGGCCATCGTTGACAGCTTTAAGCAACAACCAGACGGAAAGCACAAAAGGTTTGCTATAAGGATATGCAGTATAGTTAAAGGAACTTTGCTTTATATGCAAAGCATTAGCATTACTAGCGTTATATCTTGTCTGAAAGCCACATGAACACACATACACGCACTCCTACCCACACAGATAGATCATCTCACTAGCCTCCAGGCATAGGTTTCATTTGAGTGCATTCATTACCTTTTAATTGCTTCCAAATTGCAATGTGACCTATCACATCAATAACACTATCTCTGTAACTAGAGAAATTAACCACAAAGAAAGTGCGGCAGGGTTAGTGTATGTAAACATGCAAATTAAATGATGACACTGTATATTATGTCAATTTGTACAATTTACAAATAGAACACTGCCATACTCATTACGTTTTATATTGCTTTGTTCACAACTGATTCTGACAACTCAATGTGTGTTATTTTTTGGATTGGATTGGATTAGATAACTTTATTCATCCCGTATTCGGGAAATTTCATTGTGGCAGTAGCAAGAGGGTGATTAGACAGAACAACAAAGCAAAAGCACAAAGTACAAAGCAAATCAAAGTAAATGGGATCATTGAGAATCACCAAATCGTGGAACATAACTATACTACGTACACTCAAAATGTTTAACTGCTTTTTAAATTGTAATAACACAAAAATAATTAAATAGAGTAGAGCTTTCCGTATTGAAAACATTAGATTATTTTGCAGTTAACCGTTTGCACATAAATAATTCTTTACAATTCATTTACTGTGATCTGGAAAAGAAGAGCATACTCTACTATGTTGCTGCCAGCTTCTCACCCTGGCCTGTCATCACCATCATTCTGGTCTGCCTTAACTACATGACTCACCCCAAGACTGCCAGTTTGTGGACTGTTTGCTCAGTCAGTCAGAGATCAAACCTTCCTATTTTAGTTTGCTCCATTTTGTTTGTCAAGGTGTTACTGCAGTTGTCCTCAGCTAACAGATTCTCAACCCAACTTCCACTTCAATCATTGTTCCCTCCTGTCTCATTGGACCACCCAGCACTCTTCTTGAAACTCCCTCCTTAGACAGCAATAGCTTTAGACTTTCACTTGATCCTCACAAAGTTTCTTCTCTGGATGTAACTATAGCTTTGTTATTCCAGTCATCACTCTTCCAATCTCATCTTCATCAACCCAGCGACATACTATATATTAAACTCATTAATCCTGCACACTTTTTTTTCTCATTTGGGTCTTCAATAAATGCTAGGAAAGATGACTGAAGGGCCAGTCCTGATTTTTTTGTTTTTTACACTGACATGCCTATATATATATATATATATATATATATATATATATATATATATATATATATATATATATATATATATATATATATATATATATATATATATATATATATATATATATATATATATATAATAAAAGCTAAAATAAACATTGTTTTAGATCTATAAAAAAAACTGAATATTCAGGGCTTTTAATACAGTTCTTTTAATCCATTTATTTAAAAAAAATCTAAATATTATATCTAAAATGGTCCGGCCCACATGAAATCGAGTTGACGTTAATGCGGCCCGCAAACCAACTCGAGTCTGACACCCTTGCACTACACCATCAGGTGGTTAACAAAAAGAAATACTAAAAAATCTCTTTATTTAGAGATCTTTACATAGTCAGAGCTCAGTCTGTATGGAGGACTCAAAGGATTCTACTTAATATGAATTGTGAAAGCTATAGGGGCAAGCACATAAAACACTCAATAGAAGTTAAAACGTACTCATCAGGTAGCCATTGTTACAACAGCCAAACAATGGTAGATTTCAGATTCTCTCAGACATTTCATCAAGTGAAACCCTTGAGGTGTCCCATGTCAGACTCCTGTTTTTAAATTCGGCTATGTTATTAATTGCCACCCTGCAGACCTCTTCTATGCATTGCTTATCTGAACTTCCCTTACCTTTGAGTATTTCAAGCCACAGAATTAATTAAAATCTAATATGGTCTTGTCTGGGGAAAAAGTAGTAGCGTGATTGGATGTTAAAAGCAAACACAAAGCTATTTCTGCATGTTTAAAAACACTAACCAACTAACTAACCAACTAACCAACCAACCAACCAACCAACCGACTAACTAACATGTAATAAATAAATGTACCACTTGGATTCACCATCATTTAATGGTTATTAATGGTTACAATATATACACCACCACAACCTCACACATGCAATCTGACTATTGCAGGGGCAGAATATCATATTAATTTAGCATTCTTTTTTATCATATGAGAATGACGAAAATGTATTGCCATTTTACTCAGGAAGAGTGATACACGCGCACTAAAAATAGATGATGAATTAGTATTCCATGGAAAACTGCTCTTTAAATATTTAGTCCGCGAGACATTTAGAGTAGGAAGAAATCCCTTTTTGTCAAAGTTTCAATATAGAACAAAGGATGCATTTGTGTGCGCCTAATAGAATAATCTCTCCATAGCTACAAATTTATAAAGACAAGGGTATTCAGAGGTTCACTTCGAGGAGTGGAATTGCTGCAGTTTGAGGAATTTTTGTATTAACCTACTCCACTAGCTCCTTGACCTACCTTTTAAAGTGTAATTAATATTTTATAATTCATATTACTGTTGTATTTGTCTATTCAGTCAAAGCTTCATTGATGTTCACATTCTCGTTTTATTGTAAAAATCTTTTGCTCAGAATTTTTTTTTTTTTTTTTTTTTATCAAGCATGTGATTGATCGGTTTGGTTTATCTTTGCTTCTTACTGTCACTCACATTTTTCCTCACAGAATGGGACCATCAGCCTAAAAAAAGCTAAATATTCATGAAAGCCCCTAGCAGTTTTTTTCATTTTTCCGTGTCTTTTGTGTGCTTGCGTCTCTCCATCAATTCAATTCATGCAGATCATACCGTGACTCAAGCAGTTCATGAACTTTGGCAATGCACATTATTTTTGGTTGTTGTATAAATATTAAATGTTCTGAGGATGTTATGAGGGGGCAAATTTTGAATACTTTCTTATCTAATATCAAAAAAAGGACAACAGCCTATATTCCAACAGATTGGTTTTGTATGGTTGGCTGCTCGTGCATGCAGCATATGAAACAGCAACCTGTGACAGCAACGAGAAAGCTTCAGTCAGCTCTCGTGACCACACGGTGCTTTAATAATGCAGCCTGGACTGTGTGATCTGCTTCCTCTGCAGCCTTGCAAATGCACAGCACAACTTGACTGTACATTAGAGAGCAGCTGGCATGCAAGTCTTCCCTCGCTAGCTTTTGTTGGTGGGAAACCTAATAATCATCTGGTGAGCTCCTCCGTTACAATTCTGTCCCTATCCCCCATGAATACTAAGGGAACACAACATGTGTTACAACCACAAACTCAAAAAAACCAGGTATAAATCTTACCCTGCTTACTGAACTGATAACAGTTTGAAACCAAATTTTACTTACACTGTTATGCTTAAACTGTAAAACCTAACTAAAATCCTGTCCCAATATGTAGATAGATATTCCTGATTCTAGGGCATGGGTCGGGAACCTTTTTGAAAGGAGAGAGCCGTAAACAATTCCTATTTTCAAATATTATTCCTTGAGAGCCATACTCACAATTAAAAAGTCAAAATACATGCAAATATGCAAATTTTTAAATCATTTTACTACTTTTAAAGTACAAAAAGTCTCTGAATTCTTTTGATAACATTGTTACACTGTTGCTAATCAATGAGTTCAATGAGTATCAATGAGAGAATGGATGCAGAAGAAAAAAAATCAATGCCAGTGCCAATGACGTTTCCATTGGTGCGTTCCATATTTTAGCTCAGAGCCATATGCACCCATCAAAAGAGCCACAAGTGGCTCTCGAGCCACAGGTTGCCTACCCTTGTTCTAGGGTATAACACATTACAATAAGAATATTAAATTTTCCCCATTAACAAATAGTGTAAGTCATTACTGTTTTCAAAGACTTAATAATATTAGAGGTTGGCAAGCTTGTTACTTATGTTACATTGCTACTACAGGGATTAAAGACTTCCTTCACCACTACGGAATTGGATCACTTGGAGAAAAATATTTATTTTCAGAGCCTGAGGTTGTGGGTATGAGTGCCAGAAGATGTTTAGATGTTTCCTAACATATCAACTAACCACATTTCTGTTTGATGGCAAAGTGAAGTGCATGCAATGCTAGGTATGTGACTGATTTGATGTTAAAATTTCACAGCAATGAAGCTAGATGTGTTATCCATTACTTTCTGAATAATAAGTTTCCATTTTTTTGTCAGATCTGACTCGACATTTTTAACCACAATGATATATTGACAATAATTCCATAAAAGCCCTTCGCAAACAGATAATGCTATTACTACCTGCCTTTGTCAAATGACTTGGACACTAAAATGTCAATGATAAATATTTGACTGAACCATCATAAGTTGTGTCAGCCCTCAAAAAAATTGTCAACCTTTGTTACAGCATAAAAGCTCTCTAAAATAGATTAATTTTATGCGAGGACTTGGCTTCAGCCGTCATCTCAACTTGATAAACGACGCCATTTTGGGAAATGTTCCAGGCAGTAATATAAACGAATATTTTTCTGATGATGTCTTTATTGCATTGCAACCTACATGCATCAATTTAAATAAATACAATCTACTTATATTAGTTGAGGACCCTAAACTGTCTTCGATTCCTTTTACCTCCTTTTGGCTCCACATTACTGCCCCTCCCACTCACTCTTGTCATTAAGCTGCCAATCAGTTGAGGAGAGGCTCAGTGTGCAATCTATCAGACTGATTCGCAGTGTCAGAAAGTAGCTGCTATAAGCAGCTTGAGATTGTGCCGATTGTGAACACAATTTAACTGACACAGCTCGTTTGACCATCATGATAATTAGAGCAAAGTCACGGTTCATCTCGTCTTTTAATGTAGGGTTTAAATCAGAATGCAACTTTTAGAATTTTTTTTAAAAAAAAGCTTGTCACCTGTCTTGAATACTGGTTAGTAGTTTCATCAAAGTTACCATCCTGATAGTCTAGGACACGTGTCAAAGTGGCGGCCTGTGGGCCAAATCTGGCCCACCGCATCATTTTCTGCGGCCCAGGAAAGTAACTCACGAGTGCCGACTTTCTGTTTTAGGATCAAATTAAAATGAAGAGTATAGATGTATATTAAATTTCCTGATTTTCCCCCTTTTAAATCAATAATTGTAATTTTTTAATCCATTTTTTCTGTTTTGAGTTCAAAAATCATTTTGTAAAATCTAAAACAAATATTTAAAAAAGCTAAAATAAACATTGTTTTAGATCTATAAAAAAACTGAATATTCAGGGCTTTTAATCCAGTTCTTTTAAACCATTTATTTAAAAAAATCTAAATATTATATCTAAAATGGTCCGGCCCACATGAAATTGAGTTGACGTTAACGCGGCCCGCGAACCAACCCGAGTCTGACACCCCTGGTCTAGAATATGTTGTATGTCATATATTCTAATTTCTAGCCCTTTCATGCCAGTCAAGTGTGTTTTGACCACTGCAGCAAAGTTTGCTAATGTTGTTGGAAAACAGCCCAGTTAGACCAGGCTATAGCGCTAAACTTTAGTGTCTATTCTTATAAATCCTCTTGTTAGAATGTTGGAAGATTTGCTTTGATTAACTTAAATAGAGTGTATGACCTGAGCCCCTTAGCCACCTCTCATGAGCTGTACAAGCACCGTACGTACTTCTCCTTGCGCCGTCAATAAAACCTGATGAGCCATTTAGATGTGTATCAATATTTAACCAGCCTCCCCCATTGAACTCAGCAATTATTGCTCAATTGATTTAAGATTGATTATCATTAGCTCTATGATTGCTGAGTTGTTCAGCATCAAGTGGTTATAGAACTTGGAATGCACAAGGTAGGTTGGTTTCAGGACTTTTGTAATACTAGCTCAAATCCGACTGGCACCTAGACCAGGATTTACCCCTCTTCTTCATCTCAAAACAATAGATCATTTATTCAGATATTTGAGTGTTGGCTGACATAAGTTTGAACACAAATATTATTCACCTTTTCAGGCAGCACATATCCTACCACATGACATCCTGTCACAGTCATAAAACTGCAAAGTGAACTCATGAAACGTGTTTCTTAAATAGGTACACATTGATTTGCCCTGCACTCATCAGGTGTGCGGCTCCTTAGGGGTGACAGTAATTCTCTAAAAGAGCAGCATTTTACTCCACTGCATTCCCCAAAAATAAAATAATAAATAAAAAATACAATGCAATAATTCATTAATCAATTAATTCAATATCTGTACTGCTTATCCACCCACACAAGGGTTGTGGGGGGTGCTGGAGCTTATCCCGACCAACCACAGGCAGCAGGCAGCGGAAACCCAGAATTGGTTGCCAGACAATCACAGGGCACAAAATGAAACGGAAAACGCATTGCAATAATTGATGAAATAATTATTCAAAACATGGATTGTATCCATCCACTGAATTTTGAAAACAAATAATAAATGTAACTTGTTTTTTTATATTATCTTTAAAATTTTACGTTCCCATTAAAATATTGAGAAGAGAATATGTAATGGAAATCGCACAACATAGCGCACGCTGCATAGCCTACATTCGGTTGCCAGATTTGACTAGAACTCAGATGAGGGTGCTGCTCTTTTTATATTGTAATTAAATGTTTAAATATGAATACTATATGAACTCACTGTAAGGGTTTACTTCAATTACCGAGGTAGCCATATGTTTGTCAGCAACTATATTCCTGCAATGTGTTTCTTGTGCCTTACAATCGGTTGCGAAGAACCGTTAGGGAGCCTAACACTGCAGGCTAGGCCTCCAGTGTTGGGGGCATAAGCAATTTACTGGTAGAGTGAGAGCAACAAAGTTTCTCATGCTTATGCTCACGGTTCTAACTACTACAGCATCAGTGTTTAAAATAGCTATAAAGTATTCACGATATATTCCTTTTTTGTGGTTAAATTTTACAACTAATGACAGCTACAGAAAACAGACTGACCACAACACTAAGCACAAGAGTAGCGAAGGGCCAAGTGTAACTCACTTAGCTAATTAAATTAATTATTAATCAACCGACAAAGCCACTGAACAAGCAGTCCTCACATACACAGAAGAAGTAACGTATTAATTGCTTTCATGGGAGTTAAATCAGCACTTGTATCATACTTGCTTGCCTGAAAACATTGGCATCCTGTTCAATACTTATGGATGTGTCGTGTATTTTGACAGAATACTATAAAATGTACCTAATTAGTCATTTCAATGTTGTTTAAACTGATTTGATGGCCAGTTACAGTATCCATTGTTAACCAAAGCTGAACATTAACACTAATAAATAAAGATGATTTCTGATGATGGTAAATTCCTTTGGTGTCCTTTTTTTAAATTTCACCAAAAATAAGATTTATGTTCCCTGCTGTGCTTCAGACTACTTCATTGATGCTCGTTTTGGACTGCTGAGTTATGTGTTAATTTAAACATCAATTAGCATTGGTGTGTTTTATTGAATGATAGGCAATCAAGTGCAGCCAAGTGCGTACTTGGAACATCTTAATAGCAAAGCAACTAAACGATTTTTCCAGATAGATCAGCCAAATCAGGGGATGTGATCATGAATCATTACTTTTTGGTGCATTGTTTTTAAAATATTTGATTACTGTATTCCAAAATACAAAATACATTACTTATTTATTTCAGGATGACTCCACTTATTTTCTCTCGCATATTAGATCAGGTCGCCGGGTAGCAGTTTCAGCAGGCAAGAACAGAAGACGATTATGATGGAGGATAAAGTTTGCATGGAGGATTTTTTTGGTGTTGTTTTTTTGCGGGAAAAGCATTAGAAGTTGATTATTGAGAGACAAGTGGAAGCAACGAGACAAGTGAAGCAGTGAGGACCAAGATGGCCGAATAAACAAGTGCCCCAGGGAGATGGTTCTGCAAAGCTCAGACAAGGACAATGACCCCCCCAAAAAGTTACGAATCATTTGTTGGGAGAAAGACGATGTCTTAGGGTAGGCTAACTTTCAAAATACTCTCAGCTCCGGAAATGAAGTTTGATACCACGATGAAGTAGTTTCGACTTTAAAAATCGCACAACAGTGCTATTTTCGAATTGGCCAATTAGCTTTTGGCCATGACTCAGTTGGGAGAAAGACGATGTCTTAGGGTAGGCTAACTTTCAAAATATTAACAGCTCCAAAATCTAAAAGTTTGATACCATGATGAAGTAGTTTTGACTTTAAAAATCGCACAAGAGTGACAATTTCGAATTGGCCAATCAGCTTTTGGCCGTGATGAGTCCCTGATGATGACTCAGACTAGGCAAGTTTACCTACATCTACGGTGCCACCTCGAGCCACTTGGGACCTCGATGCTTCGGGTGTCAGAAAATGGTCAATACGATTCATATCTGTAGCAAAATTTTCCATTTTAGATTCCACAAGAACAACAACTTCTATTACTTGAGTAGGTCCTTGAGATTCCTTCAATGCCTTTGAGCTTACTTAGTTCCTAGTTTAATTGTAAAATAGTGACTCTACAAAGTTGTAATATAAAGATTTTAACGAAGATGCATATACCGTAATTACTCGAATATAACGCGCACTCGAAAATAACACGCAGGTATAACTTTGGGCCAAAAAAATCTGGAAAAACGCAGTACTCGAATATAGTGCGCACCTAAAATTTCCCGCTGACGAAAATCAGAAATCTTACCTTTTTTTCTTCGTTTCACGATTGTTTTGTTCAAACAAATTTATTCATTAGAATCCTTCAAATGAAAAGTTCCTCTCTCTCTTTGTCTGTCCTCTCATACATCTCTTCGTTGAGAATCCTATCAACGTCCACGCTTCCTTCATCCACTTCCTCTTCCTCCCACAACACATCATCCGATTGGCTTTACGAGATGACGTAAAATCCGTGCGTCAAAGTGAGTTTGACAATGCTTTTTTCGATCGAAAATTTGTAATTTATTTTAGTTATTGATTATAACACTGAACTGAGAGAGGGTGAACTGAGACGGGTACGAGGCTAGAGGGGGGCAGTGGTGGTCTCGGCTTCACGAGATGACGTAAAATCCGTGCGTCAAAGTGAGTTTGACAATGCTTTTTTCGATCGAAAATTTGTAATTTATTTTATTCAATTCAATTTCAATTCAATTTATTTGGCAAGAAAAAGCACCAGGCTAAGGGCCATGTAACAAGATACAAAAAAAAAAAAAAAAAAAAAAAAAAAAAAAAAAATAGTTTTTGATTATAACACGCACCCCCAACTATTGGAATTAATTATTTTGCAAAAACCTGCGTGTTATATTCGAGTAATTACGGTAGTCACGCCTGCTAGGAAAAAAAAGGTGCCTGGAATGATTGCAGTGGGTGTAGTGCTCACTAAGCAGTGATATATATAAAGCTCAATATTATAATGACTAAAGATCTGCTGTCCCGTAAGCACAAAGAAAAAAAATAAAAACATTGATTCGTAAGCAGAGGAAGCAAGAGGAAAGGGAGGAAATTATAATGAGTGTGAGGGAGGGAGGGTAGAAGGAAGGGAGAGGCATTTAGTTGGCAGACAGCTTCCTGATTCAGCCAGGCTGGGGAGCAGGCATTGCTGTCTCCTTCCATGTAAGTCATCTATCACTGCCTATTTCGAGGAGACTGACCCACTCCTCCCCCTTCCACCACGTACACGCAAACCCCCAGTAGTGAGTAGTGAGGATTCAATCTCTCCTTGCCTCACAGTCATCTGCAGAAATGCATTTGTTCATCCTATACAGCAATGCTCAAAAACCTGCCGATAATCATCAAGCAAGGCCGGTAGGAATCGCGGCGGGGGAGTGAGCTCCCTTCGTGTGGGCTTTCTAAAATTTCTGAGGTCTATGGATATATTAGTGCCAACACAAAAGAGTTTGAGAGGTGTATTAGAGGTCTTTAAAGAATGTGTGAAGACAAACATTTTGTGATTCATGAATAAAATGATAGTCAATAGTATTTTTCAAGGTGAGGTTATTAGGAATAATTGTGTTAGGAGCAGCCTGCTATTGTTTTTCCCGTGTGCGGTCGATTGGTCGCTGGTCTTTTGGTCACCGTCTTTTGGTCGCCGGTCTTTTGGTCGCCCGTTGTCGCGGTCGGGGCGACCAAAAGACCGGCGACCAAAAGACCGACGACCAAAAGACCGGCGACAAAACAAGGTAAAACAACAGGGGCTACGCATCAATAAAAGCCAACAATGGCCATGAGCAGTTTCACTGAGCCGACGTGTTAGTGTATAAGAGTTTGTATGTACATGCGTTGTCCCTTTAAGAAGCTACGTCAGTCAGGGTCTTAACAAGTTCTCCAACAAAAAACAATGAAAGTCCGGGAAATTTGGAGCTTTTCTTTGGCCTAATAATTAATAGGGCATTAAGTATGACTAAATAGTAATTCGCAGTTTGTATTTAGGGAATTTGAGCAACGATTTAAATGGTAATTATCAATAACCTTCCGGGCAACCAAAAGACCGGCTACCAAACGACCGAGTACCCCGAGTTTAATGTCATGTTTGGATCGTCTGCGTAAATTCCCTTACCATGCAGCCACGCTACCTTGCTTTTCCCTGGTCCGGTTTGGTTTCATGTTTCGTTTCACAAGTCCTTGTTATTTTGTACGGTCCCTCCTAAGTTATTAAAGTTTTGGTTATGAGCACAATTTGCCTCGTCCTCACCTACTTCCACGCGATTGGGTCCTAATCCCTCCTACTTCGCCACGACGTCTCCTGTGGACGTAACAAATTGGGCTTTTGTTAAGATACAACCCCATTAGTTATTGTGTCTTAGGATGACCTTATACTACTATTTAAGGACTCTCTCTTAACATTGTTGATTAGCTTGTAGAACCAAACCCGTTTCAGAAATATTTGATATTTATGTGTCTTGGGCTACCTTGGGTAACCTAGAGCGTAACCTTATTATAACATTGAATTGAAGAGTATACCAAAAGGAAATTCCAGACCTGTGAAAGAGCATGTTCTCTCCTGTGTAACCAGTCAGCCTTTTCGTATTTGTGGCCAAGTCACAAACATGGTCATGAGAAGTGTAAAGACACTCTCAGGCATTATAAAACTACAATAAGACTAAAGAGCTCCTAATAAATAACAAACATTTTTTGCAGGGTCAGCACAAGTTGACAATGATCATAGCTGGGACAAGGGATGAAACACAACTTTGCTGTTGTCCAGAATTCTTTTTTTCTGTCTTTACTGCTCATTCTTATTCATTTGCATAATCCCTGTGACACTGCGATTAATAACTCCAGTGTGATTTGCATATCTATGCCTGAAAGGACAGTCATTGGCAGTGCATACGGTCCAGCAAGTAAACAAACAGTGATGTGTGTTTTAGGTGGATAATAGATCAGGAAAAGAAACGTCGATTAACTTTTCTTGGGGTAAAATCACCACGTATTCAGGAGCGATGCTTACAGCGCACTTTTTCCCTTTTCTCCCTAAGTCTTTGGTTTGGGCGATAATGAAACAAGGGAATTTTGAGGAAATAGGCCTATTTACAAGCATTTCCTTGTACAAACTACTGTATTTTTAAAAGTGTGTTTTGATACATTGCTGCAACACAACTATAGAGCCAGTCATACAGCAATGTGTTTATTAATGTGTGCAATAGCTCAGATGATCTATTGAGAGCTCCTAACATTTGTTACCATAGTTTTTTTTCATGTTTTTAGTTTTACAGTGCCGCCATCTAGAAATCTATTCAGTTGTTATGTTTTCATCGAGTATGAATTAACAATCCTTTATCAATGAATTACACCATTACTTAGGATAGGATTAAATACCCAAAATCTGATTATAAAAATCATTTAAATGAAAATTCTGATGAGTGCACTAATGGGGAGATATATTGGACTTGCTTCAACAGTGACCCCATGTGGGTGGAAATATGACTTCCTTTTCAATCATTTTCAAGAAGGGACTTTTCGAACAAATAATTCATCTTTCATAATATCGTAAAAAAAATCAATAGAGGGGTCTAAAATACTGTATACTCCTTAAAAACTAATCATGAGAGGAAAGACCTTACTGGCCATCTTGAAAAAGACATTATCATTGAATATAAACAGAATACATATTTTACATATGATTTATTGATATATTATAACAGCTGTGGGCTTCACAGCCAAGACCAGTTCTAAACTTTGGTTGAGAAGTTTTTATTTTATATATATATATATATATATATATATATATATATATATATATATATATATATATATATATATATATATATATATATATATATATATATTCATACATATATACATATACATATACATATATATATATATATATATATACACATACATATATACACATATATATACATACATACACATATATATACATATATATATGCATATATATATATACATATATATACACATATATAGACATATAAATATATATATATATATATATATAATGTTTATTCTAAAATATCGCATCTGAATAAATGGAAATCCCCAGTATTAAATATGAGTTTTAAAAAATTCCATTAATTAAAATTAAAATACTTGCTTTAGGCTTAATGTCTTCTTTTTTTTTTAAAGACTTTTTTTTAAACATGTTACGTTTGCCACAAAACTTGTAAGGATGAATTGTTTTGCTGTGTTGGCTCTCGGCACTTCTGTGGGATGACACACACATGCACACACATACACACACTTTCTCCTCTGGGGGACCAAAGGCTGCAAATGACAAGCCTGCAATGAGGTAATGACATTTTCGCCTGCATAATGTGGCAAAAGTCATCTTCCTTCAGCCCCAACAACAACAGAGCTATCAGGCGGGCACCAGTGACAAGCTCTGTTCTAATCGCCAGGTAAAGCTTTCCCTGCAGCTCAGGACTAAAGCATGCTAACAACTAAATAATTGAACAGGGGCAATATGTTTAGGAATGGTGGAAGAGAGGCACAGTGGTAGAGAAAATGCAGGTGGATGTGGATTCTTCAAAATCATGTCTGCAATCTTCCCTGCTTGAGGTTACAATCATCAAACGTCTGCTTTGGTGGAAATGTCAAAGCACTTGGCGCACACTTACTCATCTGGAAATATTTTACCACACTGATACCCCAAATAACCTATCTTTATTATTTCAATACATGTATAAGCCCATACTGTTCTGTTGGCAGCTTGTTAAAGCTACACCTTGAATGTAAAATGTTATTGCAATAACTTGGTGTAAAACTGCATATTTGAACAGTGCCTTTGTTATAGAGATTTTGCAACCAAATGAACAAGACTCAACGTTGCCATGACGATAAATCGGGATTTTGGCATTCCCATCTTGTCTTGTGTTATTGCTTGCAATCCTATGTCCCAGTTTCACAGAAAAGGTTGCTAACAATGCATATAGATGAAGAGGACGAGAAAAGAAAGTGGAGGTGGTGGTGGTGGTGGTGTTACACACGGTCTGACCTTGGGAGAGATGGGGACAGTTCTGTGGCCACTTAGGGAATGGGATGGATGAGTTTGGAGAGAGAGTGAGAAAGAAGGCAGAAGATGATGTGTAGCAATGAAGCAGTCTCATACCTAGCCACACAAAGCGAGAACCGGTGGGGCAGTCATCTGAAACTGACATGACCCCTTTATGCAGACGAGAACTTGGCCTTTGACACAAATAAGGGAACCGCAGTGTACATGTCCATGTTTCTCAGTGGACAGGACAATGGGTAGAAAGGGGTCTTTGGAAAATGTAACCAAAAGAAATCAACACAAAGCAAAATACATGCAAAAGGAAAAAATGAACTGCGTAGGCCAAGGGTGTCAGACTCGGGTAGGTTCGCGGGCCGCTTTAACGTCAACTCGATTTCACGTGGGCCAGACCATTTTAGATATATTTTTTTATAAATGGATTAAAAAAACTGGATTAAAGGCCCTGAATATTCAGTTTTTTATAGATCTAAAACAATGTTTGTTTTAGCTTCTTTTTTAATATATTTTTAGATTTTACAAAATGATTTTTGAACTTAAAACAAAGAAAATATGGATTAAAAAAATAGCAATTATCAATTTAAAAGGGGGAAAATCAGGAAATGTAATATACATCTATACTCTTCATTTGAATTTGATCCTAAAATAGAAAGTCGGCACTCATGATTTCCTTTCCCGGGCCACACAAAATGATGCGGCGTGCCAGATTTGGCCCCCGGGCCGCCACTTT
Source organism: Stigmatopora argus (assembly GCF_051989625.1). Classification (NCBI taxonomy): domain Eukaryota; kingdom Metazoa; phylum Chordata; class Actinopteri; order Syngnathiformes; family Syngnathidae; genus Stigmatopora; species Stigmatopora argus. The sequence continues at coordinate 7,363,272 of NC_135403.1, forward strand.
GACATCCATGGTGTAGGCATTCCTAAAGAGTAGCTTTAAATGGATGTTTATTTAAGCCTGTTAAAACTAAAACTGACTGCATTTTAGTCGCAAGGTATTTTGAGGTAAATGGAAAACAACAGGTATCTTATCAAGGCACATCTGTGTTTATGTGTGCCACAAAAACAGCCCTGTTTTCTTAAAAGAGCATTCTTCCAGCTGTGAAATCTTTCTTGAACAGTCCCCAACAAAGGGGGGATTGTGGTGGAGACCTCAAGTGGCCCAGAGAGGTGTCACAGTAAGCAGGGGTGTCAAAGACTTGTCACTGGTAGGTGGTTGAAAAGTATGAAAAATACCCTCTCTGGGGATGAATGCGGTGAAGAAAGAGTGTTTTTTTTTCATGTGTGTGTTGGCCTTGACTCACTGCAGCCTGTTGCATCAACCCTTGTCAAACCTCCAGACAATAGGTCTCCATCTACACGGCAGACAGTTTTCGCCTTCAAGGTTGATGGCTGTATTTTTCATTTTGACAAATCATGCCAGGCTGAGATCAAAATAGTTGCCTTCATAAGTGAATGCTGACAGCTTCATTTTACTCACACTGAAAGTTATATGGGGCTCATTATTTGATGGATTATTAGGAGATTTCTATTAAAAGACATTTTAGGCAACAATGGGTTCAAGACCGTAATTTCCGACTGACACAAATAGAAGTATTGGGCCACTGTATATTTTCTTTGGAGCCCATCCTGGCCGACTTCGGGCAAAAGAGACGCAGTGTACAATGAATGGACAATCCATCAAGTAGAAAATCAAACCCCTAGTCTGCATTTACAAGCATTAATTAATCATTTGCCATCAAGATCCAGGTGAATTCTTGCATGACAATATTAAAAGATGCTAATGTTGCGACACAAATTAATGTGCACTCAAATAGCACATTAAATAGATTTCAATTTGCAGGTTTGCATGCATAGATGGATTGTAGCAAAAAGTGCTTATGTGGATATCCAAAGCTTGCAAGTTGACAAGCATCACTAGAGTGCTTAAAAACAAGAAACCCATTCTTCAGAGTAGGTGAAATGCGTTCATCAGTGTAATGAATCTGGCTGTCTGGTGGCAGGAAAACTATATTTGGCTATTTGGACAAATATTGTGTTTTGTGGAGGAGGTATTTGATTAAAGTACATTGCAAAAAGAGGTTGTAGGTCTATGTAAAACATTTATTGTAGTACCAACTACCTAACAAACAATAAAGCTAGTCTAAAGCAAGGACTAGTGGACATGCAGAGTATCACAAGGTTCAACTAGAAGTTGCATATTTTCAAAATACAATGATGAATTTAAGCAAAATGTTCAGATGTCCAGTATGACTATTTTGTTTCAGGCAAGAGTTTTTGTTCGGTTACGAGTGTGTTGCCGTGGCTTTTTCCCGTCATTGTAATACATTAGCAAATTGTCATTACTTTTTATGTATATAGTGTTCACGGATGGGATGATTCAAATTGTCTTTAAACAACTTTTCATTTTAGGAGTGCTCATTTTAAGTTACTAAATGTAGTTTCTTGTCCTAAAAATGATGAGCATTAATCAAAAGCTTATAAACTGAAATTCAGATAAACGACACAAAAATGGAGCAGTGCACAACCCAAGATTCCTCTTGAATGACAAAATGAATCCAGCAGAGTGGCTCACTCAGCCACTCACTTTCTGAACCTTTTGTTGTAATAATTCTTGATATAAGGATTAATATGCAATTCAAATCACAGGCTCGGATGACTCATTTGTTATTAACTTTCTCAGAGTGTAAAAATCTTTTTGGGGTCATCTGGATTCACTGATTACTTTTGGCCTAGCAGGTGATTGCAAATTATAATGGTATATTTACTTACCTCATTGATTTCTTTGTTAATATTGAGGGTAGTAGTCCCATGATATACTGGTCTGCTCACTCCATACATTTTGGAAATCATATTAAAGAAAGAACTTGATCTTCTGGGTGTTTTTTTCCATCAATATGATCAAGTTCTCTTCTGAATGAATATTGAGAGCATAACCTGTATGTAGAAACAAGCGAATCACCAACAGGAAAGAAATGTATATATACATTGCTATAAAAACTACGTTTTCAGTGGTAACACTGTAAGACAGCAAGGTAATTTTTTCCCAACTTGGCTCAATGGGAAATCTATCTTATTTGTGGGCTCGCCAAATCAGTGGGTTTTGCAAGATGTGAATTTATTCTCAGTTTATACAGGGGTCTTAGAAAGGAAATCTGTAACGGATCATTTTGGGAGGAAACAGACAATCGCACAAAACAGACTAGTGAAAATGTAAATGTGTGCTAATATGATTCTGTTTCAAGAAAAAGACAGTGTTTTGCATTGTCAAACTTACTACTGCTGATTTCCTCCAAATCAGCATCAGAACCACAATAATTCCATTATTCAATAATAGATAATAGATCATTTTAGCTTCCGGCATTCAAAAAATGTTAACACAATGTAGAAAATAGCACAGGCATTTGGCAGAAACACTCCTGGGTATGCCTTATTTTGTAGCCCGAGCTTCCACGCCAGTTTTTATTAGCAATACAAGTTTGTACAAATCAGCCACTATGCCTTCTGGCGGCCAAACAAACTGAAGGGATTACACCGTTGACAGTGAAAATAAACAACAGAACATGGAGCAATTTACACATTATTTTATAATTGCATACCTTACCAGTGCAAGTCACAAACAGGGTGCAAATTGTAGTTCACACACCGACTGCTGAGTCGGGTCCCAGTAGGGTGCTACCTAATGATACTAGCTCATGGTAGATGGATAGCTGAGCTGTGTCTCACTTTAGAGGCGAAGGCCAGCTTGGCCATTTTAAAAGCACAACAGGGTCACTGTAATGTTTGGCATGCTGCTCAGAGTCTGTGCGTTAGTCACACAGAGTCACCTGGGGAATACTTTCTACCTCCACTGATCACTGGCCTGCACCTCCTGGCCCTGAGAAATCAACAGCCAGGATTTATGGATTTGTCTTAGATTGGCTGTCCCACATTTGTACCCCCATAAATACTTTTACAGCTTTGCTAATGCCACTATGGGGAATAAACAAGGTTACTGTGGATGTAGGTGAGGATGAGGGTTTACAGACATCTCACAATTAAAAAAAACTGAAGGAACAACTTCAATGGAGATGAACATCTAAATGTAAATTGTACTGTGGTTTATCATGGTAAGAGTGGTTTTGGATTGGATTGGATAACTTTATTCATCCCGTATTCGGGAAATTTCGTTGTCACAGTAGCAAGAGGGTGAGGATGCAGAAATAGGAAAGGCATTTTAGACATAAATAGATAGGTAATAAGTGAGTTAATAAATAAATACATGAATAAATATATAAATAAATAAGCGTGTTGCTGAAAAAAATAATAACAAAACAAATGGCTGAGTGTTAAGCCCTACCGTATGCATGTACATCTGTGTATGTATGTATGTATATATATATATATATATATATGTATGTATATATCTGTGTATGCACACAAATGTGTATAGATACATGTATATATATACGTGTATATATATACATATATATATACACACATACATATATATATACATACATACATATATATACATATCTATATATACATAGATACATGTACATATACACATGTGTATACACACACATATATAAATATATATATGTATACATACACATATATATATATATATATATATATATATATATACACACATACATACACAGATGTACATGCATGCATACGGTAGGTTTTAACACTCAGCCATTTGTTTTGTTAAAGAAAGTTTTACAAGCCAAATCTCCAACCCATCGATTCAAACAGCTGCAATAAGCAAGTCTTTGGAATACCCCAGAAAAGACAAGTCTGATCATTCAAAAAAACTTGACTTATACCTGTTGGATGATTAAATAAAACTCCTACTTAAATTAAATGACCTTGGACTTACGATTGAAGACATTTAGGCTACATTTTTGAAGCACATTACTTCCCTTCAGCTTTAAATGCTACTCATTCCGACAACTTCATTAAAATTGCAAGGCTTCAACCAATTAAATATGCATCATGAAGCCATCACTCTCTTCATAATGAATAAGCGCTCCTTAGAATTGACACTTGCTCTCCAAGTGACTTTGACTCATGGGACTGAGGCTGGCTAGGAAATAACCAAGTGAGGACTTTTCCTCCTACAGGTCTTGAAAAGAATTCAGTATAAGGCAAACCAAATATCAGATCAATTGTTTACAGTGTGTGCAGACATGCTATACATTTGTTATACAATTACAGCGTGCAGTTAATTTGACTAGTATGGTCGCACATACCTCATTTGTCTAGGCAATTTTTCTAGTTTCCAAAAGAGGTGAAATATTTACCTGAGATTTTATAGCAACTCGAAGGAAGCAAAGTGAGTGGAGTCAAATATTCCAATGATAAGCACATGTCTGCAGCTAAGGAAGAAAACAGACAAACACACACAGCATACATCTTCATCTGAGTCTCCTTACAAAAGGTTAGCGTTTATCTTGCTCAAATCTTACCTGATAAATGCTTTACTAACTCAATAGTTTCACAGTGGGGGTGCACATTTGTCATCGTTGGGATGACATGCAGAGTTGGTCACAGATGGGACCCCCGTATCCCTCATGTAGAAGATATGGGCTGCAGGTCAGACCAGATGAGTGCATGTGATGGATGACCCCACTTTTATGAATCTTCCCTAAAGACATTTTACGTGCTAACAATTTTGTATGCGACAGAAAGGCTGCAGTTGAATTTCCCTTTTGCGTCTAAATAAAGAGCACCACATTAATTAGTAGTTAACAACAATTTATGACATAAGAAGTCCAAAGTCCAAAACATTTAGGCAACAACATCAGTGACTGAAAACCAGTGGTAATTATGAGTATACGTATACTATTAAGTAAATTGTGCATTATGAGTAATTACGCAGTCCAATATACCATTGCAAAGTTACCTTGAAAATTTAACAATCTTTGCTGATTTTAAAAGTAACAGAGTTATTAGTCGTATTACCTGAATGAAAATAGGGTAAAAAAAACATATATACTTTACATGAAAGCAGCCTCTCTATCAACTTTTAAAACTAGCCCCAATATCCCAAACATTCCATCAAATATGACAGTTTGTTTGTCTTGTTTTAAGTAAGCTGGATAACACTATGTTGACAGTAAAGTGTATAACAACCCTCAATGTTTTTGTTTTTACCTGACACAAACTCAATATGGAGACAGACATTCGAGGTTGAAAAAATAAATATCTGTTATGCATTCATTGCTGTTTATTTCACCGGCTACTTGTTATGTAGGTTACACAGAGTTGTCAACATGTTGAAAATAAGAGTTGTGTATATGTGATGCCACTCCCCAAGACGGAAAGTAAAGTTTGGATATTCTGTAGCGTTAGAAAAGTTGATGGCATTCCTCACAGCTTAGTTTGAAAATAATACCTTAACAGGTATTAGAGATAGGGGTCTGCTATTGTCCAATTATGAATGAAAGCGAGTCCTTGGCAAGGTTAGAATGATTTTTCTCTGATAGAGTGATTGGAACAGTTACTTCTTTGTCACAAAAAACATTCATGAAGTTTGGTTCTTATTTTACTTTATTATGGGTGAACAGAAAAAAGTGATCAAATCTGCTGGGTCAAAAATATACATACAGCAACATGAATTAGCAATTTTGGTGACTTAGAAAGTTGTCAGTGAAATGAGCTTCATAGCATGGCCTCTTAACTTCTTGTGAGTGATTATGAGTGACTACAGCTGGTGACTTCTCTGAGGGCATTTAAATAGGGCTTGTTGGATGCAAACACCCACAAACGCTACAATGGGAAAGTCAAAGGAGCTCACCATGGATCTGAAAAAGCGAATCCTTTTGACTATACATACATATATATATATATATATATATATATATACATATATATATATATATATACATATATATATATATATATATACATGTATATATATATATATATATATATACATATATATATATATGTATATATATATATATATACATATATATATATGTATATATATATATATATACATATATATATATATATATATATATACATATATATATACATATATATATATACATACATATATATATATATATATATATATATATATATATATATACATATATATATAATCTTTCAGTGAATTTATTTATTTGTGAAGTCCTCTTACATGACCTAAACATAGAGGTTTATTTCATTTCCTAACCAGTTATAAGAACAGCAGCCTTAAAATGCAGTAAGAAATAGACATTCTTATGAAAACGTCATATTTCCACATATTCAATATATCTTGTTTTTAATTGACAGCATTTGGGAAGACATTTAGATCAGCCCATGTGACATTCAAAGTCTTTGGGTGGTCATCACCACCTGAAGTGAAACGGCACCTCATCGCAAATACGGCATCTCAAACCTTAATTTATCTTTGACTGACATGCACCCCTGTACACTTCTATTACTACTTCTACTACTTCCCTACAGAGGACGAACAACAATTTGATTTCCAAATCCTCTCATATGATAGCTGCTGAGTGTGAAAGTTCACTCTCTAAGGTTTCCTTGCTGCAATAACAGGTAGAGCGAGGTAGGATCTTCAAGGTAAACTAAAGCGGCGGCAGCAATTTCCTACTGACTTTACTCTATTTGGTTTGTTCGCAGTATTACCCCCTCTACCCCACCTTCTTACTGCTATTTTTCCCCCCAAGCTACGGCTGCCAATATTTGACCGTTGAGACACTTTCCCAATCTTTGGATATTTGGAGTTTCAGAGAAAAAGTTATCGGACCAATTACATGTTGACAGGTGTCTGTAGACGCTAAAAAGAGACATGACCTCGTTTTAATAAAAAATAATGTTTTATTAAATAAAAGGATGAAGACGACTTTGGATGATCACCTGAAATTCAGCCAGACGAGGTAAAAAAAAAACATTGTCAAAAACATTTTGGCAACCTTCAGTAAATACCGTTAAATTCAATGAATTCAAATAGAGAAACAATAGCACTATGCCCTTGTAAATCTAGATCAAAGTGCTTCAAAGGTCAATGCTTCATGTTCTAATGGCGACACAAATAGAACTGCCCTTTTTTCTTTTTTTCTCCAAAGGATATGTTCAAATAAGGATACAAATGGTTCTGCTGGCCCACAAATTCAAGCCTTGGCATCTTGAATGAATAAAGTATAAACACATATTGAAAAGAAAGCATCAAAATGTGAACTCTGTCACAATTCAAGAAAAGAGATCAAAATGTTCTTTGTGACTTTGCAGTTTTGTCTTTTGTTTGCTATTTTGTTCCATTTTGTTCCATTCTTTAATGTTAAAACCTGAATGTGAACTTAAATTAACCTATTCCTTTCATCACTAACCTACACTAACACAGTAATCGAGAAAGGAAGCCGTATTCTCATTGCAAACTCACCTGTGCAAAATAGTTCAATGCATGACATTGTAAAACAAGGACTAGATATAATAAACAATATATTTTCTGATTTTCTCCACAAAAAAAAAAAAATGTAGGTTATCTGAATTATATTTATAATTATACACAGTATATATTCTGATAACTACATAGCTTACATATAGTATAAGTATAGTAGTTTATAACTACCTAGCTTACATATAGTTTAAGTATAGTAGTTTAAATTAAGGCATACCATCTATCTAATCAAAAGCCCACTATTTGAGGTAAAAAGGTTAAATAATAAATGGGGGGCATCTGAAAAACAAATATTTTCATGAACACTACAAATATTTTCATGAATACTGATCAGGAAGAATATAAATATCTAGTTTTAAGAAAGTACCAACCTGTAAATGTTATCGTTGCTTTCCTCTTTTCTTGGTATCATTATTGTCTGGTTTCGGCCTGGCTGATCGAGCAAATTGCTGGAATTATCACTTAAGGGCTTTGAAAAGGGAAAGCAATGTTAATGTTTCTACTTCTGATTCTGTTTTGAATTCATGATTAATGATTATCTCATTGTGGCTTGCACTTGACTGGCAACCAGTTCACAGTGTACCCCACTTGTCATAGTACAGCACCCTCATAAAACATATTATGACAAATATGGTATGCATCATATTTGAATGAACAAAGCAATTGATAAAAAGGATACAACCACGAGAGGTTTGTCAAAGAGAACATAGCCGTTGGTTTCCCGCAGGGCTTTTTCAGCACTCTGCTCAGTGGAAAGTCCAACAAAGGCTTGTCCTTTCATCCGACCCTCTTTCATTAAGACCACGTCAAACCTGGTGAAAAACAGGGAGCAATGGACTATTGTTAGCACTCATAATTCCTGTACACACATCTGCGTCCCTTACTACCAAAAAATGCATGCATTTGAAAACCAACTGAGGCCGGCAAAATACAGAAAAGTGTGTAAGGATCTTTAACTACACTTTTTTTATGGCACTGCAGTAGAGCTTGAAAATATGGATGTTGGGAATGGAAAAGCTTTACATTTTCTCCTATTAAGTACAGCCTGCTGTATCCTAAGCGACACTCCTGAGAGCCCTCAGACTCAGATGGGATATTTTCAATTGCAAACGGATCGGCTACTGCTGTCGCATGATTATAATCTTGTTCATTTTTCCCAAAAACTTCTAAACTGGGTTTCCCCTCTTCATGATTTCTGTGTATTTTGCATATTTAAATAAGCGTGTGGTGTAATCAAGTCAAACTCTGTATTTAAATCCAATTGATATGATATGAGGTGAACTTAAACAGGCAGTTCATGCTATAAAACCCTCCAATACAGCATGGTTGAAACAATTCTGCAAAAAAAGAGTGGCCTAAAATTCTTTCACAACAATGTGAAATACTCATCACTAAATATCGCAAAGCTTGATTATACTGCAAATGCTGCCAAAGCTGGCATAAACTTTATTTGTTTCAAGGGGGCAGTACTTTTTCATAAAGAACTATGTTTGGATTACTTTTGTGCTTTAACATCGTAAATCTTGATTTAGAAACTGGATTTTGTATATCCATGTTGCCTCTGTATAATATTAAAATTGGTTTGATAAACTCTTAACTTCCCAAAAAATAAAATAAATATGAAAGGAAAAAAGAAAGGCAAAACACTTTTTCATGGCATTGTATAGTGCTGGATGTAATATGGGCGTGCCGCTGTATATGCAGTCGCTGACACTGAACTGGACTTGAAATCGATTTTAAATACTATAAAGAAAAGAAAATGTTATTCAATGCATCAGAGGTTTTGTCAGAGAACACATCACACTCTCCGTTAATGGTAACATATTGTAAATAATTACAAATGATAAAAATGACCAAATGCTATGCAATCCAGGCCAAAATCTGTCTGCGGTATATCTTTTTTTAATTTGACCAGAATGAGAGATTTGAATAAACACAACCCGAGAGTGTGGCGCTTGATCCAACAAAAGCTCACTCTGAGGTCCCAGGTGGAATATTCATTTAAAAGTACAGCAGATGTACAAACAAACAAAAAAACAAAGAATCCCTGCTGATCTATGTGTCAAGTTGGATCCTTTTTTAATAACGTAGAAACAGTGCATTACTAGAATCTCTCGAGAGAATGTGACAAATTGCCTAAATCCGAAATAGCTCATGAATAGGCGGTAGTCTAAATAAGAGGTTTTTGTGAGTCTTTTGTTACTTAACTGCCATTCTGTTGAAGCAGTCCTTAAACCTAAACTACATTGTCTCTGATTGGTTAAAAAAAAGAAAAGGACACTTACATATTTCTTTCAACTTCTGATGAAGCATCAATGTATCTCCCATAGATGTACTTTAGGTCCTGGAACATAAATAAAAGACAAATAGCACCGAGCTAATTATGGGCTTGTTTTACATTGACATTCAACAATGCAGCAAAATATGATGACTTAAGCAATAAGCACAAAACGGGACAACCACAAATGGGTCAAATGCCAGAAAAGGACATACTTTCTCCTCCACTTGTTTTGCGATATTCTTCACATAGAGCCTGCAGGTTGGCTCACCTGGCTCGTAATTTTTAAACACCGTCATCCTTTTTGTCTCTGTTTCAGGAAGGAAACAGTGATTTGGGAGTCATATTTGAGTGTTTGTGCAGGGATGTGTGTGTTTAGTCATCTCTATGTTTACCGTCTCTTGAGAGACGTCCTTTCTCAAGCTCTTTCCTTGAGATGACATCAGAGGGGAGATCCTCCTCTTCCTCACTGTGGTCCTCACATTGTTCAGATGGCTGGATGCTCGGGTAGATCTTCCCAAAGCCTTCTGTAGCATCATTATTGTTGATGGTAATCTCTCCACCATCCATTTCTGAGGGATAAACAGAAACAAAATTCAACTCATTAACTTGATGGTGAACACTAGCTTTACGTTATTCCTAAAAATTAACCAGCCCTCTGTAATAACAAAAGAAACATAAAAAATTGAAATTCTGGGGATGCATTGAAGCCATTTAGAGTCGGGTGTGAGTCACTGCGCTTCTGCTAATGTCAGCTGCCGCTAACACCTGCAGGTTGACTGTCTCGCTCATCATTAACTGTGAGGAGACTTTTTGCCATCTTTACGGAGAGATTGATGTCAAAATAAGATGTTAGAGCATTCAATTCAACAGTAAATGATTTGTTTTCAAATGTATGGCTCTTGATGTTATTTAAGGATATTTCCAGAGCAAAAATTTCAAGAGTAATGGACAAATTCTGATTTCTATGATTACGAGCAGGTGATATCTTTATAAAATCCAAATAGATCAGGTGTCAAGCAATGGCTGTATTTTAATGTGCCACTCTGCTTCCGATCAGATTGTACTATTTACCTTTTTCATTAGAATGATATTCTATTTTAAGTAAAAACTGATCATCAGCGTCACAGCCAGTTTTTTTTCTTAAAAAACAAATATATATATTTATATATATATGTACATACATATACATATATATATGTGCATACATATAACATTTTCACGTCAAAATTATAATTCTTTTTTAAACACCTAGGAGGCATTTGACTCCAATGGCTGCCATTGACATAGCTAGTTTTTGACTATTGTTTCTTAAAATTACTTTACCACAATAATTATTTTTTTTAAATATTAGAAATAGTCAGTTCCCCTATGAGTGTCATTTAAAAAAAAAAAGGTCCTTAAAAGAGTCAATTATTTACAAAATAAACTATGTGCAAAATGATGTATATATGTATGTGTATATTTATATACATATGTGTATGTGTATATATATAAATATATGTATATATGCATGTGTATATTTAAATACACATATATATATATATATATATATATATATATATATATATATATATATATATATATATATATATATATATATATATATGTGTGTATACATATAAATATATGTATATATGTGTATGTGTATATATATGTGTATGAGTATAGATGTGTGTGTATGTGTATATATGTGTGTGTATGTGTATATATGTGTGTATATATATATGTATATATAGTATGTGTATATGTGTACATATATAAGGAATACACAACATGGAGCAAAATGGTATTACAAAAGCGTGAGTGAACTAGAGCGAAGAATTTTTTTCTTGAATATCTGATTCTCCCTTCCTCCCCCAATCCCCTTTCATTTCAAAAGCTTGTTTATCAGACAAAACAAGACTAATCCAAAAAGCCACCTGTCGTTATTTATCTTGGCTCCACGCCTTTAGGAAATCTACTGTGCTTCACTTTGAGATCGGTTTTACTTCTCTGGAGTTTGCTGGAGAGTCAAGTTGTGGCAAGAGATAAGGTGTCAAAACAACTATATAAGGAAAAATGGCAAAGTGCACAGCCGACAAGTAACACAGAAAGTACCAGGCGCCTTGCTTTTCCAAATGACATTTCCCCACACTGATAATGGCACCACCTTTTCAGTGGAAGCTGGCTGTTCCTGTGATATACAGTATTGCTATTCAGATTTCCCACATAGATATCAAAAATATCAAAACACCTCTTCGCCTAATCTGATAATATGAAACAGTGGCCCGGGTAATCTAATCTAAATATCAAATGCTCAGCAAATGTAACAATATCTATGGGATAAACTAGTAGATCACTGCAAGAAACACCCACTGACATTTTTAAGATACATGCCTTTAAAATGATGAAAATAAGTTAAGTTTTTTTTGTTTACACAAGTAGAGGGGTATATTATGAAATATGATTATTGGTTATGATTAAAAAAATGGCTGAAGTTCACAGTGGTTTACAACTGTAGTAGTGATATGCTATTGTTACAACTGTACTTGTATGGCATCATCAAACAAACACATCTTCACTAATTATGTACTGTTGAAATGAAACTGCATTTAAAGCAATATCACTATATTTTACAGAAAACATTTTGAATTATTGCCTACATTTTTATTTACGTAACAAAGTCATACCTAAATTTATATCTATTTTTCGACTTTGAAATCAAATACTAATAGTCACTCGGTGACTGCTAGATGAAAATGGCAATTCAAGATCTAACTAAAAAAGAAGGAGCCTTACTCATACCTTCATCACACTCCGTCCTACTCCCTTCCACCCTGGCTGCCACTTCTGGAACTGAAATGTGGAATTCTATTTTCTTCAGTCCAGTGGGGTTGGGTTGCTCAAACACGTCTGATGGCTGCATGACTGGAGCGCTGAAGACAGCAGAGACACTTTTCTGAGCACACACCTTCTAAAAGAATTCACAATAAATCCTGTGCAGCATTGGGGGCCTTGGATTTTCTGGTGAACAATTCCCAGTCCATCCAGCCTGGAGACATTGGGCATAAAAACTCGAACAGAGTTTGTGGCATATTGAGGGGAGTATGAGCATGGATATTGCCTTCCTAAATCAGCACTGTATTTGTAACACATTACAATAGAAGCTCCTTTTTTAATATTTTATCAGATAGTGATTCTGAATATAAACGTGAGAATGTGCATGAATAGTTCCGTTCTACCTCTGAGAGTCTGTTTTGGGCACATAGAGTAGATCCTTGATCTTGGGCTTCTTTCTCTTGGAGGATGTTTTAGATCTCAGGGGTCTTTTGCATGCTTGGTTGACCAGACCCATCAGACGGACAATCCTGAAGCAAAGACAGCATTGGGAAAAGGACAAGTTTTCGGTTCTACCTGAAATATTTATTGCTGTGTTAAGTGTGAATTAACTGTGAACGCAAGTGAAATGTGTTAGTATAAATGATACATGTTGCGTGCTCGCTAATGTGATCCCGGAGTTGGAGAAATTAATTACTTTAAAACCAAAAATCTGAATTAAACAAGAAGTGTGCAGTTATATGTCAAAATAATAATTCAACTACCAATGGACAGCATTATGCATCAAGATTATGAACTTGCATGCATGTATTTTCTTCTAACAATTTGCAGCAACATGTTGCATTGTGTCCTACATTAGAAAAAAGTGTCATAGCACTTCTAGTGCCTTGAATGTGTAAAAGTGCTGTATGAGTAAATTTACCCCAAAAATAGGTAAATAAAGCTACAAATTGGATAAATTGTAAAGGTCTCCATACATGTATTTTCAAAGTAACACCCCACAATGTGAAGCAGTGTCCCTATGAGCCACATGAATGACTCACCTCTCCTTCTCTTCATCATCCCCACTCTCATACTCTGATTCCTCATCGGATGACATCACCATTTCTACTGCCGGTATAGGTGGGAGATCAGGAGGCAAGGGGGGAGGCATAGGTATGGTTGGGGCAGAACGAAGGTGGTCAAACTGCAAGAAAAATCTTTTTTTAATATCTAACTACTTTCAGATTACTTACAATGTTTTGATTTCAGTTTTTTTCTAACAAAATCTAAATCAAAATCCTGACAAAACTCACCAGGAGGGGTCTGGGAGTCATGGGTCCAAATGGACATGGTAAATTCATCTTGTTCATCAGATGCAGAACCTGGTGAATTAAGGAAAAACTTGTAAAACATACACAGCCTGTGACTATAAAACACATAGTACCATCTAACAGATTGCACAGGTTTTGTACTTTCCATTTTAAAATCTTGGATCAAGGAGAGATTGAGGTGAGCGGCATGAGTGAGGTGAGGAGGATGCTGTTGCTACTGCGACACAACAGCGCCACCATGACACTGAGCTTGCAAACTGCAGCATTGAAAAATCTAAGTAATCGACTCCTGGGGAAATGGTAAATCCATAACTCATGCTTCCCACCTATGGTTTATTATTAAAATGCACAATTTGAATTTAAAAGGGTGAATGCATGCTGGATAATGTTCAAAAGAGGTTGGATGTGTTGAAAGGATGCTCAGATGCAAATAATTTCATAATAGCTAATCTCCTCTGGCTACACACACACACATGCAAACATGATCATTAACATATTGAGTGTTTGGAGAGTGAGAAGAAAATTGTACTCACTTGAACATAAAACTTTGGCACACACAAGAGGGCGTTTGTTATATTTGTCAGAACGCTATTGGAAGGGGGTGGGTACAAATACTTCAAACTGGGATTTGGGTGATATTTCAACCTGTAATTAGCAGAGAGAGATGGGTGGAATGTAGAATAAATAAAATCCACCGTTTTTCAACAGGAAAACACAAATATATTAAATAGAATAAGGAATGAATGAGAATGAAAAAAATAAATAAAAAAAAGATCAGCACAAAACATTAAGAATTCTTAGGCAAATAACCCTTTAAAAAAGATTGTCCCATTACATCAATTATTGATAAAGCTTATTTAGAAGAAAAAAAAGCACTCGTGAAAAGCATCAATTCATCACATCCTTTAGTCACGTTTAGACAATGGCCGAATAGCAGTTAAGAAAAATATTGCACATTCTATTCATTGGCAAATATGCATTTTTACTATAAATTAACATTACGTAATTACCAAAAAAACTAACCATGAACTAAGGATATGTTCGACACTTACCCAAGACTTGGAGCAATGCTTGACTCTGAAAAAGCAGCATTAGGCTGCTTAGTTTCTGGTTTGCCCTTTGCTTCTTTGTCAATTTTATTACTGCAGAAGGTAAAAAAAGAAATTACATTGCCCTAAATTAGTAGACAATGCTAATTAGTAGGTAAACCTACCTACCCATTTGAAACAGGTGGATCTTTTAAAACTGTGATGTTATCTTGGCCTTTTGCAAACTCCACAATAAGCCTTCGATTGAGAATCTCTAGCTGATGGAGCCGGCTAAGTGCCTTTAAGAGATAGTTGATGGGTAAACAATGCTTGAAAGATGCTAACTAGAAAAGTATCAGTGTTTAATAAACTGAGCATCTGTATTTATTTATTTTATTACAGGTTCACTCACCTTTTCTGCAGCTTTTTCACTGCAAAACGTGGCAAATGCTGTGTGTTTCTGTGGATAGAAAACACCAGCTGAGGATTGTCATTGATTTAATCGACATGTGGCGAATAAGTTGCATGCAAAGAGCCCGAATTTTAAACTGTGAGTCAAATAGCCACACCTTAAGAAGCAGCGTAAAAAAAATGTGCCAAATTACCTTTTAAATGTAATTTATTCTTTGTTTTTAATTGGCTCTGATGAATTTGAGTGTATTTTAAGAGAGAATTAAAAATAAGAGAAACATGAAACGAGGCAAAGAGCCACAGCATATACAAAATATGATAAGGAGCAAAGAGCCGCATGCAGCTTGAGAGCCACGTACTCGCCACACCTGGTCTAAGCAATAATCAAAGAAAAAATAGCAGGTGCCAGTATAGTACAATCAGCAAACAAATTGTATCAATTTTCTTTAAGCGTGCTTTTTAAATAGTCTGTTATGAAATATGAGTTTATTTTAAAATTAATGTATTTATTGATTTAAAATTAATTGATTAAAAAACCTACCATCCGACCAAAGTTTGAGAAGACTCTAACAGACTGGGCTCCGAAATACTTGAGAAGATCCTCCTTTTCATCCTCGCTCAGCTCGGCAGGTAAATGACGGACCAAAAGCGTCTTGCTTCGATGCTTCTGGGACGGTTCTTCAGGAACGTCCATTTCTTAGCGTGTCAGCAAAGCCAAACTAAACACGGTAATGGATAGTGTGATATATTAAACTAGGAACACAATCATTTCGAGTGATGCTAATGGGAACACCAGTGAATTAATCCAAATTAACTGGTTGTCCCTAAAAGGCAGCAACCTTTCTCCCCTTTTCTTTTTTCTTTTTCTTTTTTTAATCTCTGTATAAAAGATAAAACACCACAAAACAGTGGTAAATTGAGAATTGTACCAATAATTACCAATGAATTACATTGTACTGTGGGTCCCACATAGCAACATCAGACCTTGGCGTGAAGCCGTAGTAACAATCAATTCAACTTTTTAACCAGCGGATTTCCACTACTTTGACATTCCGTTACAGGTATATCATTTCATAAACGAATATGAACATGATACATACTCACCTTTAGTTTTCTAGCTAGCCGAAGTATCCCTAGCCTTGGTATCACGCGTATACGGAACTAGATGCGATATGACTGCTGTGAGCAAACAACAACTGCCGTTATCACTTGACGGCCATTTTGTGTCAGTATCTTCCGGTAAAACATACACTAGTAATCTTTTAGTCAACTGAGAATGTACTTTGAATTAGATAGCTGCTCCATTTTAAATGTTTTTCAAACTGTTTTTTTCATAATATTCAAAGATGCAGTAAATTTATTGAATACTCAACCTTAACTTTATCTCTTCTTTTTTCTAGCCAATTTATTTCAATGTTAATGCGGCTGGTATAAGGCAAACCATTTGATAATCCAAAACGATTTCGCTCAGTGAAGAGTATTTTAATGGGGAAAATCACTTGCCTTAAATTCACTGTAATAGAGCCTGCCAGATAAATTGAATGGCTTAAGATGGTCACTGGCCACTAACGCGCCAAAGGCTGACTTTTTGCATCTAGTGTCATTTCTGTGATAACCATGATCGTAGCACGTCTACTGCTATATACTCTTGTTCTATTCCAAAACATGTGAGTAGTAAGCGCAGCCATGTGTTCAAGAATGGAACTGTCATTTTCCCTTTAGTTCATAACGGGAACGCACATCTTTGTAGCTGCTAGTAACATTTTTACTCTACTTTATTGCATTTCTGCATGTTACATTATTTTCAAAAATGGTCATATGCAAAAAATGAAATATTTGACAATTAAACAATGTTGAAGTTATTTTTGGCCACTAGGTGTCAACCTCAGCACATGAAAAAGAGTATTATAGCTATGGCGCTCTGTTGCAATGACACAATTCACAAGGATGCATTTGCATGATGACAATAATGAATAATATTAAACTCCTTTTGACAGGTAAATCCCACAATGGCCGCCAACTAATGCATCAACTTTAGTATACTGTGCATCAGTCTGATGTTTATTTTTCTATTCATTCATTCATCTCATCTCATTTTCTGAACCGCTTTATCCTCATTAGGGTTGCGGGGGGTGCTGGACCTTATCCCAGCTGACTCCGGGCCAGAGGCAGAGGACACCTTGTATCGGTGCCCAGCCAATCGCAGAGCACATAGAGACGGGCAACCATTCATGCACACTCATACCTAGGGGCAATTTAGAGTGTCCAATCAGCCTACCCTGCATGTTTTTGGAATGTGGGAGGAAACCAGAGTACCTGGAGGAAACCCACGCAGGCCCGGGGAGAACAAGCAAAGTCCATACAGGTGGACTGACCTGGATTTGAACCCAGGACCCCAGAGCTGTGAGGCTGATGCTCTAACCACTCGCTCCACTGGGCCACCTTTCTATTAATTCATTATTATTTTATTTCGAATTTAAATGACCTCTCACCTACAAATTTCCAATCATAAGTGGGCAAACTACTTATTGAAGCTAGCAGGCAAATGAGCAGTCTTATGAAGGTCTCCAGCTTACTATCACCAGCCCACAGAAAACCCCTGTAACACTTCTCAAGATGCTTCCAAATTCCTTTCCAAATGAGGTCTTTTCTTTGAGGAGCAATGCAAGGGCATTCCTCATCAGGGAGACACAATGCCCCCTTTCACCATGACCTGACTCAGAAATTTCACAGGTGATGGGAGGAACCATGGACAGTCAACTCTCCTTTTCGCCAATGTAATGCAATGAAGGGGAAGGAAGGGACACTGAAGGGGAGTGGCTGGATGGAAGAGAGAAGCAAATGAGTCTATACGAAGAGGAATGATACAACTGAAGCACCAAAGCCAAATCAGAAGAAAATAAAGCCTTTTCAACGACAAATCAGATGGTAACAAAGGACGCGGATAGTCAGAAAACTTGTCATGACACCGATTCTCACTATTCACGGAGGGTGTAGTACCAGTACGCGCATTAATTATATAAATGTATGTGATCCAACAGGATATAAGACATTCAAGCAACTCAAAAGCCAAAACAAATAAAGAAAAGTACAGTAAAGGCAAAAGGCACAAAACCATGGGTTAATATGTTTAGTGTGGATGAAATCCCACCCTTTCCCCATGTTTGTTACAATAAATAGGGTCATGAAAATAGCAACAAGATGCTTATTTGGAGGGCAGTTATTGAATATTTAAATCAAGTTAAGGGTTGGGTTAGGAGATTGTGGCTGTGATATATTCAGCTGTCATGCATGTCATATTTTTAGAATAATCCTTACAATTTTAATGTAACATTGTAGATATTCATTCATTTTCTGAACCGCTTATCCTCACAAAGGTTGCGGGGGTGTTGGAGCCTATCCCGGCTGACTATGGGCACTAGGTGGGGATGCAAACAATTCAAGGTGTCTCCCACCTGATGCTTATAGTTGGCTGGGATAAACTTGTGCTCATCTTTGTGAGCTTAAGGTGGATAGAATGCGGCGAGCAAGCAAAGTAATATAGAAATGGAATCAGATTTGCTTAAAGTTGGAGCTGCCGTACATTACGCAGTTACAAATCTCGTTTAAGGCAGGGGTGTCAAACTCATTTTTTGTCGGGGGCCACGTGGTAGTTTCGATTACATCCAGAGGGCCGTTATGTCTTCCAACTAGGCTGCCAAAATTAGTAAATTAATAAATTGACAGTTTCTCGATCGTGCTAATCGATAGATCATTTTTGGACATTCAAATTAGTACAAATTGTTTGCAATTATTGATTTAAAATGAGGAAACACAGGAAATAATCTACAATCTCCATTTTAATTTCATCATGAAACAGAAAGTTGGCACTCATCATTTACTTTCTCGGGCCACACAAAATGATGCGGGGGGCCAAATTTCGCCCGCGGGCCGCCACTTTGACACCTGTGGTTTAAGGGGTTTAGCAACTCTTTCTATTGATGAGTGATACCACTGCAATTTATTTTATTCCTGACAATTTGAATTACTGCTGTGTGGATAAACAACTTCTCAATCAAAATAATACTGAGACCAAACTCAAAAGTTTGTACCAGGCTTTAAATGGGTTTATTTAATGGTGAAATCAACATTTTTCCTTTTGATTTAATGAAGATTGTCATGTTTTGAATTCAACCTCCAGTCCCAATGGTCTGCAATGCTCGGTTTTAAAATACTGTGTTATTTCCAGACACAGGGAAGCGTCCCTTATAAGGTTAGACGCATTAGACGGTTTGTGACAAGCTTAATATCTATACTTGGTGACTGGATGGCAGTCTTAAATTATCATAATTTTGCTTGTGGTTGCATGGGAGAGACACTCTTCACTCAACACTGTTATTTCTCTATTCATCTCCAGGACAGCACAAGTTTTAGGTGTCATCCTAATTGCCTAATATTCCATTTCACATCTCAGCCTTGGAGTTATTCTGTCATCCTTGTTGTTACCTTTAGTTCCTCCTATAACTCCGCAGTGTTTTCCTTTTACATGTTGTCTCACCCTAATTAGATTTTTTTAAAAATGACATTACACAGGTGGCCCAATTCTGTCTCAGTAGTTGTTTGATACTTTTAGGAAATACATTTTTTTTTTCGTTTACGTGCACCACAGTTGTATTTGACACGTGGCTGACTTATGTGTGCCAACTCAGAGACTTAAAAGTAACAAGTAAGGCTCTGTACTGGCAAATGTAGAAAAAAGGTATTCTACATATGCACATTCACATCAAATTTAAAATTTCAACATGTAATTTCCAATTGTGCTCCTTCAAAAATAATTGAATTGACTGCAAAATGTCATTAAGTTTTATTGATAAGGATCAAGTTTAATTTACAGTAATCCCTCGAATATCGCGGTGAATGTAGACCAGACAAGATAATCGAAAAATCACGAAGTACGGTCACCCCTATAAAAAAAAACAACAACAAAAACATTTTTTTCACTGAGTTCTAATTGCAAGAGTGGCTTCCACTTATGAGTTTCAGCATGGATTTTCACATTTTTATGAACTTGAAAAAAACTAACTTTTTTTTACTTCAGTGCTGAGTCCTAGTAGCAAAAGTGGCTTCCGCTTATGAGTTTCAGCGTGGATTTTCACATTTTTATGAACTTTAAAAACATTTTTTAAAAAACTTAAGCCATTTTGTCTACTAGGACTCTGAACTAAAGTAAAAAAATGTTTTAAAATAATTAATAGCAGAAAAAAATCATAAGTCGTGAATTTGTGATAAGCGAAGTCGTGATAATCGAGGGATTACTGTATTCATTTTTTATTCTTTTTTTCATGTTGTGTGCGTGCATGTGTTTGTAGTTTATGACATGCTGAATTCGAAAACATAAACATTGAATGTTTATTGAATTGAATAAATCGCCTTTCATGTTTTGGAAGACTGTTTTGGGCTCATTTAATTGAGCCCTGCACTACATTTCAAGGTCTTCTGTTTGTACAAAGGGAAGGCTTCTACCTCCTAGACAGTAAACTCAGCTTATGTCCAACCTTCATGCTTTTAAATGAAGCCTTTCACTATTTGGGGCAATGAATGTGTTGGGTATTTCCAGCAGCTTGCGTGGAAACTCAGGTCCAGAATATATCATATCGTCTGCAAATATACTACAGAAAAATGTGTGTCCCTGAAGGAAGCTGTTTTGCTTTTGGGGTTTCCCAAATGCAGCCCAAGCCATCCGTGTTTCATCAATGTGACAGTATATTCTGCATGACCGGAATATGTAGTATGCCTAATGACTTTAAAAATAACTGGAGCCAGATTTCATGCTTTCTAAAGGAATACATTTCAAGGAGGCAGCCGCAAGCCATCCTCTTCCTGTCTGTCTTTTTGACCCTGCGCATGTGAGTGTGTGTTTGACAAAGCCGATGTGTCAGATTGGTGTGGAATGCCAATAAGTACTTGCTCAGGTCTGAAGTTTTCACTTGCCTCGCTCATTGAACATCTGTGATCCCCAAGCGCCAAAGTTGTCAAGCGGAAGCATCCAAGTCACACTAATTGTTTGAAGAGCCTCTATGTTTAAGAAAAAGGAAGTTGGGACTTTAATTGCGAAAGATGAGGCATTTTTTTTAGTATGTCCTGGCTATTTGGGAAGAAGCCTAAACAGTTTGCAGGGAGATTAAGGGATAACAATGTCACTTACAAATGAAGGAAAATAAATCTCAATGTATTAAGGAACAAACTAAACAAATATTTGAATGAAAACTTGATTAAAAAAAAGAAAAACTTACTAATTTTTCCAGATTTTTTTTGTAGGGGACTCATTGGTTTTGTCTAGATTTTTACTAAATTGATTTAAAATTATTTTGGGAAGTATAGTTCGGAGATAAAATGATTTTTGCCTTCCCGGCCCACCAAAAAGTTTGTCCCCAAAAATATGCATACGCTTAGGCTGCAAACATTATTCATTAGGATTTTTTTTGGTAAATGTTCAGTTGACAAATTAGCTCTACCTGCTGGTTTAAATCATTAAGAGTGTTAAACAAGTCTGAATGTATTTGGTTGGTGTTAAAAGATGTAAAAACTATTGTTTTTTTTATTATTTTTTACCTAGGTCTACTATGTCTTCTGTGTCTTATGTCTGTCTTGCTACTGCAACCAAGAAATATCCCGAATACGGGATGAAATAAAGTTCTAATCTAATCTAATGAAAGACGTGGGGCTAATTGCATCTCATCTGGCCTGCAGATATTCCATATTGACAATTATCAATTACTAGATTTGTTTGATTAAAAATACAGTGAAAGATATATTCTCTTCACATCCTCTTTGTGCAAGTTGGAGCTTGTGTTCTTTGCCAGACAGAATGAGTCAGATACACTGGAGGGAATATAAGCACAGTCTTGTTCTACAAAAGAGAATGGTGGAGTTCAAAGCAACAATAAAAGTGGATTTAAGAATGAGTTAATTACTGTGATAAAGGGTGAGTTGTCAGTGCAGTACTTTGGAGAAGACAAAGTATTCAATTAGACCCTAAAAAAGAATGTATCTGGATCTAACAGGTAAAAAAGCTGTGTCAATTACATCATGTGAGGGCGATCTGTTAGCCATTGTTGTATGTGACCATGGAAGGTTTTGAAAGTGGGGTTGAAAAATAGATAGATGGTTGGGAGTGACGTGAAGTTTGAAAGATACTTTACATCAGTGTGTATGAGAAAGCCTGAGTACACAACAGGGATGTCAGGAAGAATAAAAGTTTAGAATAGGGTAGTCTCTCGTTACATACCTTAATGAGGACAAGCAGTATAGAGGAAAGATTAAATGGATGGCAGTTTGTATCTGTGGCTGTTTTCAACTATTTGAGGTAATGAGGGGTCACAGTTAATGCAAATACTTGTCCTAGTAGGTAAGTTGTTATTTCCTTTGTTATTGCTATTACAGTTGAAATGTCTGCGGGAATCAAACAAGGTGTTCTCCTCTGTGGAAGGATGTTGTCGAGAATAAAGGCAGGTTCGAAATCCAGGGATGTGGCAGAATGTGAAGAATGCGCTACACAGATTTGTAGATCTGCACACCCCAAATCACTTACTGCAGGGTGATGGATTGGAAAGATTTGCTGACTAATGAGTAAAGTCTCAGGGTCAAAGTTACATGGAAATGGTTATAGCAAGAGCTGCAGTGGAATTTGAGAAGTTGCAATGAAAAGGGGCTCGATTAATCAATTATTACTTCACCGTGACAGTGTTTATGGGACGTCTCAACAGATTTGATATTCAGTACAAGTGCATCATTTAATCGCTATAGAAACAGAACTCCTTCGTAAATCAAGGGACCTGTTGATCGCAGAAAATGGCTTAAGGGACATCAGCAATTTCCATACTAGGACTGAGCTATTCAAAACCATCCAAGCCTCAGGATAGCCATTTTGAATAGGCTGCTACCTCACATTAAATCAGAATGTACACATGTGCACACATGTAAGCTACTGCAGGGTAGAAAAACTAAGGTCTGGATGTTTTCCATAACATGAAAGTTGAAGAAGTATGAGACAGTTGGTGATGCGTTACCTGAACAATTGTCTGTTTGAATTGTGTGATGCTCTCTGTGGAATAACTTTACAATACTCGATAACATATCTTTTCTGTCATCATTTCATTGGTTATAATAGTTTCTCGAATGACTTGGATGAGGTTCTTCTTGTACTAAACTATCTCATATGGGAACACATCTGAGTGAAAAGTCGCACAGAAAAGGTTGTTTGGATGTTTGGTTATTGGTGCTACAGAACGTGAGCTCGTTTTAAGAGTTGTACGCAACTTCTATGGGTTTTGGACATTAAATTTAGCTGATCATGACAGTAACAACATGTATTTTCTGTTTCCAGTCAGTCTCCTTGAGTATCACTAATTAAATTGGAGATTTAGATGGCCCTAAACAAATAATAAATAAAAAAATCAATAAATTGCCAAGAATTGACAACTTTAGTATCTTAAAACTAAGGACTCAATAACATTTTTAACAGTAAATTCACACCTGTGGAATCATTCCCTTGCTTTGTACCTAATTCATTTGATTGGTGATATTGAGACTGTGAGATATTTGGGATTTACCAGTGAATTACATATATTTTACATGAAATATGTATGTCATCAGTAGCCTTACAAAAAGTACTAATGTTATTGGTCAGCGCAAGTGGTGCTAATTTTCTTCGTGCAAAGTGGACAATGGGAGAAAAAAAAGTATGTACTTCTTTCTTTTACTTGAATGGATTTGTCACTCAAGACTGATTCAATAAGTACAATATTCTATATTGAAACCTTTGCTAATATTACAGAGCATCTTTTTATTTTCCCATCTTTGAATAACGTTTTAACTAAAAGGCCATAAAAGATGGCATAGTGAAACCCAGCCAGGAAACATTTGTATTCTATAGTCTACAGCAGGGTTTCCAAACTACGACCTGTGGGCCAAGTCCTACCTGCTTTCCAGTTTTTGATGGCCCAGAGCAACTGATGAAACTATCATTGAATATGGCTCGTCAAGAAGCTTGAGTTCACTCTACATTCTGTTGCAGTTCACTGTTTAAGAAATAGACAGAGCTAGTGACTTTTTGTGCTGGATCCTAGGAAAAAGTGCTCATGAAAAAATCGTATTAGCAGCTGAAGCGATCATTTCAAAATGTCTTCAGTGTTCTCAAACATTCGTACAATCCCTAGTTTTGGAGTCAACCATTTGCATGTCTGGGGCTAGAATGCTTCTTCCTCTTATGGCTTCAAAGGGGCTGTTTCCCATTATAAAAAGATGTGGTCCAGCCTCTGTCGGACCGCAAAGTTCAAAACCCTGTAATGCACATATGTCAAAGTGGCGGCCCGGGGGCCAAATCTGGCCCGCCGCATCATTTTGTGTGGCCCAGGAAAGTAAATCATGAGTGCCGACTTTCTGTTTTAGGAGCAAATTCAAATGAAGAGTATAGATGTATATTACATTTCCTGATTTTCCCCCTTTTAAATCAATAATTGTAATTTTTTAATATTTTTTTTCTGTGTTTTTAGTTCAAAAATCATTTTGTAAAATCTAAAAATATATAAAAAAAGCAAAAATAAACATTGTTTTAGATCTCTAAAAACTGAATATTCAGGGCTTTTAATCCAGTTCTTTTATTCCATTTATAAAAAAAATCTAAATATTATATCTAAAATGGTCCGGCCCACGTGAAATCAAGTTGACGTTAAAGCGGCCCGCGAACCAACCCTAGTCTGACACCCTTGCATAATCTATTTTATAATATAAAGTAAGGATGGTTTGGCCGATGAAAGCACACATCAATAGTTTGATTTAGCAATATTATATTGACCATTTGATGTACCATTTTTTATATGACTAATTATAACACCAGAAAAAAGGGGACCTGTTATTTTTGTGTTGAAGATGGAAGACAGCATTCATTGACAGTGTAGCAGATAACATGTCTGACCTCTGTGTGGGTAAAACGGGTTTCAAAGCATTTCTATTTAGTGACAGCGTTAATGTGAAATGAATAGCTATTGCTATATCTTGCTTGTGATTGACTGAAAAATAGTCTAGGTGTAGTAGGCCTTGCCTTCAAAGTCAACTGAAATAGGATTCACTTTGTCATCCTGAACAGAGGGAGTGAGAATAGAAGATATACAGTGTGGTGTATATGGAATATTTTAGGCTTTTAACACTCAGTCATTTGCAAAACCTATCATTTAACAATGCATTTCATATCTTACAACTTTTGCGATTGGGTGTTCATGCTGGTAAACGTACAAAATAGGAATAAGCGACCAAAACATTTTCAGTTTTATCACCTGATCAAAAATAATATTTAAGTAGCGGTCTAATGCCTATGAAGTATGTGCAGGCCCAAAAGTAATATTAGCAAAATTTGTCTTGCTGCTTTGAGACTGTAGACTGGAGTAAGAGCGGAGAAAGGGATCTTTATACTCTCCCATGTGCAGTGTGCAAACAGTGACAGACAGTGGCCGATGACTGGCTTGAGCATGCATGTGAAAAGTGCTTGTCCTGGGATACCAACGCTCTGAACGTACAATATGACTATTTACAAACTAGCACATTGAAAAAAATATTTTCCTATACGTTCAGTGGAAATATGTATGATTTTACTTTTATGTTTATCAATGGGAGGCCCAGTTAAGGAGTGGTGAGCACGTTAGCTTCACCATTTTGGGGTCGAGGGTTCGAGCCCAGGTCGGTCCTCACTGTGTGGATTTTGCTTGTTCTACCTGGGCTTGCGTGGGTTTTCTCCGGGTACTCCGGTTTCCTCTCACATCCCAAAAACAGCTGGTTGAACCCTCTAAATTGCCCATAGGTTCGAATGTGAGCGTGTATAGTTTTACGTCTTGTGGTTCCCTGTGATTGGCTGGCCACTGATTCAGGGTGTCTCCCGCCTGGTACCCATAGTTAGCTGGAATAGGCTCCGGAACCCCTCGCGACCTTTGTGAAAATGAAAAATACATGAATGAATGGTTATAAATTGAGTAAATAAATAGAATCCTACAAGTCATCTACAGTTAAACGTTTGACAGTCAACATTAGACAATATGGGTGTAAAAAATGGGTAAAAGCTGTAGTCATTTTTAACTTTTTAAACCTTTTTTTAATAACTTTCAAGTTTAATGATTGAAAAGATTGCTAGGAAAGCTCTATTCAGACAAACAGATTGAAGTATTTTTTTTCTACTTACTACTATTGCTACTTGACTTTTTATGGACAGTTATTGCATGCAAGAACAGGATGTCATGTTATCATGACCAGATGATTCATCTCAGAAAAAGCAACCTGATTTTACCGCTTGGGGACATAAAGGACTGAACATCTGATACTATTTTTCCCGAATACTAAAGAGCCAAGTCAAGGCCAACCCTAACCCAGCGTGTTCACCATCCCTTGACCTGCGAACATTGAGATTTACCCAGGTTAAAATGTGTTCCAGGTTGCTCAAATGAATGTCTTTTTAATCATCAACCTTGGATGTTCAAACTGTAAATTTACACAAATTGAATACTTACATCAATGAGTAGAAATCTACAACATATTGTCGGTATATCTTTATACCTAATAGAGATCCAACACAATGTATTTATTGAAATGCTTGGTGTTAAAGTAACATTGTAATGTTTTTCAGAAAGATGATGAGGATGGTGATGATGCAGTGATGGGAATCCTCACATGTAAGTAAATGCAAAAATACTTCTGAATGAAGAGTAATCCAACCATTCTAGAGCATTCATTCATTTATTCGTTCATTCTTCATTTCGGCATTCAGATAGATTGTCTTGAAAAAATTCGTAAATGTCCTCACTTGTTGCTTTTTTAGTCAAATGAAGACTTTTTTCCCCTTAAACTCTTCAATTTGGGAAACCCAATTACTGATTTACATTGTTCAACATTACAATATTAGTTGTGATCAATTAGCCTTATATATATACATCAGCCAATTTTGTTGTTGTTTTTCAGTACCAATGGCCATTACATCAATGTATTCACTTGTCGTTATTAGGGGCATCTTTGTAGATCCAAACGACGAAAATGCTGATGATTTTTGCCACTGGACAGTGATATTGATTTATATGGTTATTCTCAATAAATTACAACCACTAGGAATGTGAGGGTTAGTTAGGGTTAGGGGGTTAGGCTATTTACAACTTACAAAATCCCAAAAAGTGGATGTGATTTTGAGGTGATGCTTCAAACAAGCACATATACTCAAGTTCTCTCAGTTTATAAGCAGGGTTAAAAACTCTATTGCTTATTATATAGCATAGTATATGACTTGTGCATCTCCCTATTTTAATTGAATTTGTTTTTAACTATGTCTTGCTGATTTTATTGTGACATTCATATTTGAACATTATTTGTGTTGGATGTGTATTTCTTAATTGAGTGTTTTATGCTGGTGCACATTGAAATAGCTTGTTTTTGTCTTATTATAGCATAGCATACTTGTGCCCCTCCCTATTTTAATTGCTTTTTTAACTATGTCTTGCTGATTTGACTGTGAGTTTCATATTTGAACATTATTTGTGTTGGATGTGTATTTCTTTATTGAGTGTTTTTTTATGCTGTGCACATTGAAATTGATTTTTTGTTGTTGGATTGTGTTGTCTAAATATTTGAGATCATTGATGACTCGTAGTGATGCTCTCCTTTGCAGCTCCTCGATAACTTTTCTCCATGTTTGTCTTTCCTCAGACGCACTCTGGCGAGTGCCGGGGCGCGTTGTGAGTGCGCTCGATGGGTGGACCCACGGGAGAATTTCTAGCCCCGTGATTTGCTAATCGGGTACTGGTTTCCTTGCCATTTTCCCCCTCTGTAAACGGAGCTCTGGTTTGTGGATTTTGCCCAGCCCTCCTGCCCGTGCACTCACCAAGTGTAGCGACTACACTCGGTGCGTTTTGGATAAAGCCCGACTACCCTCACTGGGAAGGCTGGGCACTGGCAAGGAGGATCGGGGGCCTGTGGGGGCTAAGAGAAGAGCCTTAGAACTCATCCCTTATGGCTTTTTTCTAGCACCGTTTTTCCATCATCACTTGGGATTGTGGAAGGGACGTCACTTAGAAATCACCTTGAAGTCTCCCTAAAGTTTAATTGACGACTATGGAGATGCAGAGGTGGTCCACAAGGTGGAAAACGAAAAGGAGGCTTATGGATTCCTTTGTAACTGCATTTGTTACGTTTACCCTGGTTCTACAGACGACCAGTGTCTCGGCAGGTAAGAAAAAAAAGCACCCGAACATTTACCAAAGAAAAAAACAGTAAACACAGACCGACCGCCTGCTCACTGATGATGGAGATTGGGCAGTTATCATATTTGTTTTGACACTGAATGCGCCAGATTTCCATTAAAAAATATATGAATAAGCGTTTAAGAAGAGTCGCACTGACGCGTGCGAGTTGCGCTCCATTATAAACTCGCGCAACGCTGAATTGTGCGCAAAGTTGAATAGTGCGCACATCGTTTATCGACCACTCGACAAGATTTATCACAGAGGCATTAGTCATGGATAAGTCCCATAAATAAATTCATTTTCAAGCACTTGGATGCACAAATCTAAAGCATGTTCAACAATTTAACATCAGTTTATATTTTATTATGAACTTAATCATATCCCAGAACGTCTCCCAGTTTCCTCTATCTCTATTTTATGGTTATTTCTCAATTAGGTTGGCGTTGCTACTGTTTAGTTGGCAAAATTAAATGTGAGCTGATTTGTGGGTTCTAATAATCAAGATCAAGATTTGACAGTGATGACTTGTGAATACAAGTCTTTCATGATAAGTGTAAAAATGTTCTAACGTGCCATGGGGCTTATTGGCCCGGCAGGTTCACCCTATCACCACACTGGCCTGGTCCACACCGAAGGCCAAAAGGTGCCCCCCCCTCCCCTCTTCCTCCCTCCCTTTTTGGTGCCCAGCTCTTCTTCAACTTTGCACTTAGATGCTTTCTTGCCTAGCCTACTGGACAATGTGTGTCCTGTGTGGGAATGCTTCCCCTCTAAGTAGTGAGCAGTTATTTGATGATGGCCCTTGTTGCACTTCCCTATGATTTCAAAGCCTTCAAAGTGCCGTCACGCATACAAAGTTGCTTGCAGTAAAGGCCACAAGTCACGGGGCTCGCTACACCTACACATTTATGTATAGGTCGTTAATTTCGGTATCTTAATTTAGGGCTTGGCATTCCAGAGTAACTCAATAGGTATGCAAAGAACGGCATTTAACACCAATTGCAATTGTATGTATGCCGCTGGCTTTCAAAACTCATTAATTATTAGCTTTCTTTTTGTATGAAGTATTGTCAGTTCTTCTCTGGAGGTCTTCATTACAGTCGAAGCTATTTCTGCAGGGTGCCCTCTTCATCTAGCAGTGTACTGACACGTTTTCTCAGCCCCCGAGGCGCAGGTTCAGATGTGCATTCCACAAGACAAAGCTAGCATTTTCAGTCCTCTGCACATAATGTGCTCAAGTGAAAAACAATGGCTAATCAACTCCTTATTCTACCTTTCGGAGGTAGAATTACCTAAATACAGTAAATTTGATGATTTGACTATAACTAAAAATTTCAATAAATATCATGATTGCGAAAATTGGGATATTATGTGTTAACGTTATAGATAACTAAATAAAGGGGTTTATTCGGAGTGTAACTGAAGAGAAGGTCTTTGAAAGCTGGGTTTGACAGACATTTATATGGTTTTAACCTGCATAAAGCTGTCTTGTTTAAACGAGCGGTATGGTGGTTTGGACATTTACGGAAGGCAAGTGGGAGAGTGGGTGAGGCGTAAGGGGGGTATAGACAGAGAGACATTCTTGCTGAAGATATTATTAGAGTCTCAGGGAGCTGAAGGTGGAAAGGTCCTCCATTTACTAGCTAATTTCTGTAAAGATGGGTACCCTGGAAATGACACATAACTATATTCATGTGTTTATGTCCTCAGGTATTTTGTGTTGCACCTGCGTTAAGAGTGCTATTAGCTGTGATTACACCTGTTATGGCACTAAAGGAAATTTGTCCAACGGTGATGCATCACAGCGTCCCTCCCTCTTTGCATCTAAGATTTGCATAAGGATGTGTTATTAATAAAGGAAGTTTTGACATATGTCGTTCAGATCCAGCCTGTCAAAAGCCCACCCGTAAATGCCACCTAAACTCCGGTGGTCGCTATGTGGCCGTGTTTGCGTAGCGCTCAGCTCCCCTTCAGAGTCAACTCACACCAATGCATTAGATGCACTGTGAAATTTTCAGCACACTCATTGTGCCACCTGACTGTAGATTGCTATTATTGACATTTCCTCAGCACCAACGTGTGAGGGTTGGGATCCCTGCCAAATAGCCACATCTGGAACAAGTAAGCAGTGGAGTTTGAACATAGAGAAACTCTGCAGGAGCTCACTATAGTTCCTCAGTTCACTCTCCAAAGAAAGTAGATGCTCCATTCTCTGTTACAACTGCTTTCTTTTGTGACGACATCCTTCCTTTTGTCTTGAGCTGGTCTGCTGTGTATTTGTCTTTTGCAGCCTTTCTTTACACAGCTCAACAATTTAGAAATTAGATACGTCAATCGGACTCAAATTTAAAATCACCTAATCACCAGGATGTTACTCTGATCATCTATTAAAAACAAAACAAAACTGTCCTGTCCTGGTTCCTGCTGCTTAATGCTAAATATTTCTTGAACCCTTTATTTTGTTATGATTCATCTAGAATTTTTTTCACTTTTTCTTGGTAGGCCTGTCTTTTTTGATGATCTGTTTGTTCATTTACTACCGCATATGTCCAGGGATCACCTTAGTGTGATTACCTTTCAATCACTTCTTAAATACAAAGGCGGCATTGAGTCAAAATTGATTTTACATGAGTTGTGTGAACCAGTTAATGCCCCTCATGATGGATATTGAATGGAAACACTGGTATTTTTGTTAGCTGGCATGCTGTTAGATCCAATTTTCATTCAAAATGTTTGCACACTTGGATCTATTTTTGGACCATGTATTTCATTTCCTGCTTTTTGTTGAGTACAGTAACAATTTCAATGTGTCTGTGCTCAAACCTGCATAATTTTAAATTGGGTGACTTTGTATTGACAGCACATGAACCATGCTTTTATTTCCAAAGTGCTTGCAGCACCCGTCATATACACTGGGATTAGATTTTATGTTG
Organism: Stigmatopora argus; assembly: GCF_051989625.1. Classification (NCBI taxonomy): domain Eukaryota; kingdom Metazoa; phylum Chordata; class Actinopteri; order Syngnathiformes; family Syngnathidae; genus Stigmatopora; species Stigmatopora argus. The sequence goes on from NC_135403.1 coordinate 7,394,808, forward strand.
AAACAGGCACTTGTGCCCAAACCACATGCTTTTGTGAAAAGAATAGCAAAAGATCCCCTTGTATTCGACGGCTAAAGAGACCCTGAGAAGGATTAAACCTCTACATGCCAACCAAAAAAGGGTGGGGGATTGGCTTTCTTTAACTTTGTCTTCTTGTTTGCCTATTTGCATGCTTATTTTAGAGGAGTTTACTTTTTAAATTGGAAAACGAATGCCTCGGTCAATAGTAAGATTGACATCCAGGCTGGTCGACTTAAACAGAAAGGTTGTTTTCAAGAATAATCAAGGTCGTGGTGTTTTCACATGAGTCTCAGTGGGCATGGCTGTGCCACACAGGCTCCTTTATGTGAAGGGCATTAGGTGGAAGAGAATGGAAATCTCTAGGAGACCTCTTATTCAGGTAAACCTAGACTGGTGCAAGAATGGTTCTCAGATGGCACCTCTTTTATGTTGCCCCCTAGTTTTTCAGGAAAGTAGGAGCGAGAACTTTCAGGGGTTTTGCCCTTTGATTAATGTCTTATTTTTTTAAATCTGTAAAAATGTAACTTTTTACATATAGCCTTAAGTTATTGTCTGTGGTATTGGGCCAGTGGAGTAATGTGTGGGTTTTATGAGGTCATTTAATCGTAAATTCATGTGCTTTACTACAAGGTGATTCTTTCCTGATGTCTGGTGATAAAAAGTTATGTTCGTAGGCCAAGGCAGTACCTTGTCAATACTTCAAGTACCACTTCAATACAAATTAAAATTTTGAATCATTATGAATGTTCTCAAAAGCTGCAGTATTTCCTAACTGATGTTCCCTTTGTTTCTCATAACAGCACAGCCAGTGGATGTGTTAAAAGTACTAGAATTCCATAATTACCCAGAAGGAGTGACAAAAACAACAGGATTTTGCACAAACCGAAGAGCATCGAAGCCGGATACTGCTTACAGCGTTGGCAAGCAGATCCAGATCAGTGCCCCCACCACTCAGCTATTTCCTGGTAAGATACTACTGCTAACAACAACAACAACAGTACTGCTAATATAAGTGTCTCTTTGGTTCATTTTTTCCCTAAATCAAACATTTGATGTTGTTTGACCATCCTCAAACTTTTGACACATTAGAATTCAATCTTTATGCTGTAATTGCTACAAGAAAACCATTAATGCATGACCAATGTCGCTATTGTACTGCAGTCCGCAATGGCAGAAATAAGGTTGTACCCCAAAGTAGAAAATTCAAATGGAGGAGACCTCTTAAAATATCTATTGATCCCCAAAAACACAAACTACCATGAAAAGGAAGTAAAAATGGGTCTGTGTCAGGGAGTCAATGGGAACATTACAAAACTTGTGGGTAACCAAGTGCCACACGGGAAGGGTACGGGTATAAAACAAAGTAGGAGGATTCAAAATTAGACAAAAAACAAAATACATCAAGGGGAGAAAAGCAAAAGAACACACAATTACAAGTTGGTAAGGCCATTTTTTGGCACCCTTCTTGTGAAACACCTGTATATAAATGCTCTGCTGATAGCACACAGGTGTAATGTAGCTAACTCCGCCCACTGCAGCGCACCTGGCTCTTTAAAGGAAACACAACCAGCTCAACTGCAAAATGTAACAAATAGCATGTAGCAGTCCTACTGAGTAAAAGATTGAATCTATCTCTGGCTTTTGCTCTTTGAATGACTCATTGTGACATATTAAAACAGTAACTACTAATATTTGAAGTAAACTGAATGTTTGTTCCAAAAAGCTTTAGAATTTGTATTTTGGATAAAGGTACAAATTAATGAATTAGTTTCTGCGTATATCATCATTTGACATCAAATCAAGTGTCTAACACATCCCACATAAAATAGATTTATGAAACGGATGGATTAAAACTTGATTTGACTCCTTGTAACACTCCACAAACTTGTCTCCCCTCACAGAAGGTGTTTTCCCAGAAGACTTCTCCATCCTGACTACAGTGCGCCCCAAGTCTGGCCTCCAGTCCTTCCTGCTGTCAATTTACAATGAGCAGGGGGTCCAGCAGCTGGGGATTGAAGTTGGACGCTCACCTGTCTTTTTGTATGAGGATCAGAATGGCAAGCCAGCTCCGGAGGACTACCCTCTTTTCCGTACACTGAACCTCGCTGATGGAAAGTACGTCAAATTCCAATTATTTCTATAACCACTGACAAAAAGATAGAAATTCAGAACACTTAACCCCAATGCAAAGTGAATCTGTTTGAAAGGAGTGATGGAATATATAAGTATTAGAAAAAATAGCTCATTTGTCAATATAGTTATTCTAACTTCTAACACAATGTAACTCTAATGTAATCAGACTCAGACATTTCAAATCATGGAAATACCAGTTATACCAGGGCTCTCAAAATTGCAGGATGAGGGCCAATTGCAGCCCATTCGACAGTATTTTGCACACCCTTTAAGTTGAGTGTTTGTGTGCCCCTAAACGTTATTTAACATCAGCAAAACTAGGAGACAGAATTCTTTGGGGGAGTACTGAGGCCCCCTGACCCAGAAGTGTATTACTATAAAAACAAAGAAACGTTGCAATGCTCAAGAAAAGACACATAAAATAACAGTGAGATGAGAAAGAAAGAGGGTCAACCATCTTCTTTATGTTCTGGAGAACCTGTATTTTGGTTATAATTGAATTGCCTAATCAAAAACAGAGGATTTGCACAAGTGTTAAGTGTTCATTTTTGTGAGTATGACACGCGGCCCCTGAGTGGTTAGCGCGTTGGCTTCACAGTTCTGGGGTCAAGTGTTCAATCCCAGTTCGGTCCTCACTGCGTGGAGTTTGCATGTTCTTCTCTGGCTTGTGTGGGTTTTCTCCTGGCAGTCCGGATTCCTCCCACATCCCAAAAATATGGAGGATAGTCTTGTTGAAAACTCTAAATTGCCCCTAGGTATGAGTGTGAGTGGGATTGGTTGTCCGTCTCCTTGTGGCCTGCATTTGGCTGGCCACCGATTCAGAGTCTCCCCTTCCTGGTGCCCGTAGTAAGATGGGATAGGCTCCAGCACCCCCCACGACTCTTGTGAGAATAAGTGGCTCAGAAAACGAATGAAAGAATGAATGGCACAACCTAAACACTACAGTTTTGCTAATTCCGCAATTCCTTTGTAGTAAATAAGCACAGCAGAATTCAGTTAATTCGCATTATGTACAAGTCTTTATTTACATGTGTCATCATACATATGTTGACAAAAAGCATTCATTATAATTTGTGACTGTGTCCTGATCTGGCATTTTTTTTGGCAGATTTTTGCATCATGGTTTGAATGGCAGTTGTGCATACAAATTGCTGTCTGTATATAAAAGCTAAAAAAATTTAACACAAAGTTTAAAAGAGAAATGTTCCCATTTTTACAAGGCGGTAGAAACATACTGGGACACATTTTGATCCCCAGTGCTTTGCTATTTTAGATAAAAGAAAGAACCCAACGTATGTCTACCCATTGATGCACCATAGGTGCCCATCAATGGATTATCTATCTCGTCGGGGGGTTTTGGGCACAGAGAAAAGCGAGAGACTCTGGATTACAGGGACACAGCAGGGATTGCAGTGGGCAACCTGACCTCATCCATGAACTCACTTGCCTCTGTTATTTTAGAGGGAGTTCTGGAGGAGGCAGTCCTAAACTTTTTCCCCTCCTTTTACCTCTTGGATTACCTCACCCAACCAGGAACAGTGCTCATAACCTTTTAGCGTAAAACTGATTATATGCTCCCGGGTTCATAAATCCTCAAGTTCTCACAAAGAGCTTTGCCTGAGCTGACATGAACCCTTGTGCAGGGATAAGGAGGAATAAATAAACAAAAAGGCAGGCCAGAAATTAATACATTTTGTACACTGCTTTAGCGCGTTTGCAATGCTTGAGAAATATCGTACGTCGCTTATTACTCTACTGTACAATTGATGAACAACACGAATGTTTTGTTGAAACCTGGCATGATTTGTCTTATTTTCAAAATGACAAACTCAGACTTTATGAAACAAAGACACAGACAGCCCTGTCCACCACCTAATTAGGAATGATCAATTAAAAACAGTCCTGATTTGGGATATCAGCTTCCATCTCATGATCCGACACAGTGTAAGACAGGGGTGTCAGACTCGGGTTGGTTCGCGGTCCGTGTTAACGTCAACTCGATTTCACGTGGGCCGGACCATTTTAGATATAATATTTAGATTTTTTTTTAAATAAATGGATTAAAAGAACTGAACTAAAAGCCCTGAATATTCAGGTTTTTGTAGATCTAAAACAAAGTTTATTTTAGCTTATTTTATATATTTTTAGATTTTACAAAATAATTTTTGAACTAAAAACACGGAAAAAATGGATTAAAAAATTACAATTATTGATTTAAAAAGGGGAAAATCAGGAAATTTAATATACATCTATACTCTTCATTTTAATTTGAACCTAAAACAGAAAGTTGGCACTCATGATTTACTTTCCCGGGCCACACAAAATGATGCGGTGGGCCACATTTGGCCCCCGGGCCGCCACTTTGACACATTTGGTGTAAGATGTGTAATGCTTTCGAAACTGAACTCAAAAAAGTAATTTTCCAGTCATTTTAATGTCAAAAGTTGTGAATTTGCTTATGATGACTGGATTGTAAATAAGACAATTTTTACACAAACATAATTCTTTAACTGTTCCTCCCACTACATTATAGCGCAACTGTTTTTCAAAGTTGGTTCAACCCCATTGAAGTATTTAGCCATTTCCATACAATGTGGCATATAATCCTTCTGGTCGTACAGCAAAGTCCAAAGACTGCAGCATATTTATGGTATTTTACTCTAAGCTGTTTTGATGGAATGTTTCTGTCTTAATTTTCAAAATTAATGAGCATTTTGCGACTAGATGAAGATGTAAGAATGGACATTGACACATACATGTTGAGATATGAGATACCTGTGATTAATGCCTTGTGTATTCCATCTTGAGCTTTCAATGGTGCCAAGTCTCATCTTCCACTTCAGAACAATGTTTTGACTGTATGCCTCCTGCTCTGGCTAGGCAGGTCTTCCTGGATCCTGACACACACTTTCCACAATGTTCACCATGTCTGTCATGGCGAGTAACCCAGAAGGAGGATTAAGTTTGGAGTTTAATGAGTGTAATCCTGTGTTAAACAGGGCCAAAGTGTGGGGGCAAGAATGTGGTCCACTGCTGCCTGGTATGCAATAGTCTTAAGCGCAGTGGTAAATGGTCCAAAATGGAAGGAGGTGTCATACTCACGTGTAAACCTAGCTAGCACGTGGTGTCCCAAGAGGTTCCTTGCCAAAAGGAATGATTTTCTTTCTATTGAATAAAAGCACGTGTCTATGTTTTGCTCTGAGTTATGCACATACTGATTCACCATCCCTTGTTGTTTTGCCTTGGAACAGATGGCACCGTGTTGCCATTAGTGTGGAGAAAAAGACAGTCACCATCATTGTGGACTGCAAGAAGAAGATCACTAAGCCTCTCCCCAGAAGTGACCAGACCTCCATCAGCACCAATGGCATAACTGTATTTGGCACCAGGATTCTTGATGAAGAGTTTTTCCAGGTAAAATTCTCAGATCCTAGCTTTTACTGGTCGGTTTATTTGAACTCTGTAGTCAATCAGATATGGTAGATAGACTGTAGCTTCAATTGGTCCATAAATTCAGCAAATAACGGGAATTCTGAAACTCCTGTTCATTCACTTCTTGTTTTTCTTCACCCGGTATTTTACCCTTGATTATTACACAAAATCTGATAATGCAGTGCCAAATAATGCATGGCTGTAGAGTTGGTATGAACCAGGGCTATTATTAATGATCTGACTTTATAATAAGTGCATCATCCATAGTATATTTCTTTATGGTAATCTTTGTTTACTATTTTGTCATTAAGAATCACTGTTCATTTCTATAGTAATTGTATAATAAGGCCATATCCAAATATGCATATTAGCTGGTTCCTTTGCTTTTCAATGGATATTCTGATTACTTTTCAGTGGTTGGCCAAACCGTATTCATGTTTCTTTGCTCCATGGAATAATTTAGTGATGTGGACATTGGGTCTTCGAAAAACTCCTACAGTATTATTTAATGTTTTTCATCTATTTTGAGAAATTTGTGTCAGGTAGAAATTTCAAGTGCCTACATCTTCATTTGCCAGGTTATTTTGAAGAAATTTGGATCGATAATTGGTCAAACAATGATGCTTTTGGTATTCATTTTTGTGCAGATTGTGTTGTGGAAGAGAAACATGTCAAGAAGATGCCCAATTTTTTTAAACAAGTTTAATCTAAAATTGTAGTTGAATATTTCATTTTTTTAATGCATGGAATTAAGTCAAAGTAGGTATGTGACATAGTTAAAAAATGTCATCAATTTGTGACTTGCTTTTATAAATTAATCCACCCTGCAAACGAGCAAGTTTTAATTTGGTGGACAACATTGTATCCTTTGTATCGTGCCTATATAATGCAAACACCTACTGTGTATTTTATGCTTCCTTATTTCCACTGGCCAACGGCCATTTGAGGTCATAATCTGAGATCTTTCCCACCAACATCGCCACTTATGTGTGTTTAATTGGAAACATCGCATATTCAAAATTTATTATTACTTTTATTAGTAGTATGGTATTATCATACAGTATGTGAGTGTATAAAATAGATTAAGTTCCGCTGATGCGGCACCATGGTAGAGTGGTTAGCATGTCCGCCTCACAGTCCTGGGGTTCAATCCCCAGTGGGTTCTTACCTTCCTCTGTTGAGTTGGCCTGTTCTCCCTGTAACGTTTCTCCGGGTACGGCGGTTCATGGCCACGTATCCAAAACATGAACAGTAGGCTGGTTGAACTTTGTAAATTCTTCCCAGATATGAGTGTGAATGGTTATTTGTCTGTGTGCCCTGTGATTGGCTTGGCACTAATTCAGGGTGTCCTCTGCATACTGCCCACAGTCGTATTGGACAGGCCCCAGCACCCCCGCCACCCTAGTGATGATAAGCGGTACAGAAAATGGATGAAAGAATAAATTTCGCTGAAGCAGTCTTGGGAAATCTTTTTAAGGTCATGTGAGGATAGAGGGTTGAACAATCAAATCATGAAAATGACACCCTTGGTTATGTCTGGTGGGAACGAAAGGTCACAGAGAGGCTATGTTTGCTTTTGACAGCGGGTTGTTTTATTTATGAGCAGCCAATATTTAGGACGACTTTTTTTTCCAAACAATAGCTTCTATCTTGGTATGCCTTGTCATTGCCATAGGAACCCAAAAAATATGCTGTCTATATATTTCCATCCACTGACAATACAATTACAGCACCGAGAAACACAACAGAAAACTGTGTTAAAACATGTAACCCTGCCAACCTATACCGTGAATTAAATTCCAAATGATTTTTGTACAAATATTGTATTTAAAACCTCAGTTTTATAAACCAATATACCTGCATATCCCATCGGTTTTGATTACTTTTATGAGAGGACCCCAAAGGCAGCATGAAACAGTGTGCCCAGTCAAAACCTGACAAAGTAGACATGCTGAAAATAGGAGCCATAAGTTCGCCAACAGTGTCTTTGCTGTGTGGTTTTTGGAACAGGTCTCCTGTCTGTTCTCTGTCCCCGCGCCCTGTACAAATCCACAGGGCCCATTGCATGCTGGGATGTAAAGGGGAAGGAAATACCGAAGTCCTAAGCATACACACGCTTACAATGTGAAAATAAACAGTGAAGCCAGCTTGCTCAAACTATTTCTGTTGATCAAAGGATTGAGGTTGGAGTCCCATTAATTAATTCCTTTCTATGTGCTGGGTGATTTGTGGGCAGATCCAAAATTAAACAATAACAATGATGTGAATGGTAATGCCATTTACATGTTAATATTGCAACCTTTTTAGATGAACGTCATACTACATTTTGGATTTCCTCTGCTTTCAAACACCATCAACCGCTCTTTGTACCCCGATGAAGGCATCTTTAGTTTGTACTGTACATAAAATAATATTTATATATAGAAATTGATTTACGCAAACATTTTTTTGCAAACTGACCTGTATTTTGCATAGGCTTTTCTATTCATACCATATTTGGCCCAAGTTTGAGGTGACCACCTTTGCAGAGGAATCTGCTTCAAATGAATGGACTTCTTTCATTCCCCCCATCACTTCCTCATCTCCTCCCCTCCCTGTGTATAGGCACCTCCTCCCTCCGGCTCCTCTCTCCCCACCTTGAGACCTCCCACCGTATCATAGCAATGAGACCATCTATTCATGCAAGGGTGACATTACTTGGCTCAACTGAAGACATTAGTATACGTACCTGTCTGTTTCTTTGTATCTTGGTTATAACACACTAATCCTTGCTCTCAGCTGCAGAAGTTGATGACAAAAAAGGTATTCCATTTCACAGTGTCGATATCTTCTATAAGACTGTGAAATAGACAAACTACTTCTGTATGCTTTGCTGTAAATTCCAAATTGACAATTTATTCCTCCAAGTAGCGCTCACATCGCCCTTATTTGACGCAAATATACGGTAACATAATTTACAAAGGCGGCCGAGTAGTTAGCGTTAGGTCCTTACTACTTGCGTGGTGTTTCTCCGGGTACTCCGGTTTCCTCCCACTTTCCAAAAACATGCAGAGTAGGCTGGTTGAACACTCTAAATTTTCCCTAGGTATGAACGTGAGTGTGAATGGTTGTCCCTCTCTTTGTGCCCTGCGATTGGCTGGCCACTGATTCATGATGTCCCTCCCCTGTTCCCCGTAATTAGCTGGGATAGGATCCAACACCCCCCGCGACCCTTGTGAGGATAAGCGGTTCAGAAAACCAATGAATGAATGAATCATTTAGAAGCGCATTAAGTTACAGTTTATTACCTTTTCATTCAAAACAATCCAAAATAAGCCCTACGACTGACTGGCGACCAGTCTATGGTGTAGTCTGTCTTTCGCACGACGACAGCTGGGTTACACACCAGCAACCCTCACAACTCTTTTGAGGATGAGCGGTATGGAAGATGAATGTATGAATCCAAAATAATAATTAACATTTTAAAACCAATGCATCCATATTTATTCATAATTTGCTGCGATTTCTCTTTCTTCATCGGTTTTCCCACCTACTGTTCTATAATGAGTTAAAAGCCTAGTCTTTTTTTGTCATGTGGCTTGATTCAAGGATTTGATTATTAACGTGAGAGGATATGCAATTCATATTGGTCAAACATTGGGTGCATATTCTCAGGAGTTCTGTGACCAGACAGACTGTTTTATGGGTGTGTGCGAGCGCGTGTGTGGTTATGCGTTGACCTTTTAAAGGCTTGGCTAATTGTTGTATAGGGTTGTCTAATTATAGCTTGTGATCGTCAGACAAAAAAAAGGTTCCCCTGGGCGGACATTTAGGCATAGTTATGTCAAAGGTACTACAGTATGTTGATGAAGGTTGTGTTTTTATTTTGTCAGCGCTGGCTAACACTAATAATGCTACATGCCGAGATGATTATGGATACTATATAATTGCTGATGGACACTTATATAGACCATTGACTGGTGTCCTGTTTATTCATATGTCTAGTTTGTTTTTTGGTTATATTTAATAGTTTAAATGGCAAGTAAACTGTGCCCTCTCAGGTCATCAAAATTGTATAATAATTGTATAATATAATGTTTGATCCTTCAAGCAATTGGATTTTTTCTGAGCCCAATTTGCTTTTCAAGGACAAACATAATGATTGCAAAGATGGTTAGTAAATGGCAAGAACACTCATAATTGTGGGCTCACCTAGAAATTGTCCTCTCCTTCAATCATATGGCTCGTTTTCAAGGATGAAAGTTATATACATTTATCATTTATTCATTTTCTATTCCAGTTATCCTCACATGGGTCACAGATAGGTGTTGGTTTCGCACGACCATCACGGGATGGGATCATAACTCGTGCAAAAAATTGGATCCTTCCTTTAGTTTAGCAAACCAATGTCCAATTCCAGTTTTACCTGCAAAAATACAGATTACAACATTTTAACATGGTTTCCAGGCTATCAAAGGGAATTCTTCCAAGAATACATTCTAAAAACGATTTAGATATTTATGCATAATATCAAATTTATAGCTATAACAAATAGGATTCACTAGTACCAGCTTGAATCCCGAACCATTTTCCTTCTTTTTCTCATTGAACTCTTGTACTATAGTCATTAATGACCACCCCGTGAGATGCTTTTTGTGAAGTACTTTGCTATGTTTCTTCTAGGAAGGGCTTATTTTAGGAGTTCTGGCTTTACGCCAAATTGCCAAAGGCTTTTTATCTCAGCAGTACACCATAGAAGACAGACCTGAAGCCTCGGCCTAACACTCCCCAGGTGTTACCCTGCTACAAAACATCTCTTACCATCACAGTTGCTTTTTCTAAACCCCTGCCTGCCTGTCTATCTCTTGGTTCTTTTTGGTGTTTCCCCTCCTGAGTTGGTAGCTTTTAACTTGTCTGTTCTTGATCTTGGGAATTGAATCCACTTTGCCAAATGGCACGGCTACAATATTATTTTTCCCTGGAAGCAAAGGCCAGAGTGGCAAACTGGTTTCCAAGTACACTTAATGATCTTGATTTTGCACAAATACCGTTAAGATACTGGCCATGCATCTTTGTAAAATTATTTCTTTATTTCAATTAAATACCTCTATGTCACTGCAGTCTGTGTGCAACTTGTTGGCTCACAGATGTGGACTAATTAGAACTGACTCAAGGTAAGGTTCAACCATTCAATGTTGCTCTTGGGGTGACACATGAGGTAATACATGTCATCTTGAGTCAGGGTAAAGCTTGATCTATCTTTTCCTGTCCAGTTTCCCCAAATGCATAAACACGTCTTAAATTGGCGAGAGTTTTTCAGCCGGAGAGTTTTTTTTATTGGAGCCATATATTTTCTTTGGGAGAACCTCATCACCCTTTGAATAAGAAAGATGCATAAAAAGATGATACAGAATTGATCACTTTTGTTCAGAAAATGTCCGTTCACCTGGTGATTATTTTTTTGTCTGAAGGAATACATCCTAAAATGATCTATAAGAAGTGAAACCATGTGACACTCCTCAATTCAACACTGGTATTAAAAGGAGAGTTTGGAATTTCCCCAGAAAGAGTCATCTTCCACTTCTCTTACGGCTGTGCAGTCTTAGTTCATGTAAACATTAGACGACAACATTTTGGTCATCACATGGTCATAACCATAAACTGTCCCTGAAATAGCTTTGAGCAGTCTGTGTGCCTGTTAATCACCAGTCGAAACGTAATTACCCCAATACATCTTGGATAAATCACATTATTGCAAAAGACAGAATTAAAGCTGGTTACTTCTAACAACTCTTACGTTAGCTTAAACGGAGGACAAAAACCTATAGGGTCCTTCACCACATCAAGATTAATTAAAAAAACAACAACAACAAAAAACATTCGAAATGCATTATCCAAGACCTTCTTTCACTGTAACATTCAGTCATTGGTATCTTTTGTTGAGCAAACAAAAAGCAGGGACGTTTTCGCTCTCCATACAGCTTGGTTTGATTTTGTGCTCATCATTAAACAACCAGTAATACACTGATAACTGTAGCTGTATAGAAATCAAATCCTTTTAAACAGGGCATTACACCCACCAAAAAGCACCCGGGTTGGAATCTTAAGTGTAAAATTGAAACAGTACACGATGATGATGGATAGTTGGACAGAGATATTTTCAAGGAGCTCTGCAAGTCTTAGCAAATAGCTGTTTATATGAAGGTATAGTATGTTCAGGATCCATAGATCACATTTTCATGCTGGGGGAATATGTGCTTACATTCTTTTAACAAGTTATAACCTGCTTCACTCATATCATGTTTGACTGCCTATCATCTATTTGGTCCCTTGACACTGAGGGCCTGATTTCCTAGAGGTTTGCACATGCAAAAACAGGCGTTAACTTGTTCACTCATCCAAACACGTAGTCGTTGTCCTACTAAGTAGGCGCAAAATTGTATATACGTAGTAGTCTGAAATGAAATTTATGATTTATGAGACCAATCACAAGAAGGACTGAAGTTGAGTCACCTACTGAGTGGAAAAACTGTATTTCTGTGCCCCTGGCTCATTTCAGTGCATTATAAGACCTTTACACAGAATGGGCACCTATAAATCCTTCTTTTTTATGTAGGCTACTTGCATGCAGCATTAATCCATTACATACTACTTTGAAATTTTTGGTATGGTGTTTGTATACCCATTCGAACATGTGTGTTGGATACATGAATTGTTTTACCATACTGTATATGCCAAATATACTCCATATTTAAGATCAATATTTGAAAAAGCTCCATGACTTGCCCTAACTCGACCCTGGTTTTTTTTCAATTACTGAGGCATAAAAGGATAGGGAGCAAAATGTATCCAGTATGTTTGTCTTTGTATGTTTCTAGCCACGTATTGAATCTTAGTTTAGTAGGCCAATCAAAAAAGCTCTTATATTCCCGTCGAGAATCGCTGCTACTATTCTTTTAGACATTTTAATACAAACAATCCTAGAAGACAGTTGAGTTTTGTGGGTTTTGAGTCTGAAGCTTACGGACCTCTGACCCAATAAAGAACAAACCACATAGATGACAAACTTCAATATGACACAGTGGAATTTTTTTAAGCCTTTCAATACTTCTGGTTTTTAAGATTCCAGCATAAAATATTCATTTTAATAGGGCACATTTTTGACTCCACCATCATGAAGCTAATACAGCTAAGAGTTCATCTATAACACGAGTGAACATCGTAAACACAGACGGTTAGCTACAAATTCTCAAGAATAGTGAGCGTTAAAGATTGCCGCAAACGAGCACATCGTAATGTCTGTAATTGTGTCTGTTGGTATGTATTAAGATAGTTCTTTGTGTTAAGTCCCTTCAATGTTAATAATAATCATTTCCTACTGTCTTACATTTCTCTCTGTACCATTCGAATGAGGTGTGTACATTTCTCGTGGAGATCTTTTATTACACAATTGGCTTTTGTTTATGCTGCCAGAGCCCATAAGTGTGAAGGGCCTGAGAGTTGTCACATATAATTTCACATTACAACATCCCACCTACGATGGGGGAGTCTATGCACAATATGACCCTCTCATTATGTTTAAAATCTTGAAGCCTTATCTTGTCTTATCTGTGGTGTATTCGCGAAGTAAACACTTAACCTGAGTGTGTCTTCACTGTTTTCTGCAGGGTGACATCCAACAACTTCTGATTGTAGCTGATTCCAAAGCAGCATATGACTACTGTGAACATTACAGCCCAGACTGTGACATCCCCCATGGTGAATCCTTGCAGGCCCAGCAGGCTCAGGAAGAGGTCAGCCAACCAGGGAGGGTGGGGGAAATTCTGCAAAGTACTTGTTTAGGACCCTAATTCATTGTTGTACTTTGTACTCCAATGAAGGCATTTACTTCTTTTAAACATTTCACTACATATTCTACTGGTCTGGTTTTGGGAGCGCTTTAGCCTTTATACATTTCAGTTTTCTAATAAGGAATTGCTTTTTCTTCAAACCCATCATTTAAATATTTAGATGCATACTACTTGAGATTCGTAAGCCAGGCAACCTCAACTTAAAGTGGGAGCTTTATATACTGCATATTTTATTATCATATTACACTTTTAATCAGTGTAATACTCAAGTACAAGTGCTCAAAACCAAAAGCTTTGGCAAAACTGACACTTTTATTGGCGTGTATTTGGGAAATACTTTCATTCATTTCATTGGATACACATAAGACTAGATGCACATTTCATCAACATTACATTAGTTGATGATGCCATAGTGTGAATCCTCGGTACACGGTCGATTGGTCGCCGGTCTTTTGGTTGCCGATCTTTTGGTTGCCGGTCTTTTGGTCGCCCGGAAGGTTATTGATAATTATCATTTAAATCGTTGCTCAAATTCCCTAAATACAAACTGCGAATGACTATTTAGTCATACTTAATGCCCTATTAATTATTAGGCTAAAGAAAAGCTCCAAATTTCCCGGACTTTTATTGTTTTTTGTTGGAGAACTTGTTAAGACCCTGACTGACGTAGCTTCTTAAAGGGACAACTCATGTACATACAAACTCTTATACACTCACACGTCGGCTCAGTGAAACTGCTCATGGCTATTGTTGGCTTTTATTGATGCGTAGACCGTGTTGTTTTACCTTGTTTTGTCGCCGGTCTTTTGGTCGTCGGTCTTTTGGTCGCCCGTTGTCGCGGTCTGGGCGACCAAAAGACTGTGACCAAAAGACTGGCGACCAAAAGACCGACGACCAATCGACCGCTCACGGAATCCTCAGTGTGTTGTTCTCGTCTACAAGGATCATAACGTTTTTTTCCAGGATTGCACATGCACGCTGTTAAAACCAATAGGCCAATCTCTGCAATGTCTGGAGACAGAAGAGACTTACATACAAGGCATTGTGTAGTTAACGGTTTAGTCGAATAGCAGCTTCATCGTCTGTGGATATTGTAGGGTTATATGTGGTTTCAAAATAGGTTTTATGCTTCTTTTTTTCTGTTTATTACTTCTTTCTTCCTTCAGATTATGCCTTGTATGTGTAAGAAAAAACAGTAATTAACAAGACATAATAATTGCAAGCTTTAGATCTATGGGTGACTCCACCGATTGCACAGTGATTGCACAGTTAAATATGTTCTCTTCATTCTTAGCTATACAGCACACATTAATCCAAAAACTGTACTTTCGATTAAAGTGCAATTAACAAACTGCTATTATGAATTACTATTTGATTATAAATCAAGCAAGGTCAAAATGGCTAGCTCTTACTAAATGCTGTAATTACGATAATCGGCAGGTGTGCTTTTGAGAAGCATATCTCATTTTAGGGGATGAATGAAATGTTCCAGTGATGAATGTTAGATTGTGACGACATTTGAAAAATGAGGCAATTCCATCTTTTTGTTTCCTAAGGGAGAATTGGCAAGCTTTTTGTCAATTCAGCGTTGATTTAGGTGACCTTAGATGCCCTGAACCATGCTTTCAATGAGAAACTTCCATTATAATGAGTTTAAGATGCAGTTGGTATATGATACATTGAAGTCTGCCAATTGTACTCATCTAGTTTATGAGCTCATAAACATCCCATCTGTTTAGCAGGTTTGGAGGCTAATACCAGCAGAGCTTGTTTCCCCATTTGACTTATCTGCTCGCCACATTCAAGCCACTACCTTATTCAATAACGCCTTTTTCTGATTATTAATAATTATGCTACTGCTGACTATATTGTATGTTTGCATATATTGCGGTGCATACAGTAAACTAAAAATAAGAATTTGCCACCCTCACAAATAATGCACTTATTTGGTTTTACCTGTTTAACATGCTTGTGATGATTGCATTCAAGGCATTATCATTGCACCCCGCATCCTTGTTGCTCATTTTAACAATTCCCTCCCTATCTCTCTGTTGTCTTTCTTTTTGCCAACATTTTTAGTACACTACTGATGATATTGAATACTCTCAGTTCTATGATTATGCTGAGGGAGCCACTGACATCGGTCCTACTGATGATGAGTATTCTGAGCCACAGGTAAATGAAAAAAGACAAGAAAACTTGTCTGTTGTCTCGCTTTGTTCACAATCCTTCTAACGGTGTCTTTTGTGTTGTCTGTATCTCAGTGATATGTTTATATGCACATTGCAATTCAAATTCCTTAATATATTCAAAATATGAGTTCCATTAGAATGCTATTCATTGAAATAGTGCTATTTCAAAGGCTCTAATACTCTGATTTTGATTGACAATTTATGGTTATCTTTCATATCCAAGACTGTGTTTAATGCACAATTTGATGACACAATTGTACAACTTTTTTTTTTACAAAATAATTGATATATCAGAAGCTATTTCTGATTTTAATGTAATTCTATGTGGCTTACTAAATGTATGATTAATTGAGAACTACATATTAAATACATGTAAAAAAAAAAAGCAAGCAATGAAACCTGAAAGATTTTAAAAGTGAGAACAAATTTAACATCCCCTTCTCTCAATAATGGTTTTTAAGCACTTTGCTATATAACACCACAGAAAAGTAGTTCTTAGAAAGTATGCCTCAACCCATAGTAGGATGACTGCTTAAAAATAATGGATACCTAATTTGTCTCACTCCAGTGCAGGAAGCGTAAATTCATTTTCCACTCAATGCCTCGTTGGATGGGAGGGAATGGTTGTGTGTGTCCCTCAATGCACCTTGACTGACAGACTGTCATTCAAAGTTAGGGTCTATATCAGCCCAAAGTCAGCTGGGTTGGGCTACAGTGCCACGTAAACCTAAACAGATTAAGTGGAATAGGTGGATTGAAGCATTGGTAGATTCTGGAAGGCGAAATAACCATTATTATAAAGCAATTGTTAATTGTTCCACCATATGTATAAATCACATTATGTTGTATAAAGACTATACTACATTGCACTACGGCATTATTGACAATATTTATACTTCGTCCACTATTACTAAATACAGTAATAACATGGAAAAATCAGTTTATTCCAGGATTATTTTATAGTGCAATTATACCCCACTACAAATTGAGAGCACAATAATATTTATTAATGAATGAGTTAATATATTACAGTGTCAATCAAAGCTGAGTATTATTATCTTTGTCAAGGAGCACCGGTGGAGTATAGTTTTTGGATCTCATTGCGCAAACTCATTGAATACCTGTTTTCACATTCATTTGACTGCTTTCACTTTCATCGGTATAAAATAAAAGTTCATTCCGTTCACTTCTGGTATGTATCATAATCCTACAAATTCTTAATGAACAGTGTCTTCTATTAGTTATTGTTGTGTTGGTAGATTTTAATGTGCATGTAAACATACTCCGTGTGAAACATCTTTGTTTCAATCCCAGTCTAAATCTTACCTTTGCATTCCAGCATGTCTTAAAACCACCATTGTGAATGTTTAAAAACACATTTTATTCTGCTGATATATCTTTAACGAGCTGCACTATTCAAATGTGCATCTTTCCAGTGTCATACATACTGTATGTCCCAAATATGAATCTGCGTTTTTCATGAAAGGCACATTCTGTGATTTTTGTCCAACACTTTTCAATCTGAATTTAAGCGAACACCATGCTAATTACATTCCAAATTGCTTTTGCGTTGGTTTAAAAAAATAAGCACGTGATGTGCTGTTGTTAGGGTAAATTTCTTCAGTTGAACATCATTCACAGACGGTGCCTTTAAATCATTTCCACTCTTGAATGTTTTTCTTGGTGTTTGTTTTGTCGCCGCACCCCCTCTTCCAGAGAACCAAACGTAGTGTCTCCATGAAAAAGAAGAGGCCCCGAAAGTCCCTCAGTAAAACTAAGGGCAAGCCCTTAAAGTTCTTGGCCGCCAAAAAATCACTGGCTAAAAAGTATGCCGCTAAGAAGAAGCGACAGATGCCTGGCTACCAAGCCACAGCGCCGGCCCGACCCCGAGGCAGTTTTAGGGTAAACGATCCAGATGAGAAAAGAAACAAAACCCATCAAGATTTTAAAGAGAAAATCTTTGATGGTAGCCCGCCATCTCCCTAACCTCTTCTGCATAGAAGTAGCAGACCCTTTAGTGAGCTTGGGAGGACCCCGATAGAAAATAACCTCAGGTTCAAGCCTTTGTGTTAACCCTTGCTTTATTCTTCTTTGCTTTTTCCAACATGACTCAGCTAAAAAATGTAGAAGGAGATTACAATACAGGCATTGACTACGGAACTGTAGATGATTCTCAGACTCAGTCCTCATTTGCCACGCTTGGACCCAGTGAGGTAATTTTTACCTTCATACTTATTTAAGTTCAATTTTAGATGTAGTTTAGAGGGAATTTTGTCCAGGAGGATTTGCCCAGGACGGTATCTGGTACAGTATGTAAAGACACAACTATTGGTCATTTAGATAGGTGCGTCTTATGGGTTGTCCTGCTGTAAAAAACAGCTTTTCTAAAGATTTTAACTGATGCTTAACTGTTAAAATCTTTATTGAAACTATCATACTCTTTTGGCTGTCTCATTGGATATACTTGCTAATATAATCCAACAAAATTGAAACAATTTTTGCTCACACAATTATAAGGTAGTTCTGTGACCGATACAGAATACAAAATATGCTCCGTTTCCAATCATAGAAGAAGCTTGGTTTTAAGTATTCTGTTCAGAATGACAAAAAAGTAAAAAAAAAACAACTAAAGCTTCCGACAGCCAGCTATCTACTTGCTTTACCTACCACAGCTTTCGATGAAGCAGATGTGATTACACAGGCGCCTTTAAATGTGTCATTTGGCAACATAGATTAGTGCCAGCTAACCCTGTTTAATCACATTCTTTATGATGCTTGCCAAAATGTAATCCACAAATTGGAAGGATTATGCCAAGTTCTTGACGTTTATCAGAAATATCAATATTTATGAATTTGGCTACAATCTTGACTGACTGTGCTTGCAAAATTACTGCCCAAACACCTTTTCCAGCCTTGCTTTGTTTCGGTATCATTTATGATGGGGAGCTAAATAAGGCTGGAATAGTTTTAAACGTGCTACACATGTAAGTATTAACCTGCTTTAGCTATATTTGATGCTACAATGATAACACCTCTGTGGTATTTTGAGATACCTGTACAGCAAGGGTGTCAGACTCGGGTTGGTTCGCGGGCCGCATTAATGTCAACTCGGTTTCATTTGGGCCGGACGGACCATTTTGGATATAATATTTAGATGGTTTTTTTATAATATATATTATAATATTTATAATTAAAAGAACTGGATTAAAAGCCCTGAATATTTAGTTTTTTATACATCTAAAACAATGTTTATTTTAGCTTTTTTATATATAGTTTTAGATTTTACAAAATGATTTTTGAACTAAAAACACAGAAAAATTGATTAAAAATTACAATTATTGATTTAAAAGGGGGAAAATCAGGAAATTTAATATACATCTATACTCTTTATTTTAATTTGTTCCTAAAACAGAAAGTCAGCACTCATGATTTACTTTCTCGGGCCGCACAAAATGATGCGGCGGGCCAGATTTGGCCCCCGGGCCGCCACTTTGACACCTGTGCTGTACAGGATACAATACAATCTAATCTTCCTAAAAAATTTGGGAAGTACTCAAGGTGTTACCATTTTTTATGTTACCAACATAATTTAAAAAAAAATTATTAAGATAAAAAAAAGTTATGCACTAGCTACAACTAACATTCTGCTGGCAATTGCTTCCCTTCTTCTTCGCTTTTGTAACAACCCAAGGCAGTGGAGGAGGATGTTATCGGTGATTACGGTACTGAAGCCCCTCCTGTTGCGCTGGAGCCTGCCGTTGTCCCAGAAACAGCAGGAAATGTGGACAGTGGTGTGGAAGCATATGACTTGAAGGAATATGATGACCTAAAGGAGTATGACTTGGGAGAGATTGACAGCAGGTTGTATGATTATGGGACATATGATGAGTATGGCCCTGTCCCCTCGAAGCCCACTGCTACCCATGAAGAGGAAGAAGTGGGGCCTGGGGTGGCTGCTGAAACTGACATTTCTGAGAGTGCCGTAAGTATCAACACCCCAGATTGAAAACTGAGGTGTGTGCATGTATACTCATGTAAGGGGCTCGTTCTTTCTTCCAGTGTAACTTTTGTAGTTGGCATGAGTAATGAATCGTTGGCATGTTGTTTCCGGGCTGATGGTCTGTTGGTGATATGGTTGACCTTTCAGAAGAACTCATTGTTTGGGTTTGCAATGACAGAATGCTTCACTTCATAGATTATGAAACACTCCACAACTCCGTAATCATTACATTCCAAATGACCTTGTTTGTTTTGACATCTTTTCATACCTAAGCAGACTCTCTGCAACGTACTCACTTAGGTAGCAATAAGTAAGTCACCAGCTACTAACCATTCTCCAATGTTCTTTCTTGATTATTCAAATGTCTGGTTATTTTACTCCAAATCCATCAACCACTCAGATATACTATTCATCATTACAAGTTATTGTATAATGTAAATAATGTGAATGCATATCAAATTTCTTTCTTTCCTTTGGGTTTGCATGTCAAGACCAGTAATTTGTTCACTACCTCACCATTAGTCATTCTGCACGGTACCATTAAAGAGACTGAATTGCTCCACTCCCAACACATTCAGTTTGACCTCCAGTCTCGCTCCAGATAACTAACATTAGCCTGTTTAGTCATTTCACTCCATTGTGTTCAATGTGTTCGTCTTAATTTCTGCCTCTGGCTCACAAATATACACAACGCCCTGAATCCACACCGTCATGATGGACTGAGCAAACTATGTCACTTCAAGTTGTTCTTGTTATCACAGGTCGCTGGAGCTGGAGGATCTTTTGGCCAAAAAGGGGAGAAGGGCGAGCCGGCTGTGATTGAACCTGTAAGACCCTAAAACCTGGTGGTCAAGGATTCAAATGACAAGTCATTTATTAATTACACTTTCTACAGTAGTGTAAAATGCTATGAATTGGATTAGATGTTTATACTCACTGTTTTCCTACGGCCAGTTTGTGGTAGGGTGAAACAATATTTGTCTTTTTAAGGGAATGCTGATTGAAGGACCACCAGGACCTCCTGGCTCAGCTGTGAGTATACATTAGGGAATAAAAGAAACACTTTATACGTGTTTTTTTTTACCCCGCAATTATCACCTCAATTGATCATCACATCATGGTATTTTTTCTGCTAACTTACTGTTGTTGTATATTTAAAGGGTCTTCCTGGTCCCTCAGGCCTACAAGGACCCCCTGGTGGTGCTGGAGATTCTGGTGACAGAGTGAGTTATTTTTAGTGAGTTATTATTGTTATTTAAGGATTTTCTTCTCTTGCTTAATCACTAAATTAGATTAAATACGTCTACATATTTTTCAAAATATGTATGTTGGATATTGGCAGAAAACACAATGTAATGAAGATGATTACAACTTAGATAAGCGATTATTTTGTAATGATACTCCATTATAATGGTAATAATAAGCATGACAGAGTTATTATTGTTTCATATGAAAATAAAAATATCCACAAAACAGGGTACTTGTCCACAGATGTGAAAATATGGACACCAAAAATCTATAATTGATGACTGTGTTTTCAGCAGTTGTGTATGATTGACATAAAGTGTCAAATACATGCCTTGTTTACATGTTGTTTTAAGTTAATTAGGATCTCAGCAGCTGCTAAAGTTAATTACATCCAGCCCAGGATTTCAGTGCGTGTGCATACTAATCACTTAATCGGTTAGGTGCCCCGGGGGTCAAAACTGCTATATTTGCACAATATCTGAAATGTGTTTGTCATGTCAAATTAAGTTGTTGTACTGTGAAGTCTTTGTTTACTAAGCAGAGTATCAAAGAAACATCCATGTACATTAACGCAGTTTGACCAATTTTTTTTGTGTTAACGCACCCAACATTGCCTCAACTATTATTTAGAGTTGTCAGTGTATTCGTTTTCTACTTTGAACTGGACCTTATAAGACCTGGAAGTGTTGTTTTTTTTCCAAGAAGTTAAGTCAACATGAATATGTTGTGCTCTGGTCTTGAGTTATGCATTTTAAATGGTGTGCTTTCTGGGCTCAGCCAGGCAACGACAAACTCTGAGACACTCCATCTTACATTGGATGTTTGTTTTGGACATGCTTGGAGATGGACAGGGCTCGTTGTGAGCAAGGAGGGAGAAAACCAACGCTAACTAACTTCTCTAGCCATATGTAAAAGTGCAATTGATCCATTCATTAAGCCATTAAGGTCATCCATGTGCAGATAGTTTAACAGCTATTCCTAGCTACTCCTGTATTTCTTTGGGATTTTGCACAAAATGATAATAACCTCTCTCAAATGTCTTATTTAATCTTAGATTGGGTTGCATTTAGTGATAAATCTAACCAAGAAGTAAAACAAAAATCCAAACATTAACACATGGCATAATGGTTTCCTGAAGTTCTTTATTGTTCAATGTAATTATTTACATTAACCATGCATTTGGTGATAATGTATAACAATTATTTCATTGAGTAATTATTGATTATTATTTAAATGTGATACTATTTAGGGTCCTCCTGGTCGTGCTGGTTTGCCTGGTGCTGATGGATTGCCAGGGCCCCCTGGTACCATGCTGATGCTCCCGGTACGGTTTAAAAATATTAAATCTTAAAACCAAAGATGTTTCTGTCCCATTAAATAAAGGGACAATTACTAACACTTATTTTTTTTTTGTAAATTGTTGTGCAACAGTTCCGCTTTGGTGGCGATGGCGAGAAAGGTCCAGTGGTGTCAGCCCAAGAAGCCCAAGCTCAAGCCATCCTTTCCCAGGCCAGAGTAAGTGGTCAAGAGATCCCCCACACAAAAACTGGGTAGAAGTGGGTTAGCTGCATTATAAAAGGTTTGCTGTGCTTAGAAAATTAAAAGCAAATATGCCACTTTGGCTAAATAGCAGATGACCACATAATTGCCTGATAAAAATTGACAGGTCTATCCCTGTATGTGGATGGAGAATTAGCCTTTAGTTTTAAATTTAAAAGTCTGTAGCATAGCACAAAAAAAGATCAACTGCAAAAAGATGTAACCAAGTCTAGATATTGCGGTACATTAATGAATATTTGATGTTAAAAATGCATCAAATATTGCATCTTGTCGTTAAGATGTTGAATATCCATCCATAAAATTCAATCTCACAACTACCCCCCATTACCCCTTATTTCTATTTAGATTAATAGGACATTGCAAATGGTTTTAATAAATAACACGATAAAAACATTATTTGAACTATAAGAATTGTTACAAATGTATTTAAAGCTGCTGTATACATTTTTTTCATTGAGCAAATGTGTAGTAATTGCTGATGTGCTTTTGTAGAAGCAACATAAAGAGTGATTACTCTAATTTCTAGACAACATATATAATGTCATCCATTTTTTTATCTACCTCGCAGCTCGCAATGAGGGGACCCCCAGGGCCAATGGGTTTGACAGGAAGATCAGGGCCAGTGGTGAGTAACTTTTATTTTGACCATTAAATGATGACCATTAAAAAAAATTGTTTAGAATATTTTGCCTCATCATATTTTGGCTCAGTGACACCATGCACACTGCCTGCTTGTTACCAGTTAGGGTCTACCAGCTGCTTAAATGTACTTCTATCCAACCCCCACTTTCCACCACCTCCCTGTCGGGCTTGTTGATACACGATTCACTCATCTGCTGCAAAAAGCACACCAACTAGTCCTCTGTAAAATCAGCCTTTTGCTTGTTTCTGTCCCAATGTGATCATTTCAAATCAAACACCCTAAAATATTGCAGCATTGTGTGTGGATTTAGCTTGAAATACTTCAACCCAAGTGTGCAACCTATTGTTGCGTGAGCTCATTACTTGTAAGGCTTTTGTATACTAATTTTTGTACATAATTAGAGTGGAATAAGAAATCAACAACCACTTGTTCAGTTTAAGCTATGAATGGTTGCTAAGTCATTTAAAAATACCTTATTTCATAGTTAACTGCATGGGACAGTTTTATTGAGGTCTATACAGAGGTATTTAATGTAGTTAAACACTTCCCTCTAGTGGTTACATTTAAACAAACTGTCTTTGATGGATAAACGTACTCTAGATGATTTTTAGAGACAACGTTTTGACATGTCATATCTTCTCTCAAGGGTCTACCTGGTTCTACTGGGCTAAAAGGAGAAGGTGGAGATCATGGTCCTCAGGTGAAAACCATGTGGAAAAATATTGATAATAATTAACCAGCAAGTAGAAGCCACATCCAAAATCAATTTTGGTCACTGAGGGTTCTTCGTATGTGTCTTTAGGGACCCCGGGGTGTCCAAGGACCACCAGGACAAACAGGAAAATCTGGCAAACGGGTGAGTGAACTCATTAACACCAGTTAACGCTCATTGCATGTTAGAATATCTGTATTTATTTTGTGTACAGTTGTTTGTGCCTGCGCTGAGAGGATTATTTACAACCCAACAAATAATCGTTTGATAGGTGATTAAAAGCCTTTGCAGCTTGGAATCCTTGGATCAATAGCCGGACTGTTAAATCTGTCTGAAAATGTCAAAATGAGTCAGAAAGTGAATATGGAACATTCAGGCCCAAATTGTGTCAGCTATCAACCATGTTGACCTAGTAATTGGGTCATGAAAAAGATAAATCAGATTTGGGCAAATTATTTATAAAACCTTTATCAATAAGATGACTGGGAGATGTTAGTGATTTTTTTTGTACCATTAATGACATCTTCAGCTGAAAACCTTGTTACCTTGGGTGGATAGGTCGGATAGGGATATAATGGGGCAGGGTAGGTGCACGGGCAATGCAAGGGGGAGACCCCAGTATTAGCAAAATCACCTGTGATTATTCATAAGTTGACCTCCTCTTTGATATGTAATCCTGGTACCAACAATTTTATTTACCTTAATGTGCCTCGTTGCACCTATTCATGCATGAACCCACATGAGTTAGTCATGCAGAAAATGACGTATCATTGCTAATGATTGATGTGATATTTTTACAGCATGTTCATGGTCTCTAATATTGTTTCTAGGGTCGTTCAGGAGCTGATGGTGCACGAGGGATGCCCGGAGAGCCAGGCAGCAAGGTGCCAAACACCATTAGCAATCACTATTTGGTTTTCTTAAATATTCAGACTACGTATAAGCTTTTTTTTCTTGCGTTTTAGTCCAATGTGATTTATTAATGTACGTTTACAAGGTAATGACCTTTTGTGTTAATATCTGATAAAACATGTGGAGACCTGCAGTTTATAGTACAGTGCGGGTTATATACACTGTAAAAACAAATACATTTTTCTTGTACAATCTTAAGGGTGTGCTTTATAGTCCAGTGTGCCTTATTGTCCAAAAGATAGTTACATAATTGACAAAACGCTCATGTTGCTCTGATTTAATATTAATATGTTCATAACAGGGGGATCGAGGCTTTGATGGACTCCCTGGACTGCCTGGTGAAAAAGGACACAGGGTGAGTATAGTTGAATGAAATTGACTGACATTTTTTTGTAATTTCTCCCTAAAAGTGATGTCTTTTATAGTATTGTTTGTTATAGATTAGATATTGTAGACTAACTTTGAGCAACTAAATATATGGAAAATCAAATGTTTTTTCTAGTGTCTACTGGTTGATCCTTATTGTGTTATATTAGACAATGTTTTTATCATCTATGTATTATCTCTCTAAGAGTTGAAAATTCTACAATTCTATATGTACTGACTGACCACATTTAATAAGGAGAAAAATATTGATGAATGACCCTTCGTGAATTAGTTGAGGGTGAAATATTGTGTTCTTTATAATACATTTTCTATTTGCAAATGTTTGAAAGCTTGGAAATCCGTTCTTCTCATAAACATTCCCAATTTCATTTTAGACTCTAGATGACTTAGTTAGTATGTAAGAATTGTTGAAAAATGTGTTGACCTTGCTAGAGCGCTGACGTGTTTCCCCTCTTAACTAAGGCAGGTAGAATTAAGGGGATAAAAGAATAGTGGTGACTTTCTTAATCTCGCTCTGTTTATCAGGGTGAGCTTGGACCAATTGGACCCCCAGGTTCTCCTGGAGAGGATGGGCAGAGAGTAAGTGCTTCTATTTTAATTTCATGCATCAAAAGAAAGGAACAACAACAAAATTGCTAAACTCAAGTCATTTAGTGATGTATGGAGTTGAATCAAACTGTGGCTTTAATGACATTCAACCAAGTTTACCAACATTTTATTCTATGAATACAGATATAGATTTTTCTTTTTTTCATCATAATTTAAGTTCAAGAAATAACTAAGTGGTCTACTTATCCCGACAGGGCGAAGATGGAGAGATCGGGCCCAGAGGATTGGCTGGCGAGAGTGTATGATTTTTTAATTTATTTTTTATTACCTTTTATACATGATACCTTTTTTGTTTTTCTACTTGTAGTTGATGAATTCCGCTCATTTTCTCTTTAGGGTCCAAGAGGTCTGCTAGGACCCCGCGGTTCCCCTGGACCCCCTGGCTCACCTGTATGCATCATTAGCCATATAATAATCATCTTCTCACCTCATGTAAAGTCTGTATTTAAACATTTTTTCCCTTATTTGTCATTCACAGGGTGTTGCTGGAGTTGATGGGCCTCACGGTCCAAAAGGAAACATGGTACATAAAAACAGAAATGTGAACTGTTATTTCCTATGTAAAGATATTTCGTATGTTATATTTAACAGTTTATGTAACTCTGTAATGTCTACATTCGGCTGTTAACATTATTTTAGGATTCACAGCTGTTAGGTCAGGAGTCAACACTTTTTGCCATGTGATAATGATCTTATACTATATTTGTTATGACACTTGCCATCAATAAAGATGTAAAGGATGGCTACAGAACAAAAATTCATTTAAAAGCTCTTAAATTCATTTTTAAATCATTGACAAGAGACGTTTTTAGGGAGCAAATCTCTTGAAAAAGTGGAAATTTAGACTATAATGTTGAATTATGATATTTAATTTTGAATTAATACTCTTAACTATGGCATCATGGTCAGTAGTCTGATTAGATTAAATGAAAGGTTATTCATATTTGTGATTTTTTCAAATATATTATTATTCAATGTTCAATCTTATATTGTAGCTTGATAAAGTTTTGGATGACAATTCGTTGCTGTTTATGTTAGCATGCACAATCCAAGTGATAATTCAATTTTCTAATTTACTGTTAGATGATATGTTTGATTTGACTGCTATTCCTCATTTTATCTAGGGACCACAAGGAGAGCCTGGACCACCAGGCCAACAGGGAATTTCAGGCACTCAGGTAAACTCATTAATCATACTCTTTCTTGCAAACTCATGTCAAAACAAAGAAGTGTGTGTTTGTGTGCATTTGTATGAATGTAAAAGCATCCATAACGTTGAAATTAACTTCTAAAGACTCATTTGAATATACAATAAGTAAAAACGCACTGTTTTTGTAGCCTCCTTTTCCAGTATTTTCATCCATTTAATCCTTATTGATTCATTCTATCATGTCAGTGGAATTACACCTTTTGGCACAAGCTTGGGTATCTCAAATTATGTGCAGACATGCTTGATTATAAAAGAAAAAAGCCTTTTTGCACATGAATGTCTGAACACATTTTAATTAAGCAGTCCCACATGAATGTTTAATGTTAATGGTTCCCCTGATAACCTCTAATTAAAACACACACACACATAAATAAGGTTCACATTCTTTCAGTAGCGCAACACTATAACCCAACATACTTCACATTTAATTTTGAGAAACCATGTTTCACTCTTATGTTCATGTTCATAGGGTCTTCCAGGTCCTCAAGGCCCTATCGGACCCCCTGGTGAAAAAGTATGTGCTTACCCTTTTACTCTTATTTTTGATTGCTCTCTTTATTATTAGTGTTATTCAAAAATGTCAATGATTGGTGTTTTTTCTGATATGCAGGGACCTCATGGAAGGTCAGGGTTACCTGGACTACCTGGTGCTGACGGACCTCCTGTATGTGCTCTTTTTTTCTATACACATGCATTAAGAATATCAATATTACACAAATACATAAAACAAGTACTACCATTTGTGAGCACCTGCATAATACATATTTATTTGGACAATTTAACATTGAAAACATGCAATTTTAGTCCTCCATTTAGTACGTTTTTAGGCTGAACATCCATAATATTTCTGTTGTCCCGTGTTTGAGTGGACCTACTTGGAATTGATAACTGACATAAAGGAACAGACAAGACCGAGTATAAATGGCATTCATGTGAAAGATTGCTGCTGAAATAATCTAAAACTTCTCAAAACTATGATAATAGAAAACACAAAAATAGCTCCCGCCATTTTGTGACGAATGTGATGTCACTTGTACCCACGTTTCTTTATGCTGGAGGTAATTTACCGACTGCCAGGCAGGAGGTGTCAGAAAGCCAGAAAAGTCTTCAGGCTCATTAGGTTTTGGCTGTGAGGCAAAATAGAATAGCAGATAGTTCAAGCTATATGCCTCCTGTTAATCAGAACAAAGCAAAAAAGAAATCAATGTGGGGATGAATCATTTATCATACTTTTATTGCAGACTGTTACATATATTCTGATGTTTACGGACTTGTCGGGATACAATTTTAACAGATACTGTTAGCACGTAGTACGTAAATACTGATAGACTAGACACAAACACAGGTATACATAAGCAAAATTAAATAATCATACACTTGTCTGGTCTGGCATGCAATGTTTAACTCGTACACATATTGGACAAAAAACTGCCCCACAGACTTTGGACACTTTAATAGACATGAACGCCTATCTCGCAACTGTGTGCAGCCAGCCTTCGTTCCTAATTGGTAAAGAGTGAAAGTAATGACTTTATTAACCACTTTTCCTGTTCGTACTGCCCGAAGACAAACACTGATGCTTAATGTTTTTTTTTGTAAATTTTGTGTATAAAATGACACAGCTGGAAGTACAGCAAAACAGCAGATAGACCACACCAAACCAAATTACCGCTACACGAGGAGAACAAGCATGCTTCTTTTATTCTTATTTTATATTTCACACAAAATGGGACTAATTGCAACTAATTAAGAAACCATTGTCATTTAAATAACATACCTATCAAAACAGCCCAGGGAATTGTGAGTATATTTGATGTCACAAGCAATGGTGGACGATCTGAAATACTCGCACTGATTGGCTAAAATAGTTCTGGCATTAAAAAATGTCTGCTAACAGCTCCTTTTAATTGTTAAGCAAGACTCTTTACACTGCAATGTATTTGATCACGGTCTTGTCTTGTGCTTTAATGTCACGTGTTCAAGTCTTACTACCTGCAAATTATTTATAATGGTAAAAAAACATGTAAATCTGTCATTTTCAAAAGCAAGAGTGACAGAGTTGGATCAAGATGTGACAAAATGTGTATAACGATCATAAAAACAATAACATTGCCCTGAGTCTTGGGAATATTTAAATTTAAGCATGGGTCGTTACATCTGATTATGATTTTCAGGGTCACCCCGGTAAGGAGGGTCCAGCCGGAGAGAAAGGAGCCCAAGTAAGTGCCTTCAAAAATTAAGTGTTTGCCTTTTTACCAAGATACATTTCAGTTATGTTACAGAAAATGGATAATTATCTTGCACAAAACAATGCTTAGCATTTTTTAATATGTAAATATACACAATAACTGCTTCATTTGTTATCTGTGCTGCTTAAAATGATGAATTAGGTTCAATTACAAGAAGAAAATAATTGTGTTTCATGTCGTCAAGTTGCTATTTGAAGATTCAGTCATTATTTTATTGCTCTAATTCTGGATATTAAACTTCAGTACCTATACCGTATGATAGATACTACAATATATTTATATAAATACTGGAATGCAATGCTTTGACACAATGTTATTCTTTCAAGGGTCCACTGGGTCCCCAGGGTCCAATTGGATATCCTGGGCCTCGTGGTGTCAAGGTAAGATCTCAGTTGTTTAATTGGACAGTAATTACAGCCAATGGGTATTGTGCTGTATGAAACCTCATACAACCAACTTCATTTTATATAACAATCAACATGTTTTCTGCTTAACAGGGGGCTGATGGTGTGAGGGGATTGAAAGGCTCAAAGGGCGAAAAGGTAAGAACGCGATATTAACATTAACCAAAGCGAATGCAGTGAATATTATATGATTGCCGTTAAATAATCTAGTAGCGTTGCATTGTATTGCATTGCTTGTGCAATAGTCAAATATTTATTTAAACAGACATTGCCAACTATATGCCCCACTACAGTAGTGTGTCAATAGGGGTTTTGGTCATTTTTATATTATTCAGAATTTTAAAAATTAGGAAAACCAGCCCATTAATACATTAGAGATTCAATTTGTCACTTGGAATTCTATTTGCCCGGCTCACGTCCGTTGAATCCTTTGAGTGAATGCCTAGCAGAGGTCACACAATGGCCCCCTTCGGTGGGGACCATGACTGTGTGAATGTGAATCTATCCTGCTCATGGCGGCTCACTTTTAAAGAACAATTCACTTCATCTTGAGCTGTTTGAAATGTTTGTGTGCGTGCCACTGCACAGAATTTAAAACAAATTCCCCTTTGAAGTGTCACTGATGGCCACTTGAGATCGATACTAGAGTGGATTGTATAAACTACATCACATGGGTGGGTGGGTGATGTTGTTACCCCAGTGACAGGTACGCACGTATGTTTCTTATTGAATCAATAAACGTGAAAAGCCTGAGCTTTATGAAAGAGGGCTTTGTCATCAATAAGGAATTTTTGTTGGATTTTTTTTTTGTATGAGAGAATGATATATGAAGTGAAGTGTTGGATTATCTATCAAATAAAATGAAAAATGACAGGTAGCTCAAAGAATCAAATAGACCAGCGACTGAACCTTCGACCTAAAACTGAATCTAGGATTACTCTAAAGTCAAACTCAACTTTACTTATAATTCCAAAGAATACATCATATTGAGTATATGAGTCCATGACATAGTTAAAAAGAATGACACGTCATTGGGAGAGTGACTTTGTATAAGAAAAAGTGAAGAAGCAATGAGAAATTCTAATAATAATAATCGGACATAGGCTTTGTCATCATCATTGACTCAACAAAAGCCTAATTGTCATCATACCCAGAAAATGCGTATGACGGAATCGGTAGTGCTTTTCCATAAGTTGCGTTTTCCCGGCAAAAGACCCAAATAAGTGATAATTTCGGACTCGTAATTTGGCATTCTGCCGTTATGGATACATCGCATCACCCCCCGAGCGGATCACTTACCTCTCACTGTCTTTCACTTACATTCAGTCAGCCAGTAGGAGGCAGATCACCGCCCAACGTCTATTCATATTACCTTACCCCGAAGTTATTACACAGAAAGGATTGTGTGTCGTGTTACCGCAAGTTTAAAGTTCTGATGGATGTGGGAAAAAACTGTCCTTAAGCCTATTTGTCCTTACTTTGTGGGACCTATAGCGTCTGCCAGAGGGCAGCAGCTGGAACAGATTGTGACTAGGGTGGTATAGAAATATGATGTAGGTTGTTCTTATTCTGTTTTAGGGTGAAGATGGTTTTCCAGGTTTCAAAGGGGACATGGGAATCAAAGGAGATCGGGTGAGAACTCGCTTAGCTATCTGATTAAATCCATAAAATTGCAGCATATTGATTTTTTGATCTAATATGACTCAGGGTGAAGTTGGCTTGCTGGGGTCCCGGGGTGAAGATGGTCCAGAGGGTCCGAAGGGAAGAGCTGGCCCGAATGGAGAGTCAGGTCCCCTAGGTCCAGCTGGAGAAAAGGTAATTGGACAACCTTTGGATAAGTAATTTTGAGTTCTTGTGGAGCTCGGCATAATGATGGTTTAATATTATTTAGGGTAAATTGGGAGTTCCAGGATTGCCAGGATATCCAGGAAGACAAGGACCTAAGGTAATTTACTGTTCAAGTATATTACTCATTTTAGCCTACAGGGCTACTATCAAACTTTGTTGTTATTGCTGTGCATATTGTATAGCAATGCACTCCAACAAAATGCAAGTCAACAAATCACATATTATGTACAATATGGGTAACAATGGCGTGAGAATTCAAGAAAATAAGATGTAAAATGATCAAAGATTGTGTGACTCAACATATTTGTACTTATTGTTTCCAATCTAACTTGGACATCACTCTATGGTAAGATGTTTTTTGAATCACATACTTGGTGTAAACATAAAATTACATTCATTTTTTCTTTTTCTTTTATACATGCCCCTTCATTTGTGCAAATGTTACTCATTTGTTCATGTAGTCCTCATCCTATTAGTGCAATAGCTTAATGGCCCTTGAACATTTTTGCGCACTCATAACAAACTAAACAAAAACATCCTTCTGTTTAACAAATCTAAATGGACATCACATTACTATTAATATTATTAGTTTCCTGATGCAACTACTATTAAAATTTTGAAGGCCAGAAGTAATACTCAGCATCTAGTGTTCAGCCATGACCGGCAAACTCGCTGTCTGTATATAAGACATAGGGAGAACTATAGAACAATTCAATTATCGCCTCACTGAATGTGCTGAAGTCCCGCAGTTCAACCCTTGGCGAAATGGTTATGAATCTCTATTTGAAGTCCTTTTCCTTCTTTTTACAATAGGGCTCCAGTGGCTTCCCTGGATTCCCAGGAGCCAATGGAGAGAAAGGTGCCAGGGTAAGAAACACACTGTACCTCAATCTGTCATCAGCAGATCATATCTAACATGGCATATTAATCTTTATTCTACATGGTTGTTATAAGTGAGCATTTCAGCTCATCTTTTTTTTTAATCGCTGGGTCTCTCTCATAGGGTGTTGCAGGTAAAGCAGGTCCAAGAGGACAAAGGGGTCCAACGGTAGGTGACAATCTACAACCAATCATTTTAATCATTCACTTTCTACTTGAATTTCTTGTTACATGTACCCATTTTATATTTCTAACGAATATATACTGTAATTTTCCAGGGTCCCCGTGGTGCTCGAGGAGCTAGAGGCCCCACAGGAAAGCCAGGACCCAAGGTATATGATTCAGTGCTGTTCATCACATAAATGAAAGTGTATTGCTGTAAATGGGCTTTGTTTTATTATGACAAATGAATTTTTTGGAACAATGATCATTTATAACTTTTGTATCACTATTTAGGGTACATCCGGCAATGACGGTCCTCCTGGCCCACCTGGTGAGAGAGTAAGTTCATGAAGTATGAGTCTAATCAAACATCTGCTAAACAAAGGCGCAATTTGGCAGTATTTTTCTTTCATTTTAGATTTCTGTTTAACTACTCAACTATTGTACTCACTGAAAACACTTACAATAATACTTGATACCTGAACAAGTGGTTGGAGCCACATACCCAAAACAAGCAGGTTGAACACTCTAAATTTCACCCAGGTATGATTATGAGCATGAATGGTCATCCATCAGCTCGTGCCCTGGTGACCATAGTTGGGTGGGATAGGCTCCAGCACCCCCCGCAACCCTTGTGAGGGAGGATAAGTGGTTTGAAAAATGACTGAATCTGATTTGAGCGAAGACCTATATTTATTTGTACTTTTTTGCATATTGATCTGTTTATATATGTTTTAAGGCATAAGCAAGACCTATAAAATCATGTCCAGATTTTTGTCATCGGTCTAACTATAACTATACTAACTATATATTGGTCTATCTATATGTTTCCAATAGGGACCACAAGGACCTCAGGGGCCTTTGGGCTTCCCTGGACCAAAGGGCCCTCCTGTAAGTACCTTGAACGCACCAGTTAATATAAAACAATGTACAATAGTAATATACTTAGAAAGAATATCGTCACTTTGTTTATTAGAACGCTAGCTATGCATGTCATCTGATTTGAGGAGAATCATTCGCCACTATGCTACCTAGTAAAACAGTATGTATAGATCCTGTAAAATTATAATTAAGAAAAATTATGCTAAGGGTTCAAGAACACTCCCATTAATTATTATACCCCTATAATAGTCTTGTGGGTCATTAGTTGCAATGTTATTATCTAGACAGATATTTTCTATTTTGTGTGCACCATATGGCACCCTTCCACAGCATTTATAAAATGCTGAGGTTGTAACTAAAGTGACAAATTTGCTGCTATTTCTTGCTGGTGATGATCATTATTAATAAGAGTGTTCATTTTCTCCAAATAGGGACCACCAGGAAAGGATGGGCTGCCTGGACATCCAGGCCAGCGTGGTGAGACAGTGAGTATTTGCCTATTGTTTTCTTCTTAGTAGTATGGAAAAATTAATTGTATGATAATTCTAAGATAAAGTTATTGCAGATGGTAACAATTCATCTTCAGAGAAGAGGCTATCTTGCTACCAAAACAAGATTAATTCATCAATAAAAAACAGTCATATCATTTGTAAAGGCCCTAAAACAGTTTTTTTTAATTTTTTATTTGAAAGATAGACATGGCTTACATTTTCCTAAAGCTTGCCCTCCTCCGTATTCATATCATATATTTTTTTATGCTATTCGCAAAACAATTTCCTCCATCAGGATGTTTATATCTGTAAATTTATAGCTGAAAGGCAAACTAGGCAAACATCAAATATTGATTAGATTGATTACAGCAATAAAAATGCTCAGAGGCACTTAGTACTACCATCCACAAAAATTGCATAGGTTGAAAAAATGTTTGAGTGTAGGGTCACACAGTCAAGATGAAATTCACTTGACGCTAAATTATAGTATTATTGGAGCAGCATTACACATTCATGTTAGGTTAATTGAAGAAATATTCATGGGTGCAAATGTAAAAGTGTATTTACGGTCAATATGTGCCCTGGAATTGACTACTGACCTGTCAAAGTTGTACCCAATAAGAACAAGCATTAAAGCAATGTATTTTTCATACACGTTATCTATTTGAAAATTGTAAAAAGTTCATTTGCCCTATGAAGGGTAAAGAATGTTAAAGCTATCCAAAGGGAATACTCCACTACATCAACTAATCAAGTGACTGTGAACTTATTCAGCAGCTTTTTTCACAACTAAATTGTTCAGTAGCTTCCATTCCACTCCCTAGAGGAGTCTGTGTGTGCATGTGTGAATATTTTCCTTTATGATGAGATTCAAACTGTTCTTCAGACAAGAATCAGACATCCTCTTGAGATTAGGTTAAGTTATGAAGGCACTTTAAAAGACATGCTCTCCTTACAGAAGGTGGTTAAACCATGCTGCTTAGGAATTATATCAATTCTATGTAGTACATCATTTTTTAAGATGGATATTTTGTAGTTTTGATTTCAAACTAACAATAAGCATCAGCATTTAAGGCATCTTAGTGACCCAAGTGAAAATTAGTGATACAAAACATAGGTGGATTGCCTTTACAAAATATTTTTTTGAACTCTTTTCTATTCAGTGAACATGGTATTAATACCCATCTTCATTATCATATCATATCACTGCACAATCCAACTAAATTGACCATATATTTGTTAGGAGTTTTACTTATTTATCTATATATTTATATTTTGAATTGAAATGTCTGTACTTCTGTCTAGGGTTTCCAAGGAAAAACTGGTCCACCAGGCCCAGGAGGTGTTGTTGGACCCCAGGTAAAAATATATATATATAGTACTTTAAAAGAATATACGAATGCATTTATTTTAGACTCACCGCAAAACAAACATGACTTCCTCGACTTTAAGTAAATTTAATGTTTAATCCCGTTTTAGGGACCCACTGGAGAAACTGGTCCTGTTGGTGAAAGAGGCCACCCTGG
This sequence comes from Stigmatopora argus, assembly GCF_051989625.1. NCBI lineage: Eukaryota > Metazoa > Chordata > Actinopteri > Syngnathiformes > Syngnathidae > Stigmatopora > Stigmatopora argus. The sequence continues at coordinate 7,430,137 of NC_135403.1, forward strand.
ACCTCCTGGTCCACCGGGAGAACAGGGTCTTCCTGGTGCTGCTGGCAAAGAAGGAGCAAAGGTACATCAAAATAGTGTCTATTAGTAATTCAGTGAATTTCTTTTTATTTTATAATCTGTAATACTGTTATTGAAGATTTCTTCCTTTGTAGAGTACTTGGAAAAAATGTAGAATATATAAGGATAATAGTTTTAAATGCCATTGAATTTATTAAAGAGGTGGTATTTTTATGTAAAAAAAAATTTGTTCCACTTTCAGAGTAATTGAATGATAATTGAAGTTGGAAAAAGTGTTACCAAATCGAAGTCAGACAGGGACTTTTGCCTCACTATTGTACTTTTCAATCAAGCAAGCCTAAATGATTTACATCCATAAACAAGGAAGGTTTGACTGTACCTGTATTTAAATTTAAAGCGTTGGATGATAAGCTAAAGAAGATATGATTGTATATGATTAGCACTATGTCGATCTAAATTTAAATCCAATAGAAGGGTACCATGGACGTACTACTACCAGCCATTTAGGTCTAAAAACTCCCTTTGTTCTTGTTCTTCTTGGCAATGACACTAAATAAAACTGCCACTCCGCTTTTACATTTGAATTTCAGTAGATATATTCTAGGAAAGTATATACTTTGAGGCCATTATTGTTTTCTTTAGACCTCAGCTCAGGTCATCATATTGAACTTTTTTTTTCAGTTGGCATTTAATATAGGTTATTTAAAATTTTCAATGGAGTAAAGTCCAATAGAGGCAGGGGCCATTAAACATACAATAAATATTATTCCATGTGGATGTGTGTTCAGCAACATTTATCCTCGCTTGCATCCCTCATTTCTCGAGTGCTTTTATTTTCACCCCCCATCTTCTCAAAAACAGACAATCTAATCAAGTCTGTCAGCTAACTCGAAACACTTTACTACTCCCCAGACCTATTTCCGTCTCTCGCTTTCACTCAGACCTCTGCTTTAGTATGCCAGGGACACATTGCTTTGGTCCTAGCAGCAGGGCCTAAATCCTTGTAGAAGCCCCAAAAGACATATGTGCCTAACTGTTTACATCATGCTCAAATGTGAAGAACAAAATTGGAAGAAGCTTCACTGATCTAAAAAAAATCTGATTTGATGTCATTGATGAGGTCCATTTTTTATAAACAAATGTCGATATACGCTTAAAAAAATGGTTGATGGGAAGTATGTATATTTGAAAAATTCGGTTCTCCTTTTTAACTCTACATTGAGTGTTTTTTTTGTTCTTGTTTGCTTTTGTTGTTGTCTGCATTCTGTCTTTTTCCAGTAGTTGTTTAATTAAATCACTCAAAGGCAGCTGAGAAATCAAGAAATTAGTCAGCTCCAAAATAGATGGATTTTACCTAAATTCTTTACTATCTAATTGTTGATTTCAATATTCAACAGTGGTTAAATGTACCATTATTGTACACTACTTCATATTACACATCTTCATGCTTCTGAATGAAGTACTACAAAATAATCGACAGCTTTCTTTGACTCTAGATCGTACTAAACCACTTTTACCAATAACTGGAGCAACCATGGTAAAAATTACGAGCCATTATATTACAAATAGTTACCAAAACGATCTTAATGAATTCAAGGTTTAGTTGTCCAATCAGCCCAATTTGGATCAATCTTCTATCATGTTTTCATTACTTTGTGCATTGTGTTGTAACGATAACAAATAGTTTGGTGAAATAATGCATCAAAATTAATGCATCATTTTTGATTGTGTGTTCAGGGAGACCCGGGACCTCAGGGTACTTCCGGTAAAGATGGGCCCCCTGGCCTCAGAGGTTTCCCAGGCGAGAGAGGTCTACCTGGTGCCACGGTAAGAGTGCCATTTTAACGTATATTTATCACTGCTTCCCCATTAGTTTACTACATAAACAGTGGGCAGACCTTTACTCCATGACAAATGAACCCGCACATATCTACAGCCATTCACTTATTTCAAGACAGCAGCTTTCACATTTAATCTTTTGTAGTGGAAATGCAACTTGACATGTAGCAAATAAAGACTTCAGCTGACATACAAAAGATACTTGGAGTTAAGGATCCCTCTGCTGTTTAATCCACTTTCGTTGTTGAGTCGCGCCCCTGAGGTTGAGTGGTTAGAGTGCCTCACAGTTCTGGGATCCTTGGTTCAAATCCAGGGCGGTCCTCCAGTGTGGAGTTTGCCTGTTCTCTCTGGGCCTGTTTAGGTTTTCACCGGGTACTCCAGTTTCCTCCTACATTCCAAACACAGGCTGATTGGACACTCTAAATTTGCACGTAGCTATGAGTGTGAGCATGAATGGCTGTCCGTCTTATCGTGTCCTGCAATGGGCTGGCCACTGCTTCAGGGTGTCCCCCTGCCTTGTGTCTGTAGTCAGTTGGGATAGGCTCCAGCACCCCCTGCGATTCTTGTAAGGATAAGCGGTTCAGAAAATGAATGAATGAATGTTGTTGAGTCCACCTGCCTGACTTCACGTCTTTTAGTTTACGCGGCATACACTTTTTGTATATTCTCAGAAGGAAATAATTTAGTGACGAAGGAAACAATCTTCATTTCTCTTCATCCTTAGGGTCCAGCAGGTTTGAAGGGAGGCGAGGGTCCTCAGGGTCCACCTGGTCCTGTTGTAAGTATTATTTATAAATAAATGTTTTCATCTTTATGAGACTAACAATGAAAAAAAATACTTAAAACATGATAATGTTTGCTACAGGCAATATAATAATCAACTTGTTTTTATCCAGCAAAACTTAGTGGATTTTTATTAAATGTTTAAAGACTACAGGAAAAATTGTAGTCATGAAATAGTTATATATATATATATAATAGATTGAAATGCAATCTAACATTGAAGACAATACAATTTCAAGGAAACAATTTCTAAAATGTCTTTTTGAGTGGAAGCACGCGAGATCTAATTTATTTTAAAGTAGTGTGTAATTAATTTTGACTGCCTCATTACTTTGAACATTTTGTCTTTATCACAATCACATATGGTTAAGCATTATGGCTACCTGTATTGTTTTAGATTTAGCAGAACATTAAGTGTATTTTGGTGAACATTATGCAACCACGATTGGTATTTTAAAAGAAATCTGTAACTGGATCTATTATTTATTTAGTTAAGCTTTAAACCAATTTTGGTAATAGTATTGCTCTTGTTGAGAGGTGTTGAAAATTTGCAATTTACAATGACTTAAAAGCACCAGCCCAAAAATGTATATAAGTCGCACTGGAGTATAAGTCGCATTTTTTGGGTGGGCAATTCGATCAGAAACCAAGAACAAAAATACTCCAAAGTAACAATAGTTAAATGGAGAACAAGAGGCTAAATATGCATCTGTTAACATAACAGTTTTTCAAATAACCATAGCCAAAAAAATAAACATAACAGACTTAGTGTTCAAAGAGAGAAAAATATATATATAAGTCGGACTTGAGTATAAGTCGCAATCCCAGGAAACTATGAAAACATGTGTGACTTACAGGCCGGAAAATACAGTATGTAAATACATTTATTGATTTTATCTGTTGTAGTTATTGATACGTGGTTATACATTTATACCTTAATTTGGCTTAGAATCTCTTTATGGCCTCATGCAGGGTTCACCTGGTGAGAGAGGTGCTGCTGGCTCTGCCGGTCCAATCGGTCTGTCTGGCCGACCTGGTCCTCAAGGCCCCCCAGGTCCCGCTGGAGAGAAAGGTGCACCTGTAAGTATTGCTAAACACTGATTGATTTTTATTTCCCCCTATTTGTTCCTTTAAAAGCATTGCCTAAACACTGGTTTCAGGGTGAGAAAGGTCCTCAAGGTCCAGCTGGTCGTGATGGTGTTCAGGGTCCTGTGGGTCTGCCTGGACCTGCTGGACCCCAGGGTCCACCTGGAGAAGATGGCGATAAGGTTAGTCAACAATATCCCATTATTACATGTAAACCCTAGTGTGACTACTTTGTTCCCTTCTTAAGAAAGTAGCAGCTATGGTAGTTCTATAAATAGTATTTATAGCTTCAATAATTGGGTTGACTACGGTCTGTATGTCCTAGGGAGAGGTTGGAGAGCCGGGCCAGAAAGGAAGCAAAGCCGATAAAGGAGAGCAGGTGTGTTCTGAAGAAGGGTCCTTTACTTTCACAAATGCAATTGATTATTTTCTATGCAATATGATTCATTTATGTATTTTTGGGGGGGTTTACTAGGGTCCTCCTGGACCAGCAGGTCTTCAAGGTCCCATTGGTGCTCCAGGTCCTGCTGTAAGTAGAAGTGATTTGTTATGAATGACAGAGCATTTATTGTTTATTTACATAAACTGATATTAAAGTGATCTCTTTTATGTTCTTATGTTGAATAATTGTAAAACATTCTCATTTTCTGTGTGATATGAAAAATTGTTGATTCTCAGGGAGCTGATGGGGAGCCTGGGCCCAGAGGTCAACAGGGTATGTTCGGACAGAAGGGTGATGAAGGAGCCAGAGGTTTCCCTGGACCACCGGGTCCCATCGGTCTTCAGGTTAGAGCCATTTATTAATTTCCCTGAGTCATTACAAGACAGTAATTAACAACATGTAGTGGATTGAATGGAACCTTGCACAGTAGTACATCAAAACCTCTATATATTATTTGAACATCTATTCAATTCTTGCTATAAATGTTAATGACTTTCCAAAGAGTATTTATGTATTATAGTTATTCTGCACCACATTTAATTGACTTTTAATTAGGATTCATTCACTTCTTACCACTTTTCCATTAATTGCAACAAACAACCTTCTCCACTTGTCCCCTTATGTTTATCACATTTAGCATTCGGTATAATTACACTACTAACGATTTAATCTCAGAGGACAACTTGACACCGATGAGATGAGATCTCCGTATTGGAGGAATCGGCATGCATTAGACAGAGCTTTTGTCACCTCTTGAAGTGACTGACAAGTAATGTGAACACGATTGACTTGGAAAACAAAACTGAGCAAGCTGAGTGAGCTTTGGTGTTTAATGGATACACACTTTAGGGTTGTATATGTGCGCATTTTAATTGGAAAGAAAATGTAAGAAAAAGCCTTTAACAAAATGTATGATATTATACGCACATTTGCTAATGTCTCAAGAGCACCAAGTTGTCTGTAAAATGAAATTCATGTGAAACACAAAGTGAAAGTTTGTACAGGATGTCAAAATTTGTGATGCTAAATCTCCTATGAAACCTTTCTGTCATGTTAAATAAAAAGTTTGGCCCTCTTTTAAATTGTATTGAGGGGTACAATTCTCAATTTTGTATGTTATATGACATTATAAAATATAGTATACATTTGTTTTCCTATCCTCAGGGTCTTCCGGGACCTCCCGGTGAAAAGGGAGAGAATGGTGATGTTGGTCCCATGGTAAGAAACACAGCTGCTACTTTTATGACTATACGTTATCATGTAGTTACAACTGCCTCCTTTTCTATCCATAGGGTCCTCCTGGCCCACCTGGTCCCCGAGGTCCTCACGGCCCAAGCGGTGCTGATGTAAGTTGTAAATTTTGACCGAAAAAAATTCAAATATCGACTTATATGGTAAATAAGGCATAACAGGTGCACCTGCTTCTCTGTATTGCAGGGTTCACAAGGTCCTCCAGGAGGTGTTGGTCCAGTGGGTTCAGTAGGGGAAAAGGTACGAGTCAAAAAAGGTGTTGTTACCTCATTTGCATAACAATCATTGTAGTCACTGAAGTTTGACTTTTTATAGGGTGAACAAGGTGAGGCTGGGAACCCTGGACCACCTGGAGAGCCTGGCACTGGGGTATGTAGCTCTGACCTTTTGTGATAATAAGCGGCAATAAAAATGAATGGCTGAATAAATTAAGTCAAGCAATAAATTAAATGGCACAGGAATTCAAATAACTATTGTGTAGACAGTATTCCAGCCCTTTTCAACTTTTAAACATACACAAAATATTAACATAACACTTTTCCTAACCACTTCAGGGACCCAAAGGCGAGAGAGGAGAAAAAGGTGAAGCGGGACCCCCTGGTGCTGCCGGACCTGCTGGCGCTAAAGGACCCCCAGGAGATGATGGTCCAAAGGGGAACCCTGTAAGAATTGTTCAAACACGACACCTAAAATTCTTAGTAGAAGTGATATTAATTCATGTTTGCCTTCTGATGATGCATGAATATACGCATTTTAATAGGAAGATTGGATACATTATTAGAAACCATCCTCCTCATGAATCTGATTTGGTACTAACCAGTCACAGTAGTATTATATAGTAGGACTGACAGTGTTTTTTTTTCTTTGTCTTAACTTTCTAGGGTCCTGTTGGATTCCCCGGAGACACTGGTCCTCCTGGAGAGCCTGGCGTTGCTGTGTGTATAGAATTACTCTAGCCAAATTGACTTAATAGCCATTTGGACTCATTATAAGTTAATTAATGTATAACTGTATTTATTCAGTACAGAAATGGTTTGCATTTTTAACACGTGATGTATTTTAGGGCACAGACGGAGAACCAGGAGAGAAGGGAGACGATGGCGAAACTGGTCAAGCGGTAAGTTGTTCAAATCCATTATAAGGGGTTTGAATTCGGGGCCTTTCCAGGGACCCCCACATTAAAAAAATTAAAAAAAGAGCATGCATGTTAGGGTATTTAAGACTCAAAACTCATTACCTACAGTAGATATAGTAACAACCCCTAAAACCCAATTTTATTGTGGTTGCTCTAGAATTATAGTTATAGACTTTATAATGGTTTTTACATGGTTCATTAATACACAGTTATAAAACCCATTCACGCCATTGATTTGTTTTTGTTTTTTTGTGTATACTAACTAAAGTCACATTTTCACCAGTTTATTTAATGCAACAAAAGTTTTTAGATGGGAGAGGAGTAAAATATTTATTCTGTGTTGGGGTTTATCTTGTATCTTTTTTTTCAGAAAATGGCAAATTTTAGGAATTGTTAAAAACATAACATATCTTTTGTTTCTTTGCTTATCTCTAGGGACCCCCAGGTCCATCAGGGGAAGCAGGCCCACCTGGTCCTCCTGGCAAAAGAGTAAGTTATTATTTCTAAGGTTTCATATTAAAATGTATAGTTCTGGGATGACTTTATATAATTGCTATAGGCGATTGTCGTTCCTGAACCATTACAAGTGCCTTGTGTTGTTCTGAAATAAATGAGGCAGTGGCTGTCCTCAACAGTTCGCTTTTGTCACGTTCGCACTTAAGCACGGGTGATTCATTTTCATTAAACAGAAATTGGGAATAACAAGAGTGGGGATTTAAGAAGTGCCACCGTAAATGAAAGATGCCCCGTAGCCTGATGGGAAAAAGAAAGAAGCATTAAGATTTCAAAATTAGTAATCCTTTTTTTTCCTCACTCTGTACGTAAAAGAAATGGAAAAAGGCTTGACAAGAAATAGATCTTTGATTCCTTTAAATCCTTCTCAGAATGAGAACCCATTGCAAGTGTGACATATTATTGATTCCACGCGGCTGTGACAGTTGGGACAAAGCAGATTTGTAAGATGAATGTGGAACAGGGTTATGTGAGTTGCTAAGGAAATGTTGAACAGAATTTGACTATGGGGATTTATGATTGTTATGCTAATTGTATTGTTAACACCCATCTTTTTAAGTTTATAACATAATATAAACATAGAATTTACCATGAATTTAATACCTGCATCAGACTAAGCTGCTTTTGAGATATTTAACCTTCACGCTGGACGTGAAAATGAGCTGGTATTTTCTGCAATAGAAAAGTCACAAAATGGATTACGGTCGGCTTTATTTGAAAACCCAGGCATTCACTCACTGCCTTGCATAAGAAAAAGGAGTTTATTTTCTCAAATGTATTAATTGTATCCCCTGGGGAAATTAAAGCAATTCATTGTATTTTAACAGCGTACCCATTAGTTTTTTTTCTTTTCTTTTTTTTGTGTGGACATAACACAAATTGCATTTTTGTCTACATCACAAAAATCAGGGTGTTATTTTAACATATTGAGAAATTGATTGTTTTGTTATAAACGTGTAAGCTAACCCGATTTATAATTCATATATTAATTAGGGGATTCCTGGTATCTGGATCTGAGCCTAAAATGTCTCATTATTTGTCCTGTGCATGATTAAAACTTTGCATAATGATCTTCTAAAAAAGGTTTATATTCCATTGGAGAGAAAATTATTCCAGATTCTATGTTTAAATACATAGTAATAGATTGGTCTAGATTAGCATATGCAAAACATGCTTTAAATAAAACAAAAACTAAGTAAACTAAGTGTATTTACCTAGTCAGTTATTTACGTAGTTATTGTTTTATTTAAAGCACGGGTTGGATATGCTAATCTGGACCAATCTATTACTATAGGCTATGTATTTAAACAAAAAATCTGGAATAATTTTCTCTCCAATGGAATATAAACCTTTTTTAAATGATCATTATGCTAAGTTTTAATCATGCACAGGACAAATAATGAGAAGTTTTAGGCTTAGATCCAGATACCAGGAATCCTCTAATATATATATATATATATATATATATATATATATATATATATATATATATATATATATATATATATACACACACACATATATATATATATATATATATACACACATATATATATATATATATATATATATGTATATATATATATATATATATATATATATATATATATATATATATATATATATATACACACATATATATACATGTATGAGGTGCTATTGCAAAGAAAAGGTAAAACATGCTAGGCGCTGAAATGTTTTCAGGGGTCATAGACGATCAGGCGCTTGTCTCTAAACAATGGCTGCATAATAATGTCAAGTATGTGTTCAAACGCCTAATACCAATTCTGCTCTCTCTTTCCAGGGACCTGCGGGAGCTGCTGGTTCTGAAGGCAGACAAGGAGAGAAGGGCGCCAAGGTAACAAACACTTAATTAGATTTCTTCGCTTGAAGTGACATTGTTACACCGTGACTTTTACCAACTAGAACAACTTTCCCACATTTTCGGTTTCTCTCTTTACAGGGTGAGGCTGGATCTGAAGGTCCAGCTGGTAAAACAGGACCCGTTGGGCCTCAAGGACCTGCCGGAAAACCTGGTCCAGAGGGTCTACGTGGAATCCCTGGCCCTGTAGTAAGTCTGAATACCAACAACACTACCACAAGTACACCTTTAGAGGTCATTTAAAAACAATTTCAGTGTTTTCTTTCTACTTTTATTTCTCTGTTAATTCCTTGCTTTTATTTGAAGGAATTTGGTCAGTTGGTTTGGTATTAATCATTGATTAACGAGGCAACTAAGTGACATTTCAGCATATTACCTGAGTAGAATTTGTGCTGTTCACTCAGTTTCATCAAAAGGAAAACAACCCTCAAGCACAATTATTCAAATCAATCCAAATATGGTTTGAATGAATTCAGAGTGTTCAACAATTTACCGTTCAACTGAAAATAATTGAGCACAATATCAACTATATGGTAAAATTCTCACCCCTATTTAAAAAAAAGGGGGAAATGGAGGAAAGGGAAAATACGATGGCTCTAATATGGTCATGTTTTTCACAGGGTGAGCAAGGACTGCCCGGTGCCTCAGGACAAGATGGCCCACCTGGACCCATGGTTAGTAGATCTATGTCCTTAAATATGCTGTGATAGAACGCCTTTGTCAGTATTGCTTAGTAGTCTTCACCATTCCGTCTATTTTCAGCTTTCCATCATTCAATTTCTACTTTTTTCTTAGGGTCCTCCTGGACTTCCTGGTCTTAAAGGTGACCCAGGCTCCAAGGGTGAAAAGGTAAGCAATATATTTAAAAAAATGATACACTAATTTAATATTTTTGGGACCAAAACAGGTATCAAGGAAGAAATTTTAATGGGATTCAGTACCATGATTGGGGTCCGGGCTATCATCATCTTCTTTTCCTTTGTCGAATTTGCTGGTGAAATATAAGTACTGACAATATTATGACAGTCCGCATTATTCCATCAAAATTGCCTCCCACGCGTTGACACAACAGCATGAGATAGAGCAGTTTAAAAGTACCGTGTGAGGAAAAAGTGCTGTATTTTATCTTGATTTAAATGCATCGTGTCTGGTCTGAGCATAACAATTTCAAAACCATTATGGCTGCACTTTAAACTGGTGTTTTTTTTTTATTTTAGTTTGTAACCTAAATGTCAATGGATTGGAATCCTGAAAAAAAATGTCAGCTTTTATACACCCATGCATATTTTTCATCCAGTTTGTATAGTTTTTGCTGATAAGCCCTATTTAAAAGGCAATTGTTCTTACCGTGCTTTATTATATATCATTTTAAGGGACATCCAGGTTTGATCGGTTTGATCGGACCTCCTGGTGAACAAGGAGAGAAGGGAGACCGAGGTTTGCCTGGACCCCAGGGGTCAGGTGGTAGCAAAGGAGATGGCGTAAGTAGTTCATGTATAAGTACCAAAGATGTCAGTTTCCATCACATTATTTCACCGATTTAGTGGGAAAAGCTAAAAAGAATGTCTTGGGAAACAGCTACTCATGTACCAACATCCAAATGTCAGTGTTTTAAATTATAGTACAATTTATGACATGTCTTTACCTCCCTAAATAAGATAAGAATAATAAGATCTGCCACGCCATAGAGGGAATTGCCAAAGAATCTCGTTCATTTCAATGAATCCATAGACTCTTAAGTAAATAAAATGACCTTTTTTCCCCCAATGAAAAAAATCAAGTCCTTCTCTCATTTGCACACAATATTTAATGTTGTTCTTATGCCAAAATATCAGTTTTTGTCTAATCTGGCATATAACTGACACTGTTTTAGCTTTAAATGAGCTAGGCTTAAAGAGGTGGGATTCAAGGGTTCGGGTAAGAAAATATCCTCCACATACATATTTCAACACCCTAATTCTTGTAAGATGACAACCTTTCAAAGTCTGTATTCATACCGTACACTGATCTGGGTTTTGATTCTCTCACTACTTGCATCTTACAATGACACTAGTCATTTCGCTTTTTCTTTAATGCATGGCTGCTTCTGTTTTATCTTTCATTAGGGTATCAGTGGCTCAGCAGGTCCTCTCGGGCCTCCCGGCCCTCCTGGCTTACCTGTAAGTTTGTTCAATGATTAGATCATTCAGACATCCGTGGTGTGAGTACCAAATTGATGACCAGTGTCTTACCTCCTCTAGGGTCCTCAAGGTCCAAAAGGATCCAAGGGCTCATCTGTAAGAACAATAAGTTTAAATAAATAAATTCCTTTGAATCATGCAGTAACTGCAACTTAGTTAATACAATTTATGTATCTGACAGGGCCAGGGTGGTTCTAAAGGAGACACTGGTTCCATTGGTCCACCAGGTCCTCCTGTGAGTAAACCACAGTTATACAGTTGGTTTTTTTTAAAAAACAATTGCCATTTCAGACATGTATAAAACACCTTACAGGGCCCACCAGGCGAGGTCATCCAACCTCTGCCTGTCCGCTCCCCCAAGAAGACCAAGCGTTCCAGTAACATGCAATCCGATGCAGCTGGTACCTTCCTGGACTACGGCGAGGGAATGGAGGACATTTTTGGCTCACTCAACAACCTTAAACAGGATATTGAGCGTATGAAGTACCCTATGGGCACACAGAACAACCCAGCTAGAACGTGTAAAGATCTCCAGCTCTCCCACCCAGAGTTCCCTGATGGTAGGTTCAAAAGGGAAAATGGATGTCAAGTTGAGCACACTTAGTTTTTGTCCTATGGAGGTACACTTTTAAACATTTATATGCCGTTTGTTAAATTCTTCTGTTGCTTTTTAGGTGAATATTGGATTGATCCAAACCAAGGTTGCTCAGGGGATTCTTTCAAAGTTTACTGTAACTTTACTGCTGGTGGAGAAACATGCATCTATCCAGATAACAAGTCCAATGGGGTAAGTGGCCTTGTGTTGATAACCATAATGTTTTCCTCAGAAATCCTGTCGTGGTAGGTTTTACCAGGTTGAAAATACACTGTGTCGTATTAAATAAAAGGCGTAAACTAAATGCAAATTAGATTTTTTTTTTTACTTAAACTAACCTGTACAAAAACATTGTTTTTTAATTTCCACAGGTCAGAATATCCTCATGGCCTAAAGAAGTACCCGGATCCTGGTACAGTGAATTTAAGCGTGGTAAAATGGTAAGTGTTTTTATCTTGCTTGGCATGACTCAATTTCCTTGTTGATATAGTGAAATAATGTGAAATATGTATTGTACTTGCGTATCATTTTTGTGCGACCAAAATCAAATCACATCACTTAAAGTCAACATTAAATATTTTCCGGTCAGATACATTATCTGGATAAAAATGACCTCAAACAGAATAAAGCAACTTCTTTTTCCCATACTAATCCTATACTATAAGAAATCCCAAAACTTTATAACATGAACAAATACAGCTTCTTGTGTAAAAAAACCACAAAAAAACAAACAAACAAAACAACAACAAAAATCATCTATGATTCACTAAGCTTGAGCGCAGTTCAATGCAATTCAGTTCAGAGTTATGAAAACACTGCACCAATATAATACTACTGCTGTCCTTATTTTATCCTTGAACCCGTAAAAATGTCTTGTCATAACAAACATGTCCTCCTCAAACAGACTCGTGTCCTATGGGTTTTTTAGAGGACAAGTTTTACAAGACTTTTTCCACACACAGTAAAAAGCAACTTTTAAAAGCTTTGTTCTGCTCTTGCATTTTGTGTTTTTTTATTCGTTGTTTTTCAGTGCCAGGAGGCAAAATACGTATGTAGAAACAGTCGAGTTTTAGGAATCATTAGCAATGTTAGTCGAGTAAACCCCAACCGCTTGCACACTGACTTTGCTCTTCCCGCAGCTTTCCTATGTCGACACAGAAGGCAACAAAATCAACACGGTGCAGATGACCTTCCTCAGATTACTGACAGCCTCAGCAAGGCAAAACTTCACCTACAATTGCCACCAGTCTGTAGCATGGCATGACGCCACTAGTGACAGTTATGACAAGTCACTGCGCTTCCTGGGTTCTAATGATGAAGAGATGTCTTACGATAACAACCCTTACATCAAGGCCCTCTCAGACGGATGTGCGGTAAGACCTTTCTGTTTAAAATGATTGCAGTTCCTTTCCGTCAGCAGATAATTTTAAGAAGAGCTTCTATTGTTGGCTGAGGCATTTAATTGATAGTGATAGACGTTGGTATTCTCAAATGCATCCCAAATTATAGCCTATGAAAGTATAAAAATGTAGAACTAGAAGTATTAAAGTGCAGTCAGGAGAAGTCAAAGATTGAGTTGCAGGCTCAAAATTATGAATGTCCTCTAGATATTTCAACTCACTGGAATCTGTCAAAAGCAAAAACAATGTGTCCCAAATCGTTGGTTATTTTAAAGAATACACGGAGTATTAACGGGTTTCTCGCTATAAAGTCCCATTAATCAGTTGGTTATTAATTTTCTGCAGTATCACTAACAAGTACAGTGGTACCTCGAGATACGAGCTTAATGCGTTCCGGGACTGAGCTCGTATGTCGATTTTCTCAAAACTTAAACGAGCGTAATTCATTCCAACCCTACTGGATTGGAAAAACATTTTTATCTTTTCTAATTCGCCATCTAATAACAAAGTAACAAATAACTAGTGGTTTATTATTACTAAAATGTGTTTATTAGTACTAAAATTATACGGATTTCGCAGGGGGGAAGAGAGAGAGACGGACAGAGGAGAGGGGGGACTTTTTGCACGGCAACATGCTCGTAACATACCAAACAAATTTAAATGAACTTGGATTACGATGCAGACACACTCAAAAATAGGTTTAATTTAACCTTACACTAAACTTAATTCTAATTTTGTTTTAAAAGTTGATACCTTTCTTCTCCCGGGTTGGCTCTATTTGCCCCGTCTCCACCCTGACATTCAGATGCAACCTATCGAGGGTTGTTTGCTTTTGTATTCCCTTCAAAATATTCCCAAAATGATGCACACAAATGTCCTTACAATAGGATAACGCTCGACCACTTGCCAACAAGAAGTAGTATATACACCATTCGCACTGACTAACGGGAAATAAAACACTGGAAACATGCAACACTCCGCCCAGTGCTCGCAGAAACATTACAAAGAGGGAGTTGCGACAGTGCCCATGATGTTGGTATGAGCAGCCTCTTGCGTCTGCTGTCTGCTCGTATATCAAAATTCATCTCGTATCTCAAGATAAATTTTTTCTCAAAATTTTACTCGTATCTCAAATTTCTCGTAAATCGGGGCACTTTAATGTCGAGGTACCACCGTATGTTTCAATGATCTTGTGCGTGTGTGTTGCTTTCTTTCCTGTTGTTTTTCTTAATTCAGTTTCCATGTCCCTTTTCTCTTTTTTTTGCAGACGAGGAAGGGCTACGGAAAGACTGTGATGGAGATTAACACTCCCAAAATTGATCAGGTTCCAATCATCGATGTCATGTTGACTGACTTTGGGGACCCAAATCAGAAGTTCGGGTTTGAAGTAGGGCCCGTCTGCTTCCTCGGCTAAATAAGAAAATGACCAGGAAAAAAAAAAACTAAACAAAAAAAAAGGACTTGATGGGGTCAGCAGAGAAAGTCGTTAAGGCATCCCTAGCTCCCCCAACTACTCCCCCACCACCCCCAAGGCTTTTCTATGCCACATGCAAGTTTTGAATACGAGATGGTGTAGCAAACATGTCCTTTCCATGTATGTATGTATGCGTAACCCAGGAGAATACTTGTTGCCCTTGTAGGGCTCTAACCACATGATTTAACCCCATCACGGAGATAAAGGTGAAGGACATTTGAAAGCTTGGCAGAGGAAGGCGAATCGGAGTAAGCCGAGAGAGGCAACGTTCACACGACACGGAGCTCCTCTCTGGATTCTCCAGGTGCTGTATAAAAAAATCAATGGTGCTTGTTCAAAAAATATATATTCCAAAAGAATATAGAGGTGCTAAGAAAAGAAAGAAGGTATATTTTGATAATAATAATAAAAACTGTAAGTATTTTGTACATTACTGTTATTTCTGAATCCACTTTCAAAACTTGCATGTGTTACATTCTGCTTCCGGCTCCTTTATTTCAGCAAAGGAATCTTAATTCCAATTCTGCAATTGTTCTCTTTTTTCTAAATACTTTGTACCTTTTCATGAGGTAAATAAAGTGAGCATCCAAACAATTCTTCATGGCCAAATTTAGACTTTGCCCTTTGTATATATTGACACTCCAAAGCTTGAGGTTATTTAACCTGATGACCGTTGGTGGAACATCAACACGGTAATATCTCCCACTAATGTTGTGATCCTCTGCTAGCAGCAATCATGGAATTCATTTTATTAATTTAATTCTATTTGTTGTTTTTTTTCTGTTTTCTTTTCTGACAGGCTTTTAATCTTGGTTGTATACCTCAGACTTTCTTGATAACCTTTTGAGGATGCAAGGATGTGATACCCTGTATATACCTTGGTTAAACAATTAAGTTGATATATTTCGGGTGGGGATTATTTTTTAAAGAAAGAGTTCCACAACTGCTAGACATCCACTGTTAAAACCTTCTGTCAATGCAATGAGAAGCCCTTAAGGTGACCCGTTTTTGTAACTAAAGAGAAAATGTTTTAATGTTGCTTTTTATAGTTCAACTAAATATTAAAATTGGATTTTAAATAACTGAGAATTGCATGTCTCATTGGTTTCTGTAAAATTCATTTGGAGTAGTAGTACACCTAATGTAGATGTGCTTTTATATAAAGGATGTTAAGTCTATTAAAAGACTCTGGGCTGGTGCAATTCCATCTCTCTTGAAACCAATAAAGTTCAGTCTTACAATATTTTTCTTTCATTCTTGTACATGGAAGCAACAACAAAAAAACTCTTGTTTTTTGGGGGAAATTGTGTAATTTTTGGCCTTTTGACGACCATAAAAAAATTTAGTATTCCTGGCAAAACAATTCCTGCCCTTGAAGTGAAATTATGGGTCATTTTATTAGTTGGCTTCCACATTTTTGCAAACTGTCTTACATAAACTAATTATATTCCATTAGCATTGTTGCCAAAAGAGCAAATGACCATGACTTTGGGCAGTCCAAATTGTAAGTAATGACTATGATATATGGCGTAAATTTGTTTTAGTAAAAAAAAAAAAACACTAACAACCTCAATATCTTTCTTTCTTCTCAGGTGATGCCAAGTGTCAGGTCTTCTCTGAGCAGTAAAATGAACTTTACTTGCCATTTTCATTTTATCTACCATGCCGGAGATACACAAAGAGAATGCTAAAAGCCTACATTTAAAAACATAAAAATAAAATAAATGGAACATTTCCAAAAGTTCCACATGAAATTCAAGCTCCTGCTTTCCATGTCTTTTGGAAAATCACCATCTGTTCAACCTGAAGATTGTTTACATCATTAATGTGCAAAAAAGTACCTGAATTTGTTTATTTTTTGTGCACTGTTAACTCATTTCACTGTGTTAATGAGTTCAAATTCTGTCCTAGCTGTCTTCTGTCAAAGTTTAGTCAAGACACGATAAAAGATTTCTTCCTTTTGGCATTGAAGGACGTTGCATGGCAGCAGCAAAGGCACTATTATATGCACAGTATGTATTTGAGTGAGTAAATGTCAGCCACATGTGAAGCACTTTGTGCATTCTGTAATAGTACCATAAAAGTACACTCTGTTCACCTTTATTATTTTGCTTATATGTGCCTTTCTCCACCATTCCAGGGTCACCAAGTCCCATTCCCTCGGACCTTTATCCACTCTATTTTCCATATCTCCCTTCTCTACCACATCTGAATCAAATGATCATCTCATCAGCAAGGTGTCCAGAAGCTTCATACCAATCCCAATTATTTGAATCAGGGGAACATGCAAACTCCCACAGGAAGGTTGGAAACAACCCGGGATTGAACCCTCGATCTCAGAACTGCGGGCCAGGCGAATGTGCTAACCACTCTTCAATCTGCCTCTTTCCAATATAGTTATCCTCTCGTATGTTTATGTCCATGGCCCTTGCGATGATAAGCAGCTCAGATAATGAAGTAATGCATGTTTATGGATTCAATAAAAGAATCTAATCAGTTACTGATACTATTAAGTGTGCTGTTGGCAGGCATGACAGCTATGATTCCCCCAAACAGCATAAAAGTAGTAATGCATGCATTATATTACCGGGAGATGTTCCCAGTGAAGCTGTTTATGAATGTTTTTCAATATGCTCTGTCTGGGGGGGAAGAGGGTCCCCGCTGAGCGCATGATATATTTCACAGATATTGGATTATTTATTTATTTAGTATTTCATCAGCCGATTAAGCTAAAATGTCTTAGAAATACTTCACCACAGTCTACAATACAGATAAATTCAAATGGATGTGCACACTAGAGATAAAGAATACATTGGTCTGCTAAATTGATAACCGAATGAGACAGATGACCCAAACTATCAATATCGGTTAAAAAAAAGAATGTTCTCCGTTGTTTATTTGAATTTAAGATACCGTAGCGTGGAGATATTGATTGCTTGGCAGAAACAATGTTTAGTCATACAACAAAGTGCATGGATAATGCAAAGAACAATAATACTATATAAAAAGGGGGGTCTTACAATCATTGCTCACTTGAGATAATAATTATGATATGGGTTATCATTTTTGCAGGGTGTGTGAGTAGTCAGCACGTCCGCCTCACAGATCATGTGTTCAATCCTGAGTTGTAGCCTTCCTGTGTGGCGTTTGCAAGTTCTTACCATACATATGTGGGTTTTCTGCGGGTACTCCGGTTTCCTCCCTCATCCCAAAGACATGCATGGTAAACACACTGACCAATTCAGAAAAATTATGCGTAGATATGAATGTGAACGCAAGTGGGTTCTTTTTCTCGTGCCCTGCGGTAGGCTGGCAATTAATTCAGGTGTACCTTGTAGTTCAGATAGGCTACAGCACCCCCACGACCTTTAAAAGGGATAAGTGTAATGCAAAATGAATGAATGAAGAATTTGTGCATGAAAGGGTTCAAAGATATTTATTGGGACATTTTAATGTTGACAAATTAGACTGATGACAGAAATTGATCATTTTTACATATATATATATATATACATATATATATATATATATATATATATATATATATATATATATATATATATATATATATATATATATATATACTGCAGGTTGATTAATCTATCAAGCTATTATTTGGTTCACAGTTCAACTGAAGTCCATTACAGATGACGGCACAGTTTGATAAAGGACTGCACACCCAACATTTCCACCTAAAGGCACCTCAGAGTTCCCAATTAACCTCTATGCATTATTTTCAAGTCAGAAGTAAAGAACAACAAAAGCAGCAGGAGACATGGTAACGCCACACAGCAAGGATTAAACCAAAATTCAAACATTGTTAAATATGAAGCACCTTGCTGCCTAATTACCATGGCAGCCCAACTTTATTTCTGAGATAATGCTAATTAAAGAATATGAATTTACACAGTTCATCCTTCCCTGCCACCATCTTGGCAGTTCTCTCTCTCTCTCTTTCCCTCTCTCTCTCTCTCTCTCTCTGCTGCTGCTTTTGCCCTCAGAGTCCTTTCCTTGCTCTCACTGACGAGAGGTGGGTGTGATGCCGGTGAGAGGACGGACATTTATTTGCGAGCTGAGCTCCCTCCCAACTCTGTGCTCTCCAAGAATCCTATATAAACTGCACTAGCCTCGGTGGGGCTGCGCATGGTGAAGTAAGAATCCAGTTCGGAGGAAAGTGGCAGCACACGGGCAGTCAGTATGCGACTCCTGTTGAGCATATTGTGCTCCTTGCTGTCCCTGACCATCTTTGGATTGTGCCCATCTATGGTAAGTGTTATTAAACATGTTTTCAATTGATCACTTTATCACCCGTCTTCCATGGTAGTGTTTCAACAAAACATGTATTTTGTTTTTCAGCACCCCTTGATATCAAAATATATGTCTAGTTATAAGTTCTGTGCAATTGTGAATTATAAAAATTCCAATTCAGCAAGCAAGTTAAGCGTTGATTTGTAATTTACAAATTTTTACATCACAATCAAACAGATCGTGTTACTTTAGAACCGAAATAAGTTCAATAAATCATCACCAGTATTTGCCAATGCATTTACTGCTTCTAAAATACCTTTAATACATTCACACAGTCTGCCGTTTAAACCTCTGTCAACACAAGCTTGCAAAAGTTTAATCAATAAGGCCATATGCAAACCTGTTTCAATGAAGATAATCCTTTTGCTCCCTGTGGTAAAAAAAAGGAGCTGTCCATACGCTAGTGCTGAAAATATGGTTCCTATAGAAAAAAGACCAAAAATCATGCATCAAGACTTGAAATCTTTTTAGAATTGCCTTCTAAGTTTAATGGGCAAACATAATCATTCATGTTTTGTGTTTAAATCAATTAATATCCTACCACCATTTGATAAAGTCATGACCTTTGTGAGGCAAAGTGGTTCAGAAAATGAATGAATGAATATTACGGGTGCGCAAACTGCATGCTAATTGCTGAGGGTTCTTGACAGTCTGCGATTCAGTGTTCAAATATTATTTAAAAGTGTATATTAACAGAATTACTCTAAGCCGCAAATATTAAGCTGTCGCTCATGAGCTGTAGACGTCCCACATGCACAGCTTTATTTCTTGATGTATTGAATAAGACTAATTTTATGCCTCGCATTTTGACATGTCATTTAATTTGTTAGAACTACACTTAAAAAAATATTAAATTTAATACGGGGCTATACCGGCTAAGCAGTCTCTTGCCTATTTTGTTCCAGTGTCTTTGTAGTCTGATCCCCAAATGAGTCTTTGGGAGTTAATTAAAATATTTGCATTGCACAGCCTTCTATCTAGCCAATGCCAGCCAGGTAATAACAATGTGGCTGCTAATAGAAGACCATGATCAGAATGACGAGTGGCGTTTTTGTTTTGTGCGATTACACATTAGGCGCCGCACCTGGAGGACAATATGAGGGAATTGATGTTTGCACAGGAATTTACTGGAAAGTTTGTTTTATCTTCACTACCCACTTGTTATTTTAATTCACTAAAGAAACTTTTGCAGGGTACAATTTCTTCTGTCTTGGTTTTATAACTCTCAATCATGGAGAAAATACAGAAAGTGGTTACATTGAAGCTAAGGCAAAAAATAAAAGACAACCATTATGTGACTAAGCTGCAATTGATATCCAACTGTGTTAGTTAACAATAGAAATTATGTCAAAGCATGTAACCCCCCCCCCCCCCCCCAAAAAAAATATCATTAAATTATGTGAATAGAGGTATACAATTTCAACCTAGCACCCAGTTTTTGGTTTGTGCAACATTCTAACAGAGGCTTTGGTTATTTGACATTACGTCAATGAATTAACATGCCTGAAAAAGCTTAATGAGTTACTCTGAAGCCAAGATTAAATGCATAGGGTGAACTGGGAGTAAATTGCTAAACCACTCAGGCACCAAAAAAAGTGATGGCCAAGTCTTATTAAAACTATGATGGCAAAAAAGACATATCTCACTAAAGCCCTATAGTCTAATGATTGATATTTACATAACCTTGCTGGTATTCTGTCTGGCAATGTCTAATTTGTAGGCGACTTATTATTTTTGATTATTAGACCAATGCAACACAATCATCTGGTTTTCGTATAAGACCAGAAAACACATTATTTGGAATGAATAGACTATGGATACATATTTTCAACTGTGCGGTGGAATGGAACATGTTCCGGGGAAGAATGTATTCCACCGTTGATAAGCATTTGAATAAAATGTGGAACGAGGAATTCCAATGAATAACCAATTTTTATAGCTGTATACAGTCAAATTTAAAATAGCAGTCATTGTTCAGGATGAGAAATGATGTGCATACATGGAATTCAATTTAAAAATAGGAAGATATCTTTCAAAAGAGGCATATCTGCAATGTTATATTATATTTACGTTTGATGCACTTTGGAATGTACCTTTAAGAAAGTATGCCTCTTCATATATATTCTATTTTCAAAAAGATTTTAGAAAGTACTCGCATTGGATGTATTTGTTACTCAGTCATTAAAATTGTGAAGGAGGATAATGATGGAAAAGGCACCCAAATCTTGTAGGGAAGCTACTTTAGAAGGCTGAACATGGAGTGGTAATAGACACATAACTTTAGGAAGAGGAAGCTTTCTCCAAATAATTCATTTTTTAGCTCATATGAATACACAATTCTGCTCGGAAGTTATTGTCACATTGTTATTATGATTATTGTTTACCCGAGATTTGGCCATGTTGTATTATGTAGGATTATTATTATTGTTCCAGCCAAGATGTGTTTGCTTTTTTTTTACAAAAATACACATTCATGTTTGGCCTGAGTTTACAAACGATAACTGTGTAGTGCACCTCGAAGAAGCTAATTTCCCTTGACACGTTTAATCAAAGTCAGATGTGAAAGGAAGGATCTTGTGTTTTGTTGTGCACTGCCAAGCAAGTGTTACTGTTTTGATGGTGGCTCCTGTCTTTGGGATGTGGCTATTTGTCATGGCTGCCTTGGGTTTTGCCTTAGAATGATTAGAGAGCTGGCTAAAAGAAAATAGATGTAACCCAGCACAATAACATGAAAGTGAAATTCTGCTGAAGTTGATGAGCAATGTAGTTTCTTAGATGATTTTACAAGACGTACATAAATTATGTGAAAATTCACGTTAGTGAGCATCTGAGTTTAGCCTTTTCTGAGCACTTAGCAATGTTTTCAGAGATATTTACCTCTCTATCTTTCAACAGTTGTGTTTTTTGTTGTGTTTTTTGCCCCCCAAAATATCAGCAACAAATTTACTCTTCTGTTTGTATGTTTCTGTTTACAAAAAGCTTTTTCCCCTAATTTTAGACCAGGGGGGAGGTCTCATGATCTGACTCACTTCTGCTTTTTCTTGGTGAGGGGCTTTCTAAAATGACTACTTCTCTGTTATTTGTGGACAAATTTGTTAGGTAGGCAAATTATAATGAATAATAATAATAATAGTGATGATAATGGTGATAATGATTATAATGATGATAGTAATGATAATGATGATAATGATGATAATGATGATAATGATGATAATGATGATAATGATGATAATAATGATAATAATGATGATAATGATGATAATGATATAATGATAATAATGATACTAAAGGTAATAATAATGATGATGATAATAATAATAATAATAATAATAATAATAATAATAATAATAATAATAAATTAATTATAAGAATAATTGATCTTTAAGACTTGGTTTTATTTAATTTGCCAGGAAGCCATAGTTCATTTAATTTGAAATTCTAGGATGTAAGAGAGAGAGTCTATTCCATTGGTCAATTTGGTGTTTACTGAAAATGAAGCTATTGTGTACAAGATGTATCAACAGTCCTTTGTAGGTGGCTAGCATTGAATGAGTTAGCATGCCGTTTTGATTCACCATAGAGCTTTAGAGCAGCTTAATGCAATGTCACGTCCTATTATTTTAGGAAAGCACTGAAGTAGTATCTTTCTTTTCGGTTCTTGTGCAGCAGCCTTTGAGCCCAGCTGAAGAGCCTTTGGAGACTTGTTGTAGCAGCCTGATAACAAAGAGTTGCACAAAAGCAACAGTGCAGACAAAAAGTGTGGTAAATTATAAGTTGATTCCAGCAAGCTCGAAACGTTACACCAAGCTCATCACGGCTTGACTGGAAGGTAGTGAAGGTAGATAGGACATTTTTGTTATATAGTCAGCACGGGGAACCATCTTCTATTGTGCAGTATGTTTCCTATGAAAAAACAATTAAAAAATGACCATCAAAAGCTCGTACTGTTTTACAAATCAAGGTGGATTCCAAAACAGGATAATTTCAGTACATAAAAATACAAGCAAAACTCTCAGAAAGGAAGATATGCCTGCAGCACTGAATGCACTATAGCTCTTGTAAAAACACTAATGAGTACATTGTGGAAGGGTGCCAAAAAGAGCTTTATCCAGACACACACAATGGGGAAAAAAGGTTTATATCTGATTGCTTTTAACACTATACTATTGGGTTCTGCTGTCGGAACAACAATTCCTAGCGTCATTTTTATCACTTAATTTTGTGTGTGCATATATTAACCGGAAACTGATTTTTTTTATTCATGTGTTCAAGAGTTTTCTGTTTGTTCAAGTAAAAAAATAAGTATTTTTTTTTTTTTAAAGAATGATAATAGGGAGTAAAAGAAACTTTGACCTTGACTGTGTATAGATTGATTACAAAGAAACACGAATGGTATACTCAGTAGAGCAAAAGAGCTTTGCCAAGGTTATAGTGTTAACAAAGGAGAAAAAGATGAGGCCTAATTTGCATTTGTTTACCCAAGAACTTTGTTTATACAACATTTTTGGTAAAATCTCACTAAACTCGATGGCTGGCAATGATTTCAGAGTGTAAACTGCCTACTTCCTATTGTTGGCGTGGATCGGCTCCGGCACCCCACGACCCTTGTAAGCACACGGCTCGGTAAATCAATGATTGAATGAAAAATAAACCAAAAAAGGCTACATTATAAAAGTTATACTATATGGTAAAATATTTCATTATTAAAATGAAAAATAAAAAAAAATATCAGAGGACAAAGACAAATTATGAATGGAGAAAATAATTGCAAGTCAATCTAATTACATTATCTACAGGGGTTTCATTATAATCTCATTCTCCAGTGCCTTCCAATATGCTGTGCTTGTTCCAAATTTGGACGTTTGAGTGATGGTGGTAATATTTAAGCAAATGAAGAATTATTATGGCAATGAATCTCGCAACCATCTGACAGCCAAATTGATCTTTTGTGTTTGTTCCCAGAATAAATTTGAAATGGAGACAGCTTTTTAAGTTACAATACACTATCCATAACAGAGAAACATAGGACATTTTCATGTGAATTTAGAATCACCACATTTAAAAGAGCAATGTGTGCTGTCAGCATCTTCACCACAGTCTCTTATTTAACCCACTCTTCGATCAATAAGGAGATTTCTATGCAAGCAACCCTTCCAAAAAGGCCTATTTTTCCTTTTCAAGATGCTCTACC
Source organism: Stigmatopora argus (assembly GCF_051989625.1). NCBI lineage: Eukaryota > Metazoa > Chordata > Actinopteri > Syngnathiformes > Syngnathidae > Stigmatopora > Stigmatopora argus. The sequence goes on from NC_135403.1 coordinate 7,454,234, forward strand.
ATTTTTTCTGATGTAATCGAAGAAGCCCTTCATTTTCCTTCAATTATTTGTGTTCAACCACTTCTTCACTTTACCTCTTTGACATTGTATAAGTGGAGCGCAAGTTTCCAATTTTACTGAAAAATAGAATGCTTGTAAAACAAAAAAATCAACTATTCTGGTCCCCCTGTTAATTGATTTTGTGCTGACAGACCATGGGACCAAAGGAGGGTTGGCAGGTATACAGCTCTGCCCAGGATGCCGATGGACGCTGTATCTGCACGGTTGTGGCGCCAGAACAGAATTTGTGCTCCAGAGATGCTAAAAGCAGGCAGCTACGTCATCTCCTCGAGAAGGTAGGCCCATTGAAACAGATTCTAAATTCTGGGTACTACATAGATACATACATACCGTATTTTCACGACTATATGGCGCATCGTATTTTTAGCCGCAGTGTCAGTAACGGGTGCTATTTCTGTATTTTAAACACACAAAGGACGCACCGTTTTTTAGACGCATATATTATATATGAATATCTAACCGCAATAGCGCTCGCTACCAGAAGCAGCCCCAGATTCTATTTCCGGTGCGCAGTGACTGCTGGGATATTTAGTTCTTGCACGCTACACCCACACGCTAAAAACACGTTTTTAAAAAGGCAACGGAAGCAAAACTGAGTTCGGTTGTACTTTATTTAGCCATTTTACAACTTACTCACGTCATCATCACCCACAAATCCATCAAAGTCCTCATTTTCTGTGTCCGAATTGAACAATTGTCCAAATTAGTCATCAAAAACGCTGAGTTTTATACGTTCGTCCAGGCGGCCACAATCCATTCGCAAATAGTAGCTAGCTGGTAGCTAGCGTAACTTTTCCAATGGTGCTTTCCATGCTTCGTCAAGCTGTATTGATGTCGATGTATACAGGCCACAATCCATTGGGTGTATTGACAAAAGAACTACTACATATCCCAGCAGTCACTGCGCAGTATTTTGTCTACGGGAAAATAGTAGAGTCGGTGTACCCTATCGACTGATTAATTGTATTTTATCGTGATAACAATTTTAGTATTGGTCCATATATAACGCGCACTGGATTATAAGGCGCCTTGTCTATTTTGGAGAAAATTTAAGACTTATGTGCGCCTTATAGTCATGAAAATACAGTATTCTGTTTCTCAATCAATGTTTCCATATCACCATGCTTGGACCTACCTGGTGTTTTGATCTATCTACTATTTTGACGTTACGATGATTTGCAGGTGCAGAACATGACTCAGTCCATTGAGGTTCTGAATCTGCGAACTCAGAGGGATTTTCAGTACGTGTCGAAAATGGAGAACCAGATGAAGGGCCTGAGGACAAAATTCCGGCAGATTGAGGATGACAGGAAATCGTTCATGACCAGAAACTTCCAGGTTTTTTTCTTTGTATATTTATTATAATCTGAGATTCACAACTTGGCATTCCTTTGTGTAAACTGTATCTACATCCTTTCTATTGTATTCTCTCGTTTAGGAACTTCAAGACAAGATGGATGAGCTGACACCAATGATTCCTGTGTTGGAGCAGTATAAAATGGATGCTGCACTTATCTCCCATTTTAAGGAAGAGATTAGGAATCTGTCATCAGTGTTGACAGGCATCCAGGAGGAACTAGGTGTATATGACTATGATGAGCTCTATCAGCGGCTCCTGCGACTGGATCACAGGCTTCGTAGCTGTATGGGAAAACTAAGTGAGTGGATTTTGAAGACATTTTTATTTGGGAAAATTGACTTTTTAATGGCTCGTACACACAAATTTGGGTTTATTAAGTATTAAACTGCACAAAGTACACAATTTGTGAGTTTCAAAGTCTTAAACCAATGCGTAAGGATTGCATCTAACTTAAAATAATACTATGGATTCTGATTTGTCTTTTTACCCTTCATAAGTTCTCTTAGAGTCCACTCGTTTTTGTCAACTCAATGTATGTTGGTTAGAAATTGTAATTGTAATGGCCTTTTTTGAGCTCTTTCTATTGGCCAATATAAGACAATACATTCCTAGGAAATTTAATAGCAATTCCTTGGTGGTGCAAATGTAATATACAAGCAGGAGCCATCTAAAACACACATTCTAATCCAGTCACTTTCAATCACTTCCATTGACTTCTGCATTTCTTTGTTGACAGCATGTGGAAAGTTAATGAAAATCAATGGACCTGTTACAATAAAAACCTCTGGAACCCGCTTTGGGGCATGGATGACCGATTCCCTTGTATCTACAAGACACAACAGAGTGAGTTAAACGTTCTGCCTTTTCAATTATAGCTAACTCTCTTTCATATATTTTTCACGTCTGTTATACATCTTAAGTAGTTAAATTAACAATCGCAGGGCAATGACGACATGCAACAAATCGGACAAAATACAGTCTAATTATACGACACCACAAAACAGGTTGGGTGTTTACATCAATAATAGAACCACATTAAGCAAACTAAAAGCCATTGAATTGCAAAACAATGCAATTCACATTGACAGATTAGTCTTATCCAACCCCTTTAAATTGCCTCATTAATACCGCATTCTGGTTTTATTATTTTGTGTTGGATCTTATTTTGATACAGCAATTTCCATGAAGTTAAATATGCAACCTATTTATTAGAATAAACCCCCACCTGCTGCTGATTAGGTGATAGGACAGTTTAGGAGGATCTAGGCAAGGAAGATGATCTTTAAAACCTCCAGACTACTGAGGGACTGTGCGGTAACCTCAGTCTAAGTCTGCAGTGGACTTCCTGTGTGTGGCTCCAGTTTTTTAACTAGGTCTACAATGTCTTCTGTGTCTTATGTCTGTCTTGCTACCGCAACCAAGAAGTTTCCTGAATACAGGATGAAATATAGTTCTAATTTAATCTAATCTAAACAAATTTATCAATCAATCCATTGATCAAAATGTCATCTATTCATTCATCCAACCCTTCCACTCTATCTACACTCACTCATTCAATCTCTTTATCATAGGTTTGGTTCATGGACGGTTATACCAACAGTAAGATCGTTCGAGAGTTCAAGACAATGGAGGACTTTGCGGCAGGAGTGGTCGCTCGCACTTACAGCCTTCCATTCAAATGGGAGGGAACCAATCACATCGTCTACAATGGTTCACTTTATTACAACAAGTACCAGAGCAATATTATTGTCAAGTACAGCTTCGAGACCGGCACGGTATTGGCCCAGCGAGCGTTGGAGTTTGCTGGCTTCCATAACATGTACCCATACACGTGGGGAGGGTACTCGGACGTTGATGTCATGGCGGATGAACTGGGAATGTGGGTTGCGTATGCCACCAACCAAAATGCTGGGAATTTGGTCATTTCCCAGATTGATCCGGACACGCTGCAGGTCCTCAACACATGGAACACGGAATACTCCAAAAGGAATGCGGGGGAGTCGTTCATGATCTGTGGGACGCTCTATGTCACCAACTCTCACATGTCTGGAGCAAAGGTTTACTACGCGTACTCCACAAAGACTTCAACGTATGAGTACATCGATATTCCGTTTTTCAATCAATACTTCCATATTTCCATGCTTGATTACAATGCCAGGGAAAGAGTGTTGTATGCCTGGAATAATGGACACCAGGTCATATTTAACATCACCTTATTCCATGTGATAGAGACAGATGATGGGTCTTAAAAGTCATCTGAAACATAAAATAGTTATTTTAATGAATATTATTTATTTATTTATATCTTAGTGTGTGCTTTTGGTCAGTTTTTAAACTCAAAACACCAACATAGAGCATGGACAGACATTTCTTAATACATTACTAGAAAACATCCATCTGACCGTTAAACCTTTTTAAAAACTTTACTGTCCATCTTATTTCAAGGTTATTTAAGTTATCCCAGTTAAAAGGGAAAGTGAATTTTAACCTGCCTGCACATAAAAATTGACTATTTCTTGTGATAATCACAAAGGTAAGCATATAAGATTGCTATAGTATGTATCATATATGTCCAGTTCATAAATGTTGTTAATGCATGCATTTATACTGTGCATTATTTTTCTATAGCTTTGCTAGGATTTGCTTCTTGTGCTTGGTATCACTGCAATTTAGCAAATTTGTCGCAATTTAAAGTCGATGTTCGATGTATATTTAATAAAACATTTAGTGAGTGCAATTGGAACCTTTCCAGGATTAAATGACAATATATTTGGCTAAGAGGATTCATTGAATTTCTTTAAGCAGTTTAAAACTAGATTAAAGTAATAATGTTGTTTCATCGAGAATAGTATTTATAAAGTGATTGATTCTTCTTAATAAGAAATACTTTGGGAATCCATTTTCTAAACGATGATGAATGGATTGACAGATAAAGTTACATTATTGTCAGTCAGGTGAGTGCATTTGCAAAGTACATTACATATAATGCATTATGAATACACACAGAAACTCATGTAAATACATTTTAAGCACACACATCATTAGTCTTTAGAGGGAAAATATGCATGGGACATCACAATAATTAGTACCCTCTGTCTTGTCTTTATTTTGAATTAGCCTGCAGCCTGTCGGGGATTTGTTTGTTTTGTGGAAGAAGTCTTGAATGTTTAAATAACTCAGTTCACCTGCAGCGCTGCTCTAAAAAAAATGGCAGATCAAGATGAATAGCAAACATTTCTGTTTGTGGAAACCTCAACTTATTAATGAGGAAGGCAGAAGACTTTGTAAAAAAAATACATTAAATTAAGTGACCATGTAGACCAGGGGTGGGCAAACTACTCCAGTGGGTGTGGTTTTTCATTCCAACCTATAAGAGAAAACCTTTCCACCAATCTGGTATCTTCGAAGTCCAATCAGTGGATTGCAGTCAGGTGCTTCTTGTTTCAGCAGAAACCTCATTAGTTAAACTGTTTGTGTTGGATCGGTTGCAACAAAAACCTGCAATCAGCCCTCGGTTTGCCCACCTCTAATGTAGACTATAATCTTCTCCTTGCAAAACAACAACAATGTGTTCATTTAAAGGTAAGTGTCCACCTTCAACACACACACACATCAAATGCGAGTTAGCCAGAGTTAACACATCAACTACCCTTGCTGTTGTCGATAGCCACGTGCGGCTCAATATCCACGTGTTCGCCACCCCGATATAGTTGTAGTAGTATAGTATAGTAGTAATGAATGTATTTTTTGTTCACAAAATCTTTGCAATGGCAAATATCTACAAATTAGCAACCACATTGATGAAAAGTCCAATTAGTTTTATTCAGTGTACTACAATGCAACTGTAATGTACCTTTAAACTCAAAGAGGGATGCTATAGTTCATTCATTCATTCATTTTCTGAACCGCTTTATCCTCACCATATATCATTTGAGTTGTTTTCTGTTTGTTTGTACACATTAGCTGGAAATAATTATTTCACTGCGAAAAGTGTGAACTGAAGTACACCCACTTCAGCCCTCCAATTAATTTTCATCCAATGATTGAGTGCTCTCGCAAGTGGAATATTGTGTTAATGTTTAGCCGTTTCATTTTTATTCAAGACTTTTTTTTCTTTTTATGCAAGTAGTTTAATAGTGTTTGCATGTTGGCCCTTTTTATAATAATTATCTGCACATTAACATTGCTACACATCTGTAAATCATTTTTTTCTTAAAATGCCCCTAAAAATGGTGCAATAATTCCCTTTTTTTATCTCCTTATCTTCCTTACAATCTCATTCTCATCATTCATGAATATTGAAATTAAATATACCTATAATATATTTTTCATGACCTGCAATAGACGCATACAAACAACATTTACTCCTCTGCTATTATTTAAAATCAATTTTATACACCAATCTAAAAGAAAATGAATACTAAGTCCTGAATGTGTGCTCAACATTTAACAAGGCATTGCAATAAACTCCATTTTAATATATTCAGTATATTTCACCATGAATAATAGCATGGCCATCAAAATTCTCTAACAAGAAAATAAATCACAAAAGGGCGGCCATGTCCAGCCTGTCACATTATGAGCAGGAGAATAATAAGGGGGATAAAAAAGCTTTTCCATCATTCCTTGCCTTTGGGGGGCTGCTGCGTTGCTTGCTTGGTGTGCGTGAACGCTAAAACACAGATTGAATTGATAGAATATGTTTTATGCTTCAGTCTCTCTGGTACACTTATAGAATGGGAGAAAAGCAGAGCACTTTTTGATTAAATGTAAATATATATATATATATATATATATATATATATATATATATATATATATATATATATATATATATATATATATATATATATATATATATATATATATATATATATATATATATATATACAGCCTGCCGCCATGTTGTATTATCAGTATGGATTCAGTTGTTCATTTCTCAGAAGTGGCACCTCTGAACTAAACATCAGAATGGTCTCACAAAGCTATTTCTCACTGTATTGCTCTAAATTAACCACACATAGAGTTGAGGTTATTTGCAGAGAAACTATGGGAGGGTTTTCATTTTTAGGTCGTCTGGTGCTGGGTTTGAGCAATCTGGTTTGAGGTGTGTGTGTGTGTGTGATATGTGGGAAGGAAAGTTTTACTGAGGGTTGTGGTGGATTGCAATCATTTAGCCTCAGGCATGGTTGCAATCACTCAGGTCACCTTGACATTCAGTCTATAGTATTCTGAAGTAGACTAACAAAACAAGATTCCTACTAGCCCTTCGAAATGTCCCATAAAATTAGATTGCATTGCTTTTGTTGTGTTTTGGCGGTGTACCATATTTGATGAAAAGACATGAAAAGAGGGTGTCAAGTCATGATTAAATTCAATATTATAATGTATTTGTTTTTTCATGTTGCTACAATTTTGGGGGGAAATGATCTGAATACTCTTGATATTTAAATTACCTTTTTAAGACTTTGATGCTATCTTAAAAAGTACTAAAACTCAAGATTTAGCAGTAGAGATTGTTGATGACCTAGGAGAAATTACACAAAGAGCTGTTCTTCTAATAAAATAAACTGGAAATAATAATAGTAATAATAATAATAATAGGAATAATAGTAATAATAATAATAGTAATAATAGTAATAATGATAATAATGATAATAATGATAATAATGATAATGATGATAATGATGATAATGATGATAATGATGATAATGATAATAATGATGATAATGATAATAATGATAATAATAATAATAATGATGATAATAATGATGATGATAATAATGATGATGATAATAATGATGATGATAATAATGATGATAATGATAATAATGATAATAATAATGATAATAGTAATAGTAGTAATAGTATTAATAATAGTCATAATAGTAAGAATAGTAAGAATAGTTATAATAGTTATAATAGTAATAATAGTAATAATTATAAAATAATAAAGTTAAAAAATAAAATTAACATATATGATTTGACTATCCATTTAGTTCCTGTTTAAGAAAATGTGAAAATTACATATTTCAACATAATAATTAGCAGGACCAGCCAAGCTATGAAAAATAAGACTTACCATCCAAAATGTATATTTACAACAGAATATGTTGCAAAACATAAAGCAATTCTTCCCAATTGATGCCCATTTATTGTAATTTGCATTCCGTTAACTTGCGAATTTGACATGAATAACAGTAACAGCGCCAATAAATTGAAATACCAACTAATATCCCTGTATCCATCCTCTGTTTTGCAAACTACAGGAGGCACAATTCAATTTACATAAACCCAACTCTCTTATTCCACTTCTTTAAAATATATTCCCCATCTCCCACAGTGTAGTATGTGGAGGTCATTCCTCATTTTTCACGTCTCTTAGCCATCACACTGAGTATGGTTGAGTCCTCACTTATCTAAAAAGGACCTCTCCCGTGAAAATATGCTGTCGAAGAACATCTTCAGCTCTTCCTGAGTGCTGGCACTGCCAATAATAAGTCAGCATAAGAAAGCATCTGATGTCAAGGCAATGTCAAACTTTTTGACAGAGTGTCAGACATAAAAAGCGTCAGTGATGAACTTCGACATCATCGAACCACCGCTAGCCTTTCATCAATAGCGTGGGCCAGTGAGTGACTTGCTTCCTGAATAAAGCATGGAAGAGTCGAAATGTGAGAATGGAACAACACTCACTCGCCTTAGGCTTTGTTGCGGGGATCTTTAACTGGCAAACCCAAAGGAATTAGTTGTGCTGACAATGCCATTCAAGCTACTTAAAGGCACTTTATTTATCTATTTTACTTCAATAGATGTTGGCCTTTTTGAAAGTGACGCCAAATCATTAATATTTAGCATTGTGCACAAAGTCTAATGGTGCATTTCTGTTTGTATTAGTTTTCCATTGCATCGTCAAATCACATGAATTATATTAACTGCTACAATTATGTTAGTTTAGTCTGTGTCGACTTTTGGGAGGATAGTGATGAAATTCATAGCAATCACAAGCACAGTTTTTTGGAAAGATCCCCCTACTGGGGTGGAGAGGTTTGTAGATATTTTAATGAGAATACTGAATGAAGGGAACTCATTTGAATGGAAAAAAATGCATATGGGTAGATGCTGAAATGCTGCAAGGAATTGCATCAGTGAAGTTCGTTGAAACTGTACGTGTTTCACTTTAAACGACATTTCTTGGAATAGATTCTTTTGAGGTCAGTGTTTAACCTTTGGAAAAACTGTTGTTTATTTTGTGGGGGGAAACTATATGAGGAATACAGAAATTGTATTTAGGAATCCAAATTGTGAAGTGGCAGTAGTTAGAATTTTCCAACTATTCTAGTAAGAGCCAGTATTTTGTATTATTTTATATATACACATACATATACACACATATCTACACACATGTATATACACACATACCTATATACACACATACCTATATATACACACGTATATACACGCATATATATACACATATATACACATATACACACACGTATATACATATATATATATATACGTATATATATGTATATATATATATATATATATATGTATGTATATATATGTATGTATGTATATATATATGTATGTATATATATATGTATATATGTAGTATATATGTATGTATATATATGTATATATATGTATATATGTATATACGTATATACGTATGTATATATATATATATATATATATACATACGTATATACATATACGTATATATATATATATACATATATATATATATATATATATATATATATATATATATATATATATATCATGAGATATATTTGAGAATACAAACAATCATCCAGAATTATTATCTCCTTATCAGGATAATTGAATGTGTGTACTTAAATGCAATTTATAGATGGCCTGTTAGCTTCAAATAGCTTCAACAAAAGAATGCATAGAAATGAATTCAAGCAATATAATATTGCATCAATTATTTAACAACCCCCAAGCATGTATACACGTGTGCTGAAATGCATAACAAATGTTGAAGAAGGACTAATGTGTTGTGAGTAAAATGGATAATACAGTATTGTTTGTACACCTAACAGTTACATTGTGATTTCCTATGTAATATCTCTATGAAATCTACCTTTACATGTATAATTAAGCTCAAATTTGATTGAAATATTTCCTGAAAAATTGATTGAGTGATTCTTGTGGCTGTATTTTAAAGTGGGAAAGACGTTCAAACATTCATAATAGTAAACATTAATTGAGATTTACAAACATAATCTCTTATATATGAAGCCTTTTGAACAATGCAACAAAATATACATTATTAAAAGACCTCATCTAACAATGTTCATTCAGGCAGACACCCTGAGCTGATTGGGATTTAGCCTTTTCTCCACAAGAGGGCAGTATTACACCACAAAGACAAAGATAGACAAAGCATAGTGGTTAATTTAGTTCTCCAAATGTGCATTTTGTTATGAAATTCAATGACATGACATGCTGTACTCAAAACAAGGATACATTTGACAAAAAATACTCCTTCTTTTCTTCTGTATGCATGAGATAAATATGATTCTGCACTTCTATGTGTTGGATGACCATTTTCAAGGTGAATAAAGTACTACCAGCTCCTTAATATTCTTTATAGTAAACTACTGCTAAAGTAATAATTCACTAGAATGCCTATTACATAAGTACATCAATTAACATTTAACTGTGAAAGTGTGAATCCCAAATATTAGGTGGGATTGTGGAAATGTCTATTATATTCAATGTTTGTTCAATTTTACATCAACCTTTAAAAAAATCTGGCTTTGCTTGGTCTTTTTTTCTTTTCTTTTTATTTAATTTATTTGAAAATCTTGCCAAAATTAGTTTGACCACTCTGCATACACCACATTAAGGTTTCTCAATGATTTTTGCTTGGTCAGTCAGCAAGTATTTCGGGAGCCATTAGTGGGTTATTACCTTCTCTAATATGTGGGCCATTTGAGGCAGGACAGTATTGCTGAGTAGCAAACTATGGGATGCTTTCAAGGCAAATTGTCAAACCTCAACATGTGGGCAAATACTCAAACCTCTCAGAGAACAGAGGTAGAATGATGAATATTATATGCTGAAGTGAATGCTCTGTAAATTGTGTCTGTAAACTTTGCATGACCTTTTAGGTGGAGCCCTATATTGATCAGTATGCCAATATTAGGTACCCTATAAACTGATCACGTTCACTTTAATTCTATGCATGCAATGTGGGAGGAAACCCAAACAGGGAGATCATGCAAACTCCACACACACCACTAGGCTGCCACTTTCAGATGTGTGTTTTCATATTTAAGCATTTAACCAATCACATTTAAGCCATTATTTGTTGCCAGGGTCAGAAATCTACCTTCAAGCCTTCACGGTCAGTTCTGCAGCATAAAATAAGCGTCGACGAAACTGTTGCTTTAACCAATCAGATTTCGAGTTGGCAACAACAAAGCGTAGCGACGCGTCATCGCTTTCACAAACTATGATTGGCTAGTGAGAGTGGGCTAGCCGGAACTACTAAAAGCTATCTGTAGCGAGCTGCAAAGCAAATATACGTATTCTTAAATTATATTTAAATTGTATGAGGTTATTATTGATGCATTTTATATGTGTCGCAGCTGTAGTTGCAGTAAAGGTTTTATAGCCATAAAATAGTTATTGAGGGTTGGATTGATTCAGATGTAGCAATACTGAAGGCATAGATGTGAAATGCACAAAAAATAGACACAAAAATACTACATTGTTTTAATAATAATTTGTATTAGTCTAATATACGTTATTATGAAGAGAAAAAAAAATATTTTTTCGTGTCTATTTTTAGTAGGCGTGGCCGAGGTCAGAGTGCAAGTGGCCGCCATTGTTAAAAACGGCGGATGTGCCCGGAGTCAGTACGCATTGGACTGCACAGCAGCTCAGAAGTGACGATTTAACGAAGAAAGACCCGATAAACTTCTCCCAGGACGATGCAGCGCATTCGGTATGTTCTCGTTGGGGATTTCGAAGCTCCAGTTCTCATTTTAAAAGTGCGTTTTGATGCCAGCGTGCTTCGTTGTCGTGATGTAGCCCCACGTGTTTGGAGACAAATGTTTGCAAACAAATTGGCTACATTGCGTTACCTATAACTCTTTATGTTGAGTAAAAAATCATTCCATTGTGTGTTTCAGTTCCTCGACGAGCACAGATTGCTGGGAAGCATGAAGAATGTGGCCAAAACGACCAAAAAGGCGCAGCTTGTCGACGTCATAACGAGCTATTGTCAGCAAAGTGAGTCATTTTTTTAAAATACTAGTTTCTATTTTCTCTGTTTAATCATTAAATATCAGAGCTCAGTTTTCAAGGCTTTGCTCAATTAGCTTTTTTTTATTACGACACTTAAATTTGGGATCAAAACATACTAACTGGTTTGGTGTTGATTTTTAATAGCAATACACCAGTGTGGTTAACTCCCACCCACACATGCCATCAGTGGTGTATGGAATAAACGGTACACTTATAGAATGAATATACTTGTCCCTGGTCTAGGTCTTTTTTATTTTTAAATGTGGTTTTGACAAAGCTTAAGTGAGACATTCATTCCAACCAACAATAGCCCAGGAGTCATTTCTGACTCAAATTTAAACATATGGTAAAATAACAAATTTTGCTCAGTGTAAAAAGAAAAAAATGGAAGCAAAGATGACTTTTGGGGATATTTATTTTAAGACCAAAGAAGTCAAGGTAGAAGTTGTGGATGAGGTAGGACACGTGTTTTAGGTTTTGTTTCTTCTAATGTTGTGTACTAAATCTACTCTTTGTATATTTCTTCTCTTCAGGGTCCACCCAACGCTGAAGAAAGGGTGACACGGTGAATGGCAGTCTTTGACACCAACATCCCCTCGCTGGTACTTGTCATTATAAAGCTGGGGTCTCCAACTCTGGTTCTCAGGGGAATCTGTCCAGTATGTTTTCCCATATCTCCCACCACATCTGAATCAAGTGATCAGCAAGCTGTCCAGGAGCTTGATCACAATCATTTGATATTGGTGTTTTGGAAGACATGGAAAATAGACTGGCTAGGGGCCCTTGAAATCTGGATTGGAAGAGCCCTGTAATGAAGACTCTTATTTTTGAGTCTCTGCCTCTGCAGTGGAAAAAGAAAACCAAGCTCCTGAGCCATCAGAGGTGTATGTATAATATTTCCATTTGTTTCCCTTTTGCAGTGGGATGGCCTTCTGGTCAAGTATACTTTTAATTATGATTGAAAAAAACCTGACTTATTTTATTGACAGACTAGGGACTTTTTTCAAAATGTTGGATCTGGTGTATGGGACCCTTCTGATTTTTTTTTTTTGTCTTACAGAATTCCAAGACGCTGGAGATCTTTCGTCCATTTACCGTTGGACGAACACACTGCTCTTTTTAAAAAATGCTGGAGGGTCTACCAAAACCTCTTGAGCCCCAATTGTGAGTATGGGATGCTTTTAATTTTTTTTTTGTCAAATTTTTACTTGATGTATGGGACCCTTTTAATTTTTTTTATTTGTCTTTCAGAATTCCAAGACGCTGGAGAGATTTTTCGTACATTTACCGTTGGACGAACGCACTGCTCTTCTTAAAAATGCTGGAGGGCCCACCCGAACCTATCAGTGAAAGCCCCAATTGTGAGTATGGGACCCCTTTAATTTTTTTTTAGGTCAAATTTTGACTTGTTGTAAGGGACCCTTTTAATTTTTTTTATTTGTCTTTCAGAATTCCAAGACGCTGGAGAGATTTTTCGTCCATTTACCGTTGGACGAACGCACTGCTCTTTTTAAAAATGCTGGAGGGCCTACCCGAACCTATCAGTGAAAGCCCTGTTTTTTGTGGAAAAATAAAAGTTTTTAAATTGTATACATGTTTTATCCTTCATTTACCTAGCAAAAGAATGCAAGAAACATTACAAGTCAAAACTTTTATTAACAGGTAAACACTTGGAAGTTAGCATCACATTTGAAGTGTTGATCAATGTAGCCAGTTTTTTCTCCACCTGCAGACAAAAGATACATTTTTAACAAACACATTTTAAAATAAGAAACTGAATTATTCTTGGAAGAAAAAAACTACTTAGACTTAAAGAAATGCTGGGTGGAAAAATATGCAAGAAAACCACCACTCAGAATTTTACTTAGGGAACAATTATACTTGGTGGAAAAATACACTAGAAAATAACCACTCAAAATTTGACTTAATAAAAAATGGGAAGAATTATACTTGGTGGGAAATTACACTACCAAATAACCACTCACAATTTGACTTAATAAAAAAATGGGAAGAATTATACTTGGTGGAAAAATTTCACTAGAAAATAACTCAAAATTTGATTTAATAAAATATGGGAAGAACTTTACTTGGTGGAAAAATAACTCAAAATTTGACTTGATAAAATATGGGAAGAATTATACTTGGTGGAAAAATACACTAGAAAAAATACTTAGAAATATTTCTACTCTAACATTAAATGTTTAAAATATTTTCCTTACCTTAAGCCTAGTCGAGTAAACAGTGACACCTCACCATGGTGATATAAATAGTATGTTACACACTTTTATTTGGATATTCTATTAAGTGCAGAGTTTAGTGACACCACATCTTCAAGTGGGCAACTTGCAAGGAAAATCACTTGGAGATGCTCTAGAGTCTGGACACAGGCCTGGGAAAAAAAAACAAAAGTTCTCATATAAAGAGATTCAATAGATATAGGCTCGGGTGTTTTTTAAAAACTAGTTTTTACCTTGATCTGGGCTTGTAACCTCAAGGGTGCGTGTTTTCTGGAAACTCAGGAAGACCTGCATGCATGTTCCTAAAGAGGGAAAAATTGCAAAAAAGCACAAGTTATATATAGAGACTGGAGATTCAAAACATAGGATTGTTTTTTTTAAAACTAGATTTACCTTGATCTAGCTCAGTCTTCTCTCCTGTAAACTCAAGGGCGAGTGTTCTGGGCACGGGGGAAAAGATGCATCTTGAAGCTAAACAGAGAAAACTTGATTTAACCAAGCTATTTGGGAGTTACCAAACATTTATTACAGGCAAGAGAAATCTTACACGTAATTTAATAAACGATCAAGATAAGTTAGTGAGTGCTCCGTGCTATTTTCCCTTTTCCAGACGAGGCGATTAAACATACAGAGTGACGTTAACAACGAGGAGAAAGGAGAAATGATTTTTTTTGTGAAAACAGAACAATTAGAATTACAAATGGGTGTTTCGCAATCGCAGTGAAATCTGTTAAATACAACACACGAGAAACTAAGTTGTGCATCCGGATGTCATTTTTGAGTGAGCCTTTACCCAACAAACTGTCCGTTGATGGCTTTGTTTGTTTCAATTCAAAAGACGACTCAATAATGGAGAGAAAACGGGCAACAAACTTTTTAAATCAAATGGGACGTGCCGTCGTGACGCTAATGCTAATAGCTACTAGTCACATGCGGCAAACAGCCGATGAGGAAAAGGAGCCCAAATTAAACTTGTCGACGGCGTGTTCAACCTGGCATTTAACTAACATATTTGTTGGGGTTTTGGGCTCAACTGATTCCTTAAAAATCTCCCGGTAGCGTGATAAAATTGCTCTACAACGCCTTACCTCGTCGTGCAAGTCGTCCGCCATCATCGAAAACGCGGCTCTAAGGGGCGAGATACTGCGCATGTGCATAATTTACGTGCGGCACCAATAGACTAATAGACGTAACCACGCCCGCATTGTCCTGCCATATTGAATGTGGAAAAGATGGTGGCCTGTTTACCGCACTCAACGAGGGGGTTTGTCCTTCTAACTATATTTATCTATGTTTTGAAGATGACGTAGAATAGTCGTCATTTTTGTAGTCTTGATGCTATAAAACAGTATGTGTAAACTACAATGAAACTCTAATGCATCTTTAAACTTAGAGGGATGCTATAGTTCATTCATTCATTCACGTGTTGATGAATGTATTTTTGTGCACATTACCTTTATAACGGCAAATATCTATAAATTAGCAACCACATTGATGAAGAGTCCAATTAGTTGTATTCAGTGTACTACAATGCAACTGTAATGCACCTTTAAACTCAAAGAGGGATGCTATAGCTCATTCATTCATTTTCTGAACCGCTTTATCCTTACTAGGGTCGCTGGGGGTGCTGGAGCCGAGGTTATTAGTGATGCTTTTTTAAAATGTGTCGCATCTGTAGCTGCAGTCAAGTTTTTACAGCCATAAAATAGTTATTCAGGGTTGGATTGATTCAGACGTTGCAATAATGAAGGCATAGATGTGAAATGCACGACCGGCCTTTGCAAGGTTTGGAGGTAAACATCTTTATTTGCTTTCCTTAAACATACTCACATAATAAATTTCCTTTTGTTTTCATGTACTGTATGGCAAAGCGCAAGAAAAAAATAATTGGATGTCTGCTTAACAAAAATATTGCCTGGTTAATAAAGTGCTATTTTTCTTCTATACTCTATGAGTGCTCAATACTGCAAGGCAAATAATAACAATAATAAAAAGTCTGGCTTGGCATCAAAAATTGAAATAATTTGGATTGAAAATGCATTCTTTGAAAAGCTCCCACTCAGTGACAAGCCATATCTCCGTCACCGTCATTTGTGCTGAATCTAGAGCTGTTTTGAGCTCACAAGGCCTACAAGGTGAGCAAAAAAAGCATCTAATTGTAGGCACATTATTGCTACACTTTTTAGTTAATTGCATCTACCCCAACGGTACAAGCCAAAATGTAGATCAATGCATACAAAGGTATTTTAAGGTCTTCCTCATACTCATCTGTGTTCTCCAAACCAGCATTGTTCGAATCCCAGCTTCCTAAACTATAAACAGAATAGTGTAAACTTCACATTAGTTATGCTTGAGTGTAAATGCACCATCATATGTTGGAGCTCTGCTAATAAACTTTAAGATCAGAGCATCTTAAAAGGTCAATAATGATGGAATCCCTTCATCTTCTTATTCTCCTAACTGGGCTACCATGATCCCCTTGTTGTGCCCCCGCAGCTTTTGGATGCAAAACAATGGCGTCGTCCTCTCTCGACTGCTGCTTGGCAAAATTTACAAACACCTGCAAGAAGCACACAGACATTAAAGAGAAAAAAGCTTTGTTTCTAAACGCAAATCATTACCTGATCAAGAGTTGTCTGCGATACAGAATAGTCCTCGATGTTGAGCTTGTCTTTGTTAGCGAGGACCATCTGAAAGATTCTTGCCAGGGACGAGGAGGCAATTTTGTACTGCAGGGTGTTGTGATGTTTTTCTCTCTGGATGCAGCCAGGAAAGGTGTTTTCCATGAAGGCTTCTGCCGGGTTTAAATCAGGTGCGCCGCCTGACTTGGAGGCCCTTATCTTCATGGTCACCACGTAACCATCACCAAATCTAATGATAACGCGAATACAGTAAAGTACTTGAAAGATACCTTAGAAAATTAATGATTGACAAGGGAATCCTTAAATTATGGAGACCAATTTCACCATCTAATGCAAGGGTGTCAGACTCGGGTTGGTTGGCGGGCCGCTTTAACGTCAACTTGATTTCACGTGGGCCGGAGCATTTTAGATATAATATTTAGATATTTTTTAAATAAATGGATTAAAAGAACTGGATTAAAAGCCCTGAATATTCAGTTTTTTATAGATCTAAAACAATGTTTATTTATGCTTTTTTTAAAATATATTTTTAGATTTTACAACATGATTTTTGAACTAAAATCACAGAATTTTTTTTTTTTTTAAAGTACAATTATTGATATAAAAGGTGGAAAATCAGGAAATTTAATATACATCTATACTCTTCATTTTAATTTGATCCTAAAACAGAAAGTCTGCACTCATGATTTACTCTCCCGGGCCACACAAAATGATGCGGCGGACCAGATTTGGCCCCCGGGCCGCCACTTTAACACATGTGATCTAGTGCAATTCACACACTGACTAAAATGTATTTGAATGTTGTCATATGTTACAATAACATGAGACAAAATAATATACATAAAACATAGATTATTGGACTATAAATTGCATCGTATTTAAGTCGCACTTGATTATTAGTCATAGGCTCAGCCAAACTAAGAAAAAAAGTGACTCATAGTCTGCAAAATACGGTAATTAGGTTGTAAATTGCCCATAACTAACAAACAGATATATTTAGGTGACACATTATTATGTAATTGGATGACAAAACAAAAGTACCAACTTGTATTTGAGTTGCTGAATTGTTCCGAGACATTTAAAAGATCCATTGACCATGATGGCCAAACGTGTACACAATGCCTCACATTCCTCCATGCTGCAAAAGCACAACAATCTTAATGACATTCCCCACACGCCAATAATCCCAAATGCGTAAATTTCAATTCACATCTACCTGTGCGACGTGAGAACAACGGCTCGCCTGTCCCGGATCACGCTAACGATGGAGCTCCAGAGGAAGCGTTTGGAGAGAGGGTCCATCCCCGTAGTGGGTTCATCCTTGTGGTGCGTAAAACACAAAAAACATCATCTTGCTATTTCTCCATCTTGGAATTTATCCCAAGTTCTTTGGATGCTCACCAGCAACACCAGAGCAGGGCAGCCAATCATGGCAATAGCTGTGGACAGTTTCCTTCTGTTCCCTCCACTGTACGTTCCAGCGCTTTGACCCGCGTACTCTGACAGGCCCAGTTTTTGAATGGCCCACTCGGCAATCTGTCCAAATTATAATAGGAAAATGTAGGTTTATCAAGTGTGAGGTTAATATAGTAGTTATGGGGACTCTATAATAAACAGGTTAGCTAAAAACTGCTAGAAAGAACAAGGTCTCCTTCAAATGAGCATCAGTTCTTTATCTAGGAATTGTGAGGAAGTCCTACTTACACTGCTGATCTCAGCTTCTGGTACGCCACGGAGGCGAGCATAGAGGTGAAGGTGTTCTCTTCCAGTGAGAAGTTCATCAATGGCGTCAAACTGGGGGCAGTAGCCCATGTTCTGGTGGACGTCCAGGATGTTGGTCAAAATGCTGATGGTTAGAGGTGGGGGAAGACCGACAATAAAACACTGATTAGGCAATACTGGAGGGTACACGGTCGATTGGTCGCCGGTCTTTTGGTCGCCGATCTTTTGGTCGCCGGTCCTTTGGTCGCCCGGAAGGTAAGTGATAATTACCATTTAAATTGTTGCTTAAATTCCCTAAATACAAACTGCGAATGACTATTTAGTCATACTTAATGTCCTATTAATTATTAGGCTAAAGAAAAGCTCCAAATTTCCCGGACTTGTATTGTTTTTTGTTGGAGAACTTGTTAAGACCCTGACTCACGTAGCTTCTTAAAGGGACAACGCATGTACATACAAACTCTTATACACTCACACGTCGGCTCAGTGAAATTGCTCATGGCCATTGTTGGCTTTTATTGATGCATAGACCGTGTTGTTTTACCTTGTTTTGTCGCCGGTCTTTTGGTTGTCGGTCTTTAGGTCGCCGGTCTTTTGGTCGCCCGTTGTCGCGGTCGGGTCGACCAAAAGACCGCGACCAAAAGACCGGCGACCAATCGACCGCACAAGATACTGGAGCAACAATATTTGACCAAAATAACATGGTGCGACTAATTGAAGCCATAACGACCATGACGGTTGTTCTATAAATCTATCAGATGTTAAAGGCTACTGCTAGTGATCCTTTAAATGACACAACATTTTAATAAGCATGGCTGGACAAACCTGTGACCAGCAATTGAAGCATCTCCTGTGGTAACATCAATGTCTCCCGTTAACATCTTGAACGTTGTGGTCTTCCCAGCGCCATTTACACCCAGGAGACCGAAACACTGACAATCAAGACGGGGAAAAAAATAATACAATTAATGAGTGTTAAAGTGACCGTATAATCAAATACTATTATACGATTGTGCAAACCTCTCCTGGTGATACACCAATACAGATTTGATCCACTGCAGGAGTAAGAGTTCCTGTGTATATCTAGGGAGCAAAAGACAAGACCACACGTGAAGAATATGTTTGGCTAAAAATGTTAAATTGTTTTTACCAAAAAAAATCATTGAAAATGAAGATGAGCAAGAATGTTGGGAAAAGAAATGATTTACAGTTTAACCTCCTAAGACCCAGATTATTTTATTTTTTCTTTGATATTTAGGCTAATTGGGACCTGATGAGTGTAAAAACAAAGAATGATCTTTTTACATGATGTAGTTTCTGATAAAAATGATGTCCACATCATAAGAGTAGTCTAAAATTTAACATTGTAGTCTTGTGACAAGCAAAAAATGTGATGTCCACACGAGGGCGCCAGATCCAAGGAGGTTAAGATTGCTTTACTAGTAACGATATAAAAATACTTCCTCCTTAATTCCCACATTAAAGAAACTCCATAATAATCCATCTGGTCAAAAATGTAAATTAAAAAAAAAATTAATTAATCTCACCTTAGAGAGGTTGCAAACATGTAAAATATCACTTGTTTTCCCACTTTTATAGATTCTCTCCCGTTCCTCAGCCACATCCACATCTTCATCTAGATTACATGGTTTCGACCCATCTGGAATCCTGTCAATGGGTCATGTCAACAAAACCCACTTGATTAGACAATAAATGTTTCTACACAATAAAAAGGTTTGATAGGTCTTGCAAACTTACCATTGATCCAGAAAGAATCGATATTGACAGAAAATATTAAGGGTGAAGTATACAAATCCCTCAACTGCCATGCAGAAAAGATTCTTTCCAATGAAATCCCAGTTGTAGGGGTCCGGGCTGTGATCCTCACCTAATGAAACACGTGAGGTTAGCGCCCACGAGTTTATTCTTCACCTTTCCATTATATAATGAAACGCAAATCACCAAAACGGGTGAAGACATCAGTCACAGCCTGGTTGATGGCCATATCTATGAGGCCTCTACCCAGGCAATAATGAGGAAAGATGAGCAGCACTGTCTTCAACAGCTGGTTGAACTTATATAAAGCCTTGAAAACAGGCCAAAAAATGTTAAAGAGATGTAATCATTGGACGAGGAAGCTTACCGTTGTAAATTCTTACCGTGGTGCCTTCAAAAAGATCCAGGATGAAAGTGATGGCACTGCTGTTGATGCCAATAAAGAGGTTTATACTTGACAAAGACACATAAGCTGTGCTGGGGACACTAAACATGTAGGACATTGGGTACATCATGGGGGTGACGGACCATCTGAGAAAAAGCAGATAGATGGGAATTACCATTGTGACGTACAATTCATTAATATTATTTATGCACACTTACCCGTAAAGCATGAGTAGTGCGATGAGTGGTTGCAGATTGGTTTTGGAGGTGTAGCACTTTTTATCAAAAAAGATGAAAATCTGCACCACCAAGAGTGCACTGATCGAGTAATTCACCTGTAAACACACACACAAAATTACATTATAATTTATTTTTAATCAAACCAGCATAGCGAGGATCATACAGGTACCATATCCCAGAAAAAGTTGGCCATCCAATAGATAACGGGGCTGACACCACTGACAAACTGCAGATGTTTTGCCTGAGTAACTCTTTCCTGAATGAGATAGAGGACAAAGCTAGCCGGGACAAAAGACATGGCGAAGATGACGCAGATGGCTACGACGGCGTCCACGGATGTGTTCAAACTAGTGAATGGACAAAGAAATGAAAGCAAAAAGTTGTCAAAAATAACACGTTTTCCATTGGATTTATGACGAATACTGTTTGGCAAGTAGAAACTCACACAGTGATTTCCGACAATTGCTCTTTGGTGAGGTTCAGGGGATGATTGATGACTGTGATTCCATATTGATCTAGGTTAGTTCCTTTAGGGAGGTTTGCACGCAGGATGGCATTGTTAGCCACATTCATAAAAGACACCATGGCATGCCAGCCCTTGTTGTTATACCAAACCTAAGCAGATGTTCAATAGTTAAGTCCCAATATACCTTGTATGGCAAAAAACGACAAGAATATGACAAAGTTTACTTGCCTTGACATTGTTTTGCGTCTCCATGTACCTCAGAAATGTTCCTATTTCCCGCAGTGTTTGTTTACAGTGGTCACCCTGCAAAAGAGTAAAATGACGCAAACATAGCTAATGATAATACAATTAAACATTGAAATGATTACCCCGGTAACATTCAACATTTGTCCCAATTGAACTGCTGAGTCCTGGATGAACTTTGGCTGCAGATCTAGAACAGGGAGCTGTCCTCCAGCTGATATTCCTCCATACCTGGAAATCATAAACAGAATCTTTAGCTTCACTGGAACTCTAGTCTGCTTGAAGATCCACGTTTCAACAGTAGAGTGAGAATTCCACTTCAATTTTAAAAAGTACAGTTCAAAAGGTAACATAATTCTGCCTTGGGTACATTACCTTTGTTCATTTACCCAATATTTGCTTTTCAAGCTGAAAAGACAAAAAAATAGAGGTCAGTGTTGTGTGTGTGACACTAGTATTTTTTTTCCATTTCACACCTAGTTCTGATGAGACTGGGGTACGTTTTCACCAGGTAGTCTGAGATGTTCCTATCCGTTAGATCCAGGAGAACATCTCCGGTTGACTGAATTCTCTAATGGACAAAAGCATAATAAAAATAAATAATAAAAAGATGGCGCCGTCACGCGGCAGCCGGTGGCAGTAGCTCTGTCCACTCTTATTTGTTTTTCGTGTTTTACAGCCTTTCTATCTTTTTTAATTACATTTTAATATTTCTTAATACATTCCTTTTTACTTTACTTTGTACTTTATACTTTAATGTTTTTACAACTTTCGTTGTTCTGTTAAACTGGCTTCTTTCTGCTACTTTTTTTGAACCATTCAGGCATGCCTACGCTGTCAGACACATGGGACTAAGCTGTGAACAATACGCAGCAGAAGGAGCAACACCTCAATGCCGCTGGAAATTCGGAGCTGGACAAAAGTGCCGGGAGAAGAAGCGACGCTTCAGACCAACCATTCAATCTATTATTATGGGGAAAGTGAGATCCCTCCCCGATAAGATGGAAGAGCTGTCGGCGCTTACCAGGCCGGAAAGGGAGTCGAGGGGTTCTACTCTGCTACTGTTGATTCTTCAGCTCCAGACTACTGAGGAACTGTGAGGATAATCTTGGAAGAGTGACTCTGCATATTTTCAACCTCGGTCACAGTCTGCAGAAGCTCCCCATCTTGTGGAAGACTTCCTGTGTGTGGTTCCAGTTTTATGCAACTCTACAATATCCGTTTTTGCTACTGCAACCAAGATGGCGCCGCTCAAGTGGCAGCCAGTAGCAGTAGCTCCGTCTGCTCTTGCTCGTTTTGTGTTTTTGCTGCTTTTCTGTCTTAATGATTTGATTTAATGATTCTTAAAGATCCCATATACTTTGCTTTGCTTTGTACTTTGTGCTTTTGCTTTGTTGTTCTGCGGCCTTTACGATTCAACCCCACCCGTCGTGTGGCTT
Organism: Stigmatopora argus; assembly: GCF_051989625.1. Lineage (NCBI taxonomy): Eukaryota > Metazoa > Chordata > Actinopteri > Syngnathiformes > Syngnathidae > Stigmatopora > Stigmatopora argus. The sequence continues at coordinate 7,477,090 of NC_135403.1, forward strand.
GGTTTCTTTGTGCTAGTCTTGTCTTTCTTCCTACTGCAACCAAGAAATTTCCCGAATACGGGATGAAATAAAGTTCTAATCTAACCTAACCTAGATTTTTATACAAACGATAGAGGAGGGTGGATGACTCCGTTAAGTGTACCTGTAAAGGTGGAAGACCCCCGGCCCCTTCGGGGCATGCGGGGAGCATGGTGAGCTTTCTGTCTGTACTGCACTGACAGTCTGGAGAGGGTCTGATGGAGTTCCACTCAGGGCTAAACAAGAGTTCAACCACCGAGGGGTTAACCGGGAGCCTCTCCCACTCGGTGGTAATGTTGTTGCAGGGGAAATCTCTAACAGGGAGAGAAATTGACCCGCGTGATTAAACAAAACCGTGACGAGCGTAAAGTTTATAAGATCAAGTAGGATTTATAGGTGGAATTAATTAAGTTTTTGTTGTCATGTCACCACTAAGGCAGGTGGGGGTAAAGGGGATTAAGTCACAATGGTCCTCCAAAGGTCTTTAAATATCATGTGTCCGCTATAAAAGTGTGACATTTGCTTACTCCAGTGGTTCATCCGCCATGCAGCGTGTCCCAAAACCTGGCCTGTCCAGCAACACTTCACCAAAATGTCTCATTTGGGCATCCAAAGGACGTTCATTACTGCAGTGGATACGGAAAGAAATCAGCATTAAAGTTGATCTGATTTCTCTTGAAAATTAAAGAAGGATTAAGATATTTAAAAAAAATCCTCACCTGAAGAAGGTGTACTGCCGGCCATACATCCAGGGACTTAAAGTTACACTTGGATACTCCCCAAATGGCGGCACGATCAGAGTGAATGTAAGTGCCAAGAAAACAAAGCTGGCTGGTAAAACAATCTACCAGAGAGACAAGATTAAAACTCCCTAAAAAATCTGACTAGATGATTGAACAAATCATACAAAACACTTTAAATTACTATCAAAGACTACATAAAAGTAAGATTTTACTGTACTGCTGGCCACAGAACAAGTGAATATAAATTTGTATCTTAAAGTGAAGATTGCAGGCAACCAATTTCTGAATGTATTACTATAATTTGAATCAGATTTTTGTTATATTTTGGGGTGATGTGTTAAACTAGATGTCTAGTTTTTCTAATTGCTGTTTTGTGCTCTACATTTTCAGAAGAAAAAAAGAATATTGAATATGTCTCTTAGTATTACGTGATTGCAAATGTTTAATAGTTTTAATTGTATGCTGGGAAGGTTATATTTATTAACATTTTTTTACTTAATATAATTTGGATTTTTACTAAGTAATTTCACATTCATAATTTGGATTTTTATTAAGTAATTTCACATTTATACGCAAGTTCAATTTCAGTTCAATCAATTAGTTATACATCAAATGAACGCCATTAACACGCTTTAATTTTGTATAATTGTGTGTGCTATATCGTGAGAGACTGCAAGCAATGTTACCTGAGCAAAGAAGTCTTTGCAAGAGCGGGTGGTGTGGTGCAACCTCTTGATTAATAGTGCAAAGAACTGTTTGACGGCCAGACACAGACCTCTGACCTGATAGGACCCTCGGCCCGCGTTACCTTCTTGACCGTCACACGGGCGGGTCAGCGAAGAGTCGTCTGAGTCTGCAACACAGTGCTCGAGTGAAATGTTGTATCGTAATATTCATATATTGAATTTGTGATGGACAACGGGATTCTAGCCAGCAAGCAGCAGTGTTTTTCTTTGTTTTTTTGAGGCTTGGTCAATTGGTGAGCATTACTGACATAAGTGACTAAAACTGCCATCGGAAAAGCATTGAAGACTGTCCTTCAAAAAGCTCAGTGTACTCAGGCTTATCAAGTTTTGTTCTTGAAACCAAGCGCATATATAGGGATGCTCGCAGTTGTCTTTTATCCTCTAAAAGCGCAGCATCTGTTTTGAGCTGAAAGCCGAATGCTTTTGTCACCTTCAGGTGGCTCCATAGCAATTGCGACTCTGTTGAATCCACAGAGACTAGCTCGAGAAATTTGCTGCATTGATTTATTGTCTGAGAAAGGTAGACAATGCGTTATAAGGAAAACTCAATTAAATATTCAGGTGAAATCATTTATTCTTACCTGGAATGCATTTCTTGTTGCTTGCATATCCATCAGCAGTCACCTTAAGGAAAATCTACAAGAGAACCAACCATATCAAATACATTCTTATTGTATAAATCCGTATAAAACAATAGAGCAATTCAGAGAACTACGATGTAGCATTTTCCTTAGATATCATTCATTTTTTATTCTGAATACGGGCAAGGAATTGTTATTATATAAACAGTGTGAGAGACTTAGATTAGATAACTTTATTCATCCCGTACTCGGGAAATTTCATTGTCACAGTAGCAAGAGGGTGAGAATACAGGAAAATACATTTTAGACATAAATAAATAGGTAATAAATAAGTTAATAAAGTAATATATATATTAAAAAAATTATTAATACATATATATTTTTTAAAATATATATATACATATATTATTTTTGAGTGTGTCTATATACATATACATGTACATGTATATGTATATAGACACACTCAAAAATAATATACTATATTTATATGTATATATATATATATATTTTTTTTTTAAATATATGTATTAATATTTTTTTAATATGTTTATTAATTTATTAACTTATTTATTACCTATTTATTTATGTCTAAAATGTATTTGCCTGTATTCTCACCCTCTTGCTACTGTGACAATGAAATTTCCCGAATACGGAATGAATAAAGTTATCTAATATATGTATATGTACATGTACATATATATATATATATATATATATATATATATATATATATATATATATATATATATATATATATATATATATATATATATATATATATATATATATATATATATATATATATATATATATATACGAACACTTTACGGAAAATGTCATGCAAACTCCTTGAACTTTGACAAAACTCTGTCAAGTGTGCCTACCTCTTCCAACGATGTGTCAGAAACGCCAAAGCTACTGAGGCCGATGTCCTCCAGGGTTTCCTCCAATTCCCTGAAAAGGCTGGCATAGGCTCTTGGTTGGAAGTCATGACTAGGAAGCAGGTATGTCATTTCTTGACCAATGGCCTCAATCAGACGAGCCTGCGGCACATGGTGATGCACCAGGGCTGTGATGCGATCAATGTTTCCTGCAGAAACACCGCACAGGCTGATTTGACACTTTTACACTTACCCATGCAATGCTTAGTGAAATTCATTCATCCTTCCCTAATTACAAGTTAGGTCTCTGTACTGTAGGAAATCTGGCAGCAATCCAATTCTCACCGCTTTTGAACAGAGATCAGATTCCATTGTACGAGCGTATGGACGAAGACGAGACTATAAACGCTAAACAAGTTGGCGACACACGCAGTAATCCATCTGAAGCCGACTTTACCATCCATTTGTCTGTGTGAAGTCTGCCCCTCTTCTTGGTTAGCTTCAAACTTCAAACACTTGGCGCACTTACAGGAGGAGGTTTCTGTACAGACATCACCATCCTATGCAGAAATAAGGGTATGGTTTACATAGAAAATGATTCAGAAAAACAGACACACTAACGCAGATATATATATTACACATACAGTTTTAAGGTCAGCCGTCTTGGCATTGCTGTATTTCATCCTTCGCACAAGAGTGAGGTAGAAGCCAGCGCCAAAGCAATTTTTGAGAAAGATTGGAGAGCCACAGCAATAAAGACGTCCTTGCGAGATGATAGCGACTCGGTCACTCAACAGGTCTGCCTCATCCATGTGGTGGGTGGACATAATCACTGTACAACCTGTGAAAGAAGGGACATAGTGGATGAAGTATTGGTACGACTCACATCGCCGTTCATATCAGTGATGTATAGTTGGAATATTATGTCTTTTGCATCTAAAACCCTGATCCAGAAGTGATGCAGTACTAAATCTAGTCTGTTACCAGTACTAAATCCACTGTTACCTGTGCGATATTTGAGTAACAAATCCCATATGGAGCGTCTGGAATAAGGGTCCACCCCTGAAGTGGGTTCATCCAAGATCACGACCTTCGCACCCCCAACAAATGCCAATGCGACTGATAGTTTCCTCTGCATACCTCCTGAATGAGAACAGAATCAAATGTAGACTTGTACTTGTTGCATGTGAGTTGAAATAAATCAATGGACCAAGTTGATGGATATAAATTCCTGAGCAACCTGAAAGATTTTGAGTCAGTTCATTTCGTTTGTGTGGTAGCCCAAGATCTTGTAGCATGCTCTCAACCTCCTCCTCGGCCTCAGCGATTGGACGGCCTTTGAGCAATGAGTGGAAGAGGATATGCTCGGCCACAGTCATGCTAGGAGAGGTAGTAATTATTTGAAAATGAATCAGTGTGCTTCATTTTGGACACATAAAATAAAAATCTGAAGGCTAATAACTCCCATAATTTGGTGAAGCAATGAAAATGAGGTTCATGAAGGTAAAAGTTACATACTAATGGAAAAGAATGTTGTGCTGCGGGCACATTCCGAGAGACAGACGAATGGCGTCCATATCGGTGCGGATGTCTTTTCCGTAAATGGAAGCTGTGCCTGACGTGGGCGGGAACATACCAGTCAGGATGGACCTAAATAATGGAAGGAAAGGAGTCGGGTGAGGAAACATTGCCTTTGGATGCATGAGACATCTGTCTGGCACGTACATTGTGGTGGTCTTGCCAGCCCCGTTATGGCCTAGAAAGGCCGTAATTTGGTTCTCGTAGAAGCTGAGGGTGAGGCCGTTCACAGCAGGTCTGGAGCTGCTACCGAATACTTTGACCAGGTTCTGGATGCAAACACCTTGAACCAGGTCTGCAGGTTCTGGCTCAAAGAACTCCTGGCCTAAACAGAGCAAAAATTAATGAAATAGTTACAATGGTAACAACAGAAATTGAGGATTACCGTATTTTCACGACTATGAGGCGCGCACCGCATTATAAGGCGCACCCTCAATGAATGATAATTTTTTTTCCATATATAAAGCACACTGGATTATAAGGTGCCCTGTCTATTTTGGAGAAAATTTAAGACTTTTAAGTGCGCCTTATAGTGGTGAAAATACGGGTTTTGCAATAGAAATTTGAATCGCAAGGTTACTTGGTTGTTTTCTTTCTAATATTCATAGAAAACTTCATTTCTTCAATTCTACATGCAACATGAAGGACATATTTGCATCATTTTTCTTTTGTTTTTGTCCACACTCTTAAATTAAATATAAACTAAACATCTATCTTCATTGTTTTGCTTCAATTGGCTGAAATTAGGTTTATGGCACCCAGCATGAAAATGTGTTTTACGATATTTTCTCCACGGATGGGAAAAAAATATTCTAACGATTTAGTCATAATCATAAGACCATAGTTAACCTCATATAGTGAATTTATGTCATCATGTCTCTTTATGGGCAAGGCAACATGGGATCAGGGGGGAGTACAGAGTATGTGAAAAAATCCACTGTTCATCAAGTTACATGTGCTAGGAAGAAAGCATTTCAATTGTTTCACAGCAGCAAGTTCAAAAAATCTATTTCGAGGACATGATCTATGAGTAAATTGATGAATTTTTAAATGGAAATGTGACTTTTTTGTCAGAACGAGAACCAAAGATATTGTACTTGAAGAACATGCTGAAAGAATCAAATGTTACCATTTGTCTCCTGGTTGTCTGGACCCTCTCTATCTTGCTGGTGGTCCCTCTGTTCATTTTTTGTTTTTTCCTTAATTTCCTGATCCTCTCTTTTCTGTGACTCCCCTTGTTTCTTGAATGTTAGATTATCATATCCTTTTTTAGACCCCTCATACTTATTGTTGTCTGGAAAAAAAATGAGAAAAGGTGGGAATATAATGAACTGTTTAAAACAAGTAGATAATGGGCAAAATCTATGAACATGAAATTACAAAGTAACTTGCTCAAACTGTTTCATTGATTAAGTAATGCAAAAAGATAAAATAATAAAAGATTTGACCTCTGAGGAAATGCATACCTGAAGCTGGAGTGACAGTGTTGAACCAATAACATGGCATTAAGGGGAAGTAAAGTGGTCGGCCAATTCCATACTGACCTGTGTTATGGATAAAACAAATCAATGACTACTTTCTCTTTTTTTTAATGCATAAGACATCAAATCTGATGAACAAACTGACCAGGAAAGATGTTGTCGAGGTACCAGGCAAGCACAGCATAAAGCACAGTATCCAGGCTCATCATGCAGATAGAAGTGAGGAATGAGAATTCGTCTCCCTCCAGAGGACTGGTCTGTATGTTGTCCCACTGGAGACCCTGACCTTGCTCCTCATAACGGGAGAGGTACTCTGTCCCAAAGCCAAAGGCCACCTGGGACAACAAACTCTGAGGGACAAGATGTTCATTCCATTACTTGCAAAGACATAACGTTTTCATAGATAATGATTCTGTGAGTGTTGGTAGAGTATGGACCCCTACCACTAGGATCTTCATGTCTTTGGTGATGCGATCTTGCCACGCGAAGCAGAAAATGTGTGGAAGATAGAGGGCAAAATAAATGATACCACAGCAGGCTGCTGCCAAGTTGGCCTGGTTAAAGAAGACGCTAAGGAGGAAGCATTGCATAATTGTGGCTGTGGTGAAGATGAGCAGAAAGAGGAAGAGGATGAGGGGGTTGCTGTAGTTCAGTACCCTTCCTCCCTGCAAACAAAGGGACAAGCAGGAAAGATATGTTACAAAAGTTAGTAATTTGTGATCTGATGTAGGTACATAGTATTTATCGGCTAATGTACTATATTTTGTTTGGAAGCATATTGCCACTAGAGGGCACTAAATCACTGGATGTGTAATCTTGGCTGTCTGAGGTGACGTCATTTTTTACTAAGCGCACACATAGATTAATCATTGGCAAGCCCAAACCTGTTTTTCCATAACTATGATGTCATAAAATTCACTGTCATTTGGTTAATTATTTGTGTCTATGTGATCATTTTGTCACACTGCATGAGTCATAAAAGAGTTGATAAGACAAAATGTTCTTAATATGTCACCTGGCAGGATTTCATTACCCATTAAAAGGAGTTACAATAATATTGATCTTACCATGATGATGACTGTAAGGAGAGCAGTACTAGTACCCATCATGAGGAAGCTGTCAATAAACCAAGTGGACCAGATGACACCGTTTGAAACTCCCATCACTTTGAGGGTCTCCTTAAGACGGAGTTCCTTTTCCAGAACAATACTTTTGACTGTCATGGACACAGAATAGACCCAGGCCAGAACCATAAAGATGGGAAAGCAGCGGTTCAGTGTGAGCATGAATCTGTACAAAAAAAATAATTAAATAAATAAACATTAAGACTATCAAAGTTGTGTTTGTGCATGTGTAAGTGTGTTTTTCACTTAACAGATCATCCACATAACAGGGGTAGGGCATCTGTTGCAGGTAAACACCCAAAGGCCACTCTTTCCCCGTCTGTGTCCTAATTATCCCTTGTTCTATGATGTCCTGAAGATAAGCGAAACCTCCCCAAATGTAGCGCAGGTCATCCATAGGATCCGCCCTGGGTCCGGGATCCCAATACCTGACAGGAATACATACATTACTCCCTAAAGCAATATATCTCCACAATGGGTTGTCACACTTGCTGACCTTTACACTAACCTGTCTTTGACTTTATTGGTACGTTCCACAGAATCAATATCCATGCGAATCTTAAACTTCACATGAGGCGGGACTTTGGCGCTCCAAGGGTGCATGTTGGAAAAGATGAGACCCGCCCAAAATTCGCTGTCCTCCAGTAAGTCCAAGGCCCGAAAGGTTACAGTGTCCTCATTCGGCAAAGCCACAAATTTATCTAGGATTACACACTGGGTGAAAAAGGGGGAGAAGGGTTAGAAGCATGAGTATAATATATTTATTTATTTATTACCTATTTATATATATCTACAATGTGTCTGTGTCTGTATTCTCACCCTCTTGCTACTGTGACAGTGAAATTTCCCGAATACGGGATGAATACAGTTATCTAATCTAAAAAAAAATCTAATAAGGAAACAAAAGCCAAGCAATATCTCATGGTTGTTATGAATATTGTTCTTTATATACAGTTTTGAACACTCATGGTTCAAGACCACAAGTCTTGGTCTGGTCTAAAAGGCCCAATTTTTATTTTTAGAAACCATACTCTTGTACTCTGGTATAATGTGCAACAACTTTGTAATTTCTGCCCACGCTACCTGTGTTTCGGAACTTGTAAGACTAGACTATGCCAATTTAGGCATGGGGTTGTAATGAGGATGTGGCCTTATGTACACGCCCAATACAGATAAACATAGTTGTGACACAGAGGTGTACACTTTTAGTAGCCTAATTGTTTAAATCTTGGGACAAGGCAAAACAGCTAATCTCGAGCAAGATGTGTCATCAAAAAATCTTGAACTAGACTTAATGCTGGTGGTTTCAGATAAGACTCAGTCTGATCTTAATCCTGGTTTTGAGCACAGTAACTTGATTTAACCTGTTGCTCAAATCAAAGGAAACCATTACAATTAATCTACTTTCCAAGAAACCACAAACAGGCCAGGGACGCCTTATCCAATGCGCTTTTTGGACTACAAGTTCCAATTGAGTGTAATTCGAACTAGCCAAAAATGTACAACGAAGGGGAAAAAACTTATATGTCGCACTGGATTACTCAACATAGTCAAAGAATGCTCAATGAAAGGGTGAGTCGCAAACCTATTACATTAAAGTAATCGTAAAATAGGGAACACCAGACAAAATACACATCTGTTAATGTAACATATTAACAGTTTTTGGGATAACAATAGGCTAAAAAACAACATAACAAGCTGTTAGTGGTCAAAGTGAAAGAAAATTTGGATTTCTATTCTGGAAAATACGGTAAGTTAAGGTGGTCCTGCAAACAGGCACACTACCTTAACCCAAGTTAACCATTAAACATAGTTTCCCCATGACATACTGTGAGAACAGGTAAAAAAAATCCCAAGCAATTTGCTGGCAACCAACGCCACAATCTCAATTAACACTATCAACAAAGTTCCCCATCCATTAAGCATGCGCAACAATGAATTTCCATTCAAAATACTGTTCCTAAACATACCATAGTATCCTTCTCCCCTTGACACTATAGGCCCTGTGTGTTGCGAGATTCGCATGCATACCACCGACGTGCTCACCCTTCAACCCAACTCAGTCATTGTAGTTGGCGTATAAAAGATGGCGGGTGAAGTGACAGCTGTGTCTAATCAGTCCGAGGCGTTCCCACTCTCCTTGTCACACTCAAGCACTGTAAGCTCTAACTTGGACAAAACAAAGAGTGCACCAGCCATCCACCCAACCGTGCCCCCCCATGTCACCCCCCAGTGGGATCGACCCCTCATCCCGATAAGCCCCTTTGGGTGAAAAGGACTGATTTGGACTTTGTTTTAAATATGTTGGCCCACTTAGCTATGGAGGGCCCTCACCGTCTAAGCTTTATGATGCTTTGTTTTATTTGTTTTTAGAGAGGCTGCCACTCTATCGGCAGCTAACAGAAGAGAGTCGACAGCTCTTCTGTGAGTCTGGCTCTCATCCCACCTGGAGAACGGCAAATTTAAAAGATGAAGGACAAAGTGTCAAATGAGGGCAACTCATCCAAATGGGCACATGTCAAAAAATGGAGCATGACAGTGGTCTTTCAAGCATGCTAATGAAATCAACAAGTGGCAGGATCTGTGTTTGCATGGATTATTAAATGAGTGCCAAGTGCCAAGAACTCACATAGGAATGATAGTGACACCTTTGGCTTAACCAAGTTGTGAAAAGTAGCAGGATTGTTTTGTCAATCGAGAGCGGCTAAAATCTCATCTGTGGCAACAGTTTCTAGGCTACAGTACTGAAAATATTTCAGGGGTGCACTTACATCTGCATACTTATTGAGCATCTGAATGACACGGTCAGTGAGGTTGAAAACATCCCGCCAATCAAAATCAGGCATACTGTCAAGGCGGTCCTTTGGCGGACCATTGTGCAAGAAGTTGAGAATGTGTTTGGTGGAGAACAGAGCCTCGCCAAGACTACGGTCAATGAAGTCCATTACTGATGGATTTCGGAATGTATCCTGAAAAAAACAGAAAAGGGACCTTTTAAAAGAAATAATGATAAATTCGGCAATAATAGCACAATGTCATAAAGGTTAGAATTTACTTTAGACTGCTTTACTTGTATTCTATCCATTTTTTATTCAGGGTGTGGAGCCTATTAAGCCTGACTGAATGGAATTGTATTATTGATCAAATATAAATAAAAATACATGTCAGAGTGACAGTTACAGGATTTTGTATGATTTGATTTTAGAGTGTTTTTAAGCAGCATTTAATCATTTGAACTGACCTCCTGGTGTACATTTATATTAAAATAAAGATTAATGGTAAAGATTTTGCATGAAATTAAAAATCCCATCATATCTAAGGCCTCAATGGATCTTGATATGATAAAGGACATGTGTCAAAGTGGCGGCCTGGGGGCCAAATCTGGCCCGCCGCATCACTTTGTGTGGCCCGGGAAAGTAAATCATGAGTGCCGACGTTCTGTTTTAGGATCAAATTCAAATGAAGAGTATAGATGTATATTACATTTCCTGATTTTTCCCCTTTTAAATCAATAATTGTAATTTTTTAATCATTTTTTTCTGTGTTTTTAGTTCAAAAATCATTTTGTAAAATCTAAAAATATATTTAAAAAAAAGCTAAAATAAACATTGTTTTAGATCTATAAAAAAACTGAATATTCAGGGCTTTTAATCCAGTTCTTTTAATCCATTTATTAAAAAAATATCTAAATATTATATCTAAAATGGTCCGGCCCACGTGAAATCAAGTTGAGTCTGACACCCTTGTGATAAAGTATAATGAGATGGCTTGGCATGGTATATTCATAATTATTCATAATGCTATATTCACCAAACTTTTGTACTACACATTAGTAAAATATATTTACAATTTCATGTGTAGTATATTCAACTTGAACAATTTCACTTTAAATACCCTTAAAAAGACATGTTTTAACAATTCGCAGATGATTATAGAGTAAGACAACAGAGTTGTTTTGGGTTATTGACAATCATCTGGAATATTCATTCATTCTTCATTTTCAACACCGCTTTTCCTTAGCAGTGCGAGCGGTTTTAATATGTAAGGAAAAATATGAATATTTTTCTATTTTGTATAATATACTATTTGTTTTTTGAGGTTGACATTATTAAAAGACGTGATTATTTTGGTCATGCCTTCCATAACATGCCAGGTGAGTGTCATGCAAGCTATAGAATTTCCATAAAAGTAAATCGTTGCCATACCCGAATCATTTTGACTTGCACGCCATCTTGGAAAAAGGCCCGGATCTGCGGAGCCACTTCCTCCCATGCCTTGCCCATCGTTTTTAGCCTTTCCAGTTCTTCAAATGTACTGTTGGCCTACAAGAGAGATGTGTCAGTCATTCAATAAAACAAGGACATTAATAAATAAACACATTTAATTTTACAATGTGTGCCTGTATGCACATTTTTAATGATTGTGTTCAATATATGTATGTGAATTCAAACCTGCCATACTTTTTGATCTCTCCTCATAAGCTTCTGTGACATAACATTCCCACACTAAAACTCTCTCCCCAAACAGGCTTTGCAAAGACAACACACACGTTCTCACACAAAGAATTCCGTGATCCCTGCGCTTCAGATAACCAGCCAATGTGCGACAAACACAACCTGTGCCAAAATGTCAAATATTTACCACGAGCTTATCGTTGAAATCCTAAATATGTGTAACTACAGTGCTTTGTGTCTCTGTGCAGCAAATGCCACTTGCTAGCTGAGAGCTATTTTAACATTCACTCATGTGCAGCAGGGGGTGAATGTGCTCAAGAGTACACCCAATTAAACGCCTTCCTTTTCTGTGGGTCTGATTTTGGGTGACAATGGGGACAATGGAGCCAAAGTGACAATGGAGGCCGTTGGTCCATTGCATTCACGCAGACTGCTGAATCCTAGTCAAGTTCCCACAAGTGACTGCTTCCTTATATTTAAGGTTGTTTAAAATAAGACAGTGTAGAACAAGGGTGTTGGTTCGGGGGCCGCTTTAACGTCAACTTGATTTCACGTGGGCCAGACCATTTTAGATATAATATTTAGATTTTTTATTTATTTAAAATGGATTAAAAGAACTGGATTAAAAGCTGTGAATATTCAGTTTTTTACAGATCTAAAACAATGTTTATTTTAGCTTTTTATATATTTTTAGATTTTACAAAATGATTTTTAACTAAAAACACAGAAAAAAATTGATTAAAATTTACAATTATTGATTTACAAGGGGGAAAATCAGGAAATTTAATATACATCTATACTCTTCATTTTAATTTGATCCTAAAACAAAAAGTCGGCACTGATGATTTACTTTCCCAGGCCACACAAAATGATCCGGCGGGCCAGATTTGGCCCCCGGGCCGCCACTTTGACACATGTGGTGTAGAAGGATCCCTTAAGGCAGGGGTGTCAAACTCATTTTTTGTCGTGGGCCACGTGGTAGTTTCGATTACATCCAGAGGGCCATTATATCTTCCAACTAGGCTGCCAAAATCAATCGATTCATAAATTGACAGCTTTCTCGATCGTGCTAATCGATAGATCATTTTTGGACATTCAAATTAGTGCAAATTGTTTGCAATTATTGATTTAAAATGAAGAAACACAGGAAATAATCTACAACCTTCATTTGAATTTCATCATAAAACAGAAAGTTGGCACTCATCATTTACTTTCTCGGGCCACACAAAACAATGCGGTGGGCCAGATTTGGCCCGCGGGCCTCCACTTTGACACATGTGCCTTCAGGTGACTTCTTAATACAACCCACAACTAGTATGGGCCCTAACTTACTTTGAATTGAATCTCATGATGTAACCAAACATGAGCTATTATTGGAAGTTCACTTCTTTCAAATTTGAAGCATATGCATATTTGCTTTAATCTTGGGTGTGTTGACAACATAAGTATTTGCCATACAATGTTGATTAGATCAAAGGTTTGAGCAAATATTCCTAGGTGGACAGGTATGACAATATTGAATTATATAATACTTGATGCTGAGGTAAAGGAGCATGGTTAAGTTTAGGCAACAAGTTAATGCTGCTGATAAAATTCCTCTGTTGTACCATTTACGTAAGAGGAAACCAATTAATCAGTGTATTTGTGGAGTTGTTGCATAACCGTATGAATGTGAATTTGGTGCCACTATTCAATGGCCACTTGTATCTTGTTTCAATGTGCCTTGCAATGTTTATTTTCACACCGACTTGGTTACATTTGAGCTCAAAATACCCTGTCAAACATGATTAGACATTAAATCTGATCATTTTTCCTGACCCTGACAATGGAGAAATTAATAGCAAAATAATTATGCGGATAATAAAGTATATCCCGCATTTTCCTGTATACAAAATGACTTATTCAGTTAAAACAAATGGAAAAAAAATGTTTCAAAAACTGATTTTGTACTCCTTTTCTCAATTCCTGCTGTCACTTTACATGATAAAATATCAAAATAATTCTCTCATTTTGCAGGATATATTAATGGCTAGGTTGGGTGTTAAAAATAAATGTGTTAGATCTAAGAGTAGTGAATTATTGCAGTAAAAATGAACACTCCTCTTTAAAATATGACTATAAATCATATTTGTATTTACATAGGGATCAATCTCTTTAAAAAATTATACATTTAACAATAAAACAAATACTTTGTCATAATATTTGGCAAATCGTTTCAGTGCCTCTCCAAAACTTTTGAGTTTAAAAAACTATTACACACACATTTTCTTGCCTAAGCATGAGTTGAAAATAGTTTTTTGGCTAGGTATCCCCATCCCAAAAAAATAACTAAACCTCTTTGTACACTTAAGATCCCAATGTGTGTGCGGATGTTTGTGTGCGCAAGCGTGCAGGAGAAGCTGCTCAAGGTCGGCATGTGTGATCACACATTTTTTTTTGGAAGGGCAAACTGAATTGCTTATATATCACGAGAAAAGCCTTGGCGCCAGGAGACTGTGTGACTGGCATGGCGGTCGATAGGCTTGTGCTCCTCCATTGCAAGCAAGCCATCCATGACCGCTGCTATCCCGCTGAGGGGCTTTGACCAACAAGTATCTACATCTAGATACAAAGGCTGGGACAAGACATGGGGAAATTTGATCCCCTATTGAGGGGAAAAAGGCATTCTTCCCTGCAGTGTGCTTTTTGTACTCAACAGAAAATGTAAGAAGTAGCAGAAAGAAAGAAAAATCTTTCATCTTTTCCCATTGAAGGTCACATATAACAGCAACACTAAAAAGCACTGGGTAGCTAACATTACTTACATTTCTTATGATCATTCTGACAGCAGGTGAGTCAGGCGCGTATAAGATCTTTCCCATCAACATTGGTTTAAGGGAGTTCCACACAATCCTTGTGACAGGGTTGGATTCCAATTCACTCATCAAATTGTTGCAAAAAGGAGCTGCGGGGCAAAAGGTTGATTCATTATATAAACCGTGCATTCCCATGTGATGATGAAACAAGCTGTCGATCTCTAAAGTTCAATTATTCAAAGGAACGAACACTATGTGAGAATGTATATATTCAAATGACTTCACATAGAATGTTGACAGAATCATTTCCTTCGTGGAAATATTTAAATCAAGGGTGTCAGACTCGGGTTGGTTCGCGGGCCGCTTTAACGTCAACTTGATTTCACGTGGGCCGGACCATTTTAGATATAATATTTAGATTTTTCTTTTTTATAAATGGATTAAAAGAACTGGATTAAAAGCCCTGAATATTCAGTTTTTTTATAGTGTTAGCAATGTTTATTTTAGCTTTTTATATATTTTTAGATTTTACAAAATGATTTTTGAACTAAAAACACAGAAAAAATGGATTAAAAATGACAATTATTGATTTAAAAGGGGGAAAATCAGGAAATTTAATATACATCTATAATCTTCATTTTAATTTGATCCTAAAACAGAAAGTCGGCACTCATGATTTACTTTCCTGGGCCACACAAAATGATGCGCCGGGCCAGATTTGGCCCCCGGGCCGCCACTTTGACATGTGATATGTGATTTAAATAGAAGCAGACTGCTTAAAATGTTAATAATCAAGTTATATATAAAAAAGAGCCAATTTGACGTTCTACTCACTAGTGCTGTTGTCATAAGTGTGCTGGCTCTTTCTTCTGCCAGAGCTTATGCCAAGAAATGCTTTGTAGTTGTTGTCCTCGTACCAGTTGAAGGAAGCCACTCTGGAGAAGCCCCCTCCAGTGTAGCCGCAAATGAGGCTGGAAGCAGCAGTCATTACCTGCTTGAAGGATGGCTCGCTCTGGAACAGAGGAGTCATGACCTGGAAGAGCTCCTGGGTGCTGCTTCTCTGGAACAACTGGCACAGGGTTTGGATACAGTGAATTGATCATAGTAAAGAATTAAGGCATTTCATTTCAAATTCTTACTTACTAATGCCTAATCTAGTGAAGTACAATCAAGTTAATATGGACATAAAAAAGCAATAACACTTGAATAGTTTATTTTGAGCATTAAATTCCTCTTCACGACAAGATGCTTCACTTTTTTTAATGTATTTACTGTTGTTGCCATGAATAACAGGATGCTTACAGTACATTATTAGCAAGCAATTACCACGGGGGATGTCGAGCTAAACTGATTTTGACTCACTATTTATGTGTTTTGTTGACTGAAGAGGATGATCTTTATCTAACCTTGGTCATGTTCACTAAAAAACTGACCCTTTGCCACAACTCTCCACATCTGTGTTTACATAAAAACTAAAGCAAAAGGAAGCCACCGTTTCCTGCCTGTCTAAAAATAGTAGTGAACTTTTGAATGGGGCTCAACAAAGATGCACGAGTGCACTGTTACCTCTTGCAGTTTTCCTGAGGCAGCAGACACCACTTCAACCCAAAAGTGAATGTCGATGCCTTCTGAATTGCGGTCCAAAATTTGAGGAAGCTTGAAGATGGGACAGAGAGAAAAATGCATTTACCTTATTTTTCTGACTATAAGTCTGTCCTGAGTATAAGTCGCAACATAAACAGGCAACATAAAAGGCTATAACTGGTCAGAAAGAGAGAAAAAAATACATAAATATGTATATATGGGAAAAAAAGTGCAATTAATAGTCCAGAAAATACGACACATAGAACAGAACTATTTCACAGTAACATGTATTCCTAATAACCTTTAAAATGGCAAGAAATAATATTTTCTGACTTAATTAGGAATTGACACTGGTCAGAGAGAGAGAAAAAAATACATAAATATGTATATGTGTAAATAAAAGCACAATTAATAGTCCAGAAAATATGATACATATAACAGAACAATTTCACAGTAACATGTATTCCTATCAACTAATAAAATGGCAAGAAATAATATTTTCTGACTTAATTAGGAATTGACAAACTGATTTTGCATTTGAGCTTTGTTTACATTGAATATACTATACATGGAGCCGAAAAATAGTTATGTTAAACACATTTTCCATTCAAAATGGTCAGTTCCCGACCTTACGACATGCTTGAAATGCACACAATAGGCTAAAAGGCACAGGAAGCAAGATGAGGCCAAGACAAAGACCCGAGGAGACATCCTTCCTTTGTCTCAGAGGCCTATCTCTTTATCTCTCTGTTTACGTGTTTCTGCATGCCAAAGTCAAGACAATAAAGTGTTTAACGAAATGTGATATGACCAAAGTAAAGAGTGCAAATTCTAACTATGGATGAACGAAGAAAAGGCCATGCAGTCGCCTTCAGTCTGCGGTCGTAGCCATTATTTACATGTCACTGGCTTTAATAATTAAGTAGGGAAGTACTTCATCTCTAAGCTAATTACAGAAAGAGGGCGAGGCTGACAGCTCTCTAAATGTTGTTTCACAGGTTCTGTATGCTATGTTGTTCAACCTTAAGTATATTGGCCTAGCAAAAATGCTATTTTTATCTCAGGTCTTCAGGTCATATTTTTCCTGGATGTTTCAATTAAAAATAATTAAAAAAATAATAATAATCAATTAACAAAATATTGAATAATTCCATCCAAGACTCGGGAAAATTAGGAATTGCTCCAAGAGGTTCAAACTGCAGGCAATGTTGACTTAAATACCTGTTTTCACGATTTCTATTTTTTTTTTAATGTACCGAGGATGTCATTTTTTTGGTTTGTTTTTGGAGTGACTGTGCAACACGTAATTTTCAAATATTTGCAGACACTTTTAGAGTACGGTGTAAAGCGTATGGCCAACTGAATGGAGCCACTATGGGCACCAATTGGAGACAGGTAATTAGACTTGTGTCAGTCAGTTGTGTCAATGTTAGGCGTGGTATTTTTTATTTTTTTGCTATTGTGTTTGAATCCAGCCAAAATGTTTTTGAGGGAGGGAGGTTTGTTCATGAAGTCCTTGGATATTTTTTGCTGATGCAACAAGCTAAATTGGGTTCATTTTTGCATAGCTCAATGAGGTATTTCTCCATTCACAGGCTGTGACAAGCTCTATTGTTGGGTTATTAGATTAAATGATTAATGATGGATGTTATATAAGCTGTCACAAAGTAGCCGGTTGATGCTTTTGTGTAAGTATCGAGCTTGGTTATTTATAGAAATTACCCGGCCTCCTATTCTTCATTGCTTGATATTGCTGAAAGAGTGCAAATTATTCGATAATATCAGAAAATTTCAAATGGAAATGTTTCTGATATTACAGTTTATTTCCTCAAAATTAAATGGATTTAAAACCAAGAGTTTGTTTTGATCATTTCTAACTATTTTTTTGAGCTATACCACCTGCAAAGTAGAATTTAGATTGTAAAACATGTACCTAATGAGGTTTGTATTTGTTTAATTATAAAACTGAACTCACCACTCGAAAAAGCTTGAAGAAGTCCACGTTACTATAGAACTTGTCCTCTATGATCTGTAACCTCTCAGCGGTAAGGATACACATGGCGTTGCGGACGTCAAGAAGAGCCCCACGACTTGGGAAAATGAGGAATTGCTCCAAGAGGTTCAAACTGCAGGCAATGTCCTTTAAACGCATGTTTGGAACCCCAAAGGCAAACTTGGGAAAAGGGAAGATAAAGTCATCAAAGCTATGATTTGAGGATACTTTGTGAAATAAGTCTAATTCAGTTTGATCTGATTTGTTATAAAGCTGATTACTACACTATTTCTGTTCAAATATCTGTTAGAACTGGAAAGAGACGAGATACCGTCCAAAAGATGAGTTAACTTTTGTGATGCAATGATTACCTGTTCAGGCCTGATTTGGGAACTGACAAGGTGATTGACCACGGATTCAGTTAATGGAACATCTCTCAAAAGGTATGATGTTAAGGTTTCATCATCTTTAAGGATGGCCTCCACATGTATTCCTCGACCTGGAAATAAACAGGAACAATTTGTTGTTTATCTTTTCTATGCATAAAATTAACATTAACTATTAATACACAAAGTAAAAAGGAAGTGAAAAGTTTCTTCGCCATTTGTGATCAACATGTTTGCCTCTTTTCTTACGTGTTCTCAATCAAACACTCCTGTCAAACTTTAACTTTAATGGTCTACTAGCACAGCTGCATGCTTAATGTTCTTCGTTGTCGGCATAACAAGATGCTAGATGAAGTAGCAGCAATTTTCCAGAGGTACTTTATTGACCAGTAGAGTCATTTAGCAGATTAAGCCTTGCAATCCAAATGTTTACCACTAGATAATTTTATGAACCCAATTCTGGGCATCTCGTTTGAGACAATACTGTCATTATTTCCAGTGGCCTGCCCATGCTTATGGTTGTTTCCCTGTTGAAGCGTTGCTCTGAATCCAAGTTCAAACCAAGATTATCCTCCTTGGGGAAGAAGATACCTTCATGACTGCGGCTCAGGAGCTCAGAGTAGGTCGTCCGCCTAATCTTAAAATTTCCCAAGTCTCTTCCGTTCTGTCTTCTGACCTTACACACCTGAATTGAACTGCAGTCGCACCTTACATGGCTTCTCCAAGTAGTTCTTTATTCATTTTCATCAGGCACACATTTGTCTGTCAATACTCCATGCTACGATTGGTAGAAAATACATGGACAGATGATGTATTCACCCTACAAATTGGAATCATATTTATCTGCTTTGTTTATGGACTTCAAGTGGTCTACATTTACATAAGTTGCTTCTTGGTGAAATGCTTAATTTTCCCCAGGCACTCATGGGAACGCCACTGCTTGTGGAATGTGGACTCATATTTTCTTTTAGGTCTGTTGAATCTCTGCCATGAGAGTAATCTGACATAACCATTGCAAGAGGGAAAGCCCTTAGTCTCTTCCCACTCCCATCGTTAAGATTTGTACTAAAAATACAGGCACTGATCTACGTAGTTCAGAGCCAGATGTTTACATGAAAACATTATTGTCGGCAGAGTGTCCAATGAAATGGGAACTGTGGCTAAATTGTGCCTCTTGGGGAGACTGATTGAGGCACGTGAATCACTTTCCCACCTAATGAACAATGGATCATTGGCGAAAGTAAGCAGCTTACACTACGCACCCTTCTCAAAGCCATGTGATGTCATTGTGTTACAGTGTAAACATGTGCTGATGGTACACAGTATGAATGACAAGGAATACGGATGTATCAAAAGTGCAGGATGGATATTAACAAAAAAAAAGTAAAATATTGGACAATTCTATTACTCCAGTAAAGTCACATTGTAAATCCAAATGGTAGAAGCTAACTTTTCAGAACTGACCTGAGACCTTATCAGCACGGGTACGCAATGTGTCCATGAGGTGACTCATGGCTCTCACTTCATGCCAAAATCGACCCAAGGGTAGAAGCTTGGGATCGCTGAAAAGCAGCTCCTGGGCATCCATGTAGAAACGAGCGAATCTGTGAAAAAAAGTTGAATCACACAGTCATCGTTTATCTCAAACTCATACGATTAGTTTGAAGCACCACTTGGGATTTAAGGGTTGGATAATAGTTGAGGGAAAAAGCTCACATTGAGTTGTTGTAGTTTGACACCAAACCAGGTGATTCACCACGGGTGGGGTACTGGAAACAAGGATTGTTGGCATTACAGAAGATTCCTTGGATCCATGGTAAGACCCCTGCTGAAGGCATGGCCTTGTTGGGGAAGTGGCCTGCAAAGGACCGGATAGTCTTAACAAACATACATGCACAACAGAAAAGCTCACAGAGGATGTGTATTGAAGTGTTCTGCTTACATTCGTGCTGGCGGTAAAGAGGATTCACTCTTCGAAGCCACACAAGCCCCAAGAACAAGAAAATAGGCCACATAATTTCCATGAAGAAACGTACCTGTTTGAAAAGGCAAAGTGTGAAACTGAAAAGGGTATTTGTTGCTTGATCTGGGGAATATGAGCCTTCATGATCATGAAATGGGACAAAAAGGTCAAGTTTGGGTTATGACTTCACTGCAGGATCCTAGCATTTGCCAAGAATCCAGTAAACATGCCTAGTTATGAGCCCTTGTCACGTAATACTTTAGGTGACAAAGCTAACCTTATTTCTTTTCAGTAATTTGAATTGACATCCACATTGTGTACCTGAAGCAACACCTCGCCCTAAATAATTATGCAGTGACATGTCAAAGTAATTGTCTTCTTCCAAATGAATCGTATGCAAAAAATACCTTGGCGAGTACTTTGTACACCCTTAACTGTCAGCCAATAGCTTGTGCAAACGCATCACATTTAAATCTACAATATGAAAAACATATCTTCATTTGGGAATGTGGAATAAAATCGGCTTGCATGTCATCAAGTAAAAAACAAGATCTACGCAGGTATAATTTTAGTTATTTATCTATTATTATTATTTATGTTATTATTTGTGTACTGGGTTGGGTGAATTGTCAAAGTTCATAGTAATTATGATGAAAATACCCAATTGTTATTTTTTTTAATAATCAAGAAAAATGTTCAGGAATAGTATTCTTACATATTCAACAGGTTAAGCAAATATTAAATCACCACTAATTGTTGTAATTTTCGGCTAAAAATCTGTTGGATATTCCTGTTATCATCAGCAAGGCATAAAAGCATGTCCAAGTGATTAAAGCCAGTGTGCAAATAATAGATAAAAGGATTTTACCCTTTGCCTCCTGCGGACGGTCCAGTTCTTCCACAGCAGGAGTCTGACCTGCGTTCTGGCCCCCATGGCTTCTCCGTTTCCCCCGCAATAGGGCCTCACAATAGCAGACAAGCCTGTATCCAATCAAATGTATCATACAGTAAAGGCAAACAATCTCAAAATATTTGCATTCATCTGTTGTAATCCAAGTATTTACATGTCATGTGACTAGAAAAAAAACATTGCTAAAGGCATGCTTTCAACATCAATAAAAGACAGCATTAATTAAACACGTATACATAAATGCAACACTTACCTCAGGAGAAAACTTTCCTTTGCGATTGATATCTATTGAATACCGCAGAACACCACATATTCCACCGAGTGAGCTGTGGGACTGCTAACACAGCTAATTTGTAGACCTTGCGAATAGTTAAGCAGATTGATTTAATCTCCTTTCCCAGCACAGGGAGACAGCCAACACCTCACATCCATGTGTGCTGGAGAAGCCATCATGACCCAACCACCTGGTTCACTAATCCTGCCACTGCTCTGAGATTACAACGTAAAATAATATATGCATACAAAGTCTCTCTACAATTTAAACAAAAAACACTTCATGATTGTGACACTGGTAAAAAAAAATCACAAGATGGAGGAAACTTCTTTGGGTTTTTGAATAACAAAAATAATACTTATGATGGGCACAGCGGGTTAAAAAGAAAAAAAATATGGCTCAAATAATTTCGATACATTTTAATAAATTACAAAGTATACTTGTTCAGGTGTACCTGTCTCTTTACATTTGAACATTCCTGCCACCATTACAAATCACCATTTAAAAATAGTCATTCAAACAGTATGAGCATATCTTGTTTCTTACAAAATTATGGTTTATACCCATTTATTTTCTAAAAATTAAGACTTTCCCCCCCAAGATCTATAGGTTCATGTTTAGCAGTATAAAACAATGTCCATGTCATTAGCAGTATTTCAACGCATATGTCAGAGAGCAAGCTTTTGATTATTACTTGATGTTAACATTTGTTTTCTACATGTAACAGTATAAAAGTAAGATGACAGCACATTTGAACAAATGTATGCATTCATGAAGTGCCTTTTTTGTTCTTTTCATTGTTGTGGCTAAATGTTCTATAGTAACAAGTCAAATAGATACTTTTTTGGTATATAAAGAGTCACTGAATCCACAGGAACACTGTACAAAATATTCACATAATATGCACTTGCACAGTTTTTGAAAACTTATAAATAGTCCAACTTGGTGTCAGCATCGCGATCGCAGGATTATATATTGGCGATTTGTTCCTAAAAATTAACACCCCTTTAGAGCGTGTTCTTTTTGCATTTTTTTGGAAAGCAAAGGGTGTTGTTTTCTTGTCCACAAAGGGCCACAAAATTCTTTCTAATAGTGTTTAGAGTCAAAGCAGTCACAAATAGGCTATGTCACAACCTCTGGACTCACACAAAATGAGCTTCTCGGTCTTCGTCTTCTTGAAGGTGCCTGGATCTCAGTCTCTGGTAAACAGGTCTGGCCTGATTAAGGCCCAAGTCCTCCGGGTTTGGGCTGTGGGATGACGAGGCGGTTGCTTGCTCTGTGTCCTCATCAAGAGGCTCATCCACAGACACTTCAATTTCCAACTCATCTTCCTCATCATCCTCTGCATCTTCATTTTCGGTGCTGTTGGCTAATCCGTGGAGTGATTTACTTTTACTCCCTGATGGCGGATTGTAGAAAGTTCCTGGTGGTGGTTGGAGGGTTCTGGAAGAACGGAAACCCGTTGTAATAATGTTGTAGTTGGTTACATTGTCCTCTCTTTTTAATGTCCTGACGTGTCGCAATGGCATGCTGTAAGCTCCATTAGGGTAGCTTGGAATAGTGCTCGTGGAGTCATCGATGGAGAAACTTGAAGATGAGACTGAAGCAGAAGGGGATGACCTGTTTGCATCATCCACTGTACTGTCTGTATTGAAAATGTTTTTGGCAGTTCTAGATGCAGCATCTTGGAACTTGTATTCTTTGGTCCAAGTTCTGCGCAAGGTATTGGTGTCAAGAGTTTTGCTGCGGTCATGTGTGCCGGCTCGCAATTTGGTCATCTCAGTTTCATCCACTTCTTCAATGGACTGGATGCCATGGTCTGCCTTTCGATCCTCTTCATCCACGTTACTCCAGGTAGGATTCTCGTCTTTACCGCGGCCGTGGCTCCGTTCCAACGGCATGCTGGCGGGTCGGGAGAACTTGTTGCGTTGCTGCCGTAAATGCACCCTTGTCGTGGACGTGACATGCGCAGAACGGAAAAGGCCTCTTTCGCTCGATTTTGGGACCTCGGCGAGCCCATTGAAGGTCTCTGAATCCACTTCATCGGCTTCTAACAAAGTACATATAAAAGTGTAAACATATCTCAAAACTAATAACATACCTAACAAAAGTGCGCTATGAAATAATATCGTTCCAAACAAACAAAAAAAGTCATTGTCATACATCTAAAATAACGATTACTACGTATCCATACCCTCAGAAGTGCTTTACTAATTAATTAAAACATTAAATAAAATAACTAGTTATTAAATATACTTACCAATAACATCCTGATTTAAATTAATTTAAGATAAACAGCACCATATTATATGTACAGTATATACTATATATCCATCCCATGCAGAAAAAGTATCCAGTAAAAAAAAAAAAAAAACACTAACCAGGTTCTAATTCTTTTCCTCCATGGTCAGAAGGAAGGAGCAGTACTGAATCCTTATACTCAGCCAGTGAGTTATAGGGAGGAGTGGAAGAATGTCTCTTAAAATGCTTGGAGCTCAACTATAATGGAGAACAGAACACAAGACTGTCAATGCACCATGTGCCTGGTAAAACATATTTTGTGTCAAAGCACCTATTTTACCTCCTGGATGTCGCCAACTGACTTTGAGTGCCTGCTCAGAAGCTGTTCTTTTCCCTGGTAAGGAGGGCCCATGTGGGGTAATGGTTCAACACAAACCTCGGTAGGTGAGATGCCTGTCAGGGGACTAAGGGGTGCATCGAAGATCATCTGGTAGTGTCTGATAAGGAGCTCTACAATGAGCGCCTGATAGGGGTAATCCACTACCGAGGAGAGGGAGACGTCGGCATCTATCTGTCTCGGCTTGATGAGTGTTGGGCCAAAGATGATCCCTAGGTTTCTTGCGGGCATCTTGTTTTCCTCTGATGCTTCCGTCACCCTGATTTAAACGGAATACAAAATTAAAACACGTCTTCATTTGCATGTAAAAATGTGCATTTTCTTAGTAAGAATTCCTCAATATGCATATAACACATCAATGATTTTTTGCAAATCCGTCATAAAATGTACGTCATGAAAAACTGCTATTTTTATGCACGAAAATCAGTTTTTTTTTTTCCCCAATCGAAAACGGAATCAAATTGTCGAGGAGTTTGAAATATTTAAACCAGTGGCAGGAACACAATAGAACTACATTTGTTGGTGAAAAGAACACTGTACCGGTGCAAGTGCTCTATAAGAAACTGCAGTGTCTTGTAGTTAGCACGTGGAAGCTGTTTGAGCAGGTCCTTCAGCTTGAAGAGGATGAGGTTGAGCTTGACGCCAATCTGAGATGGAGTCACTGGAGTGGCGCTCAGGCGAAATGCCTCCAAATCCTCTACAATTCCACTTTGGCTTCTTTTGGCCAAACCAATAAGCTCGTTGTAGTAGCGGAAAAGGATGAGTGGCTCTGGAAGCTGAATGGGAATACAGGTAACAGATGAACTACAGAGTGAAATATATAAAGCATAAGGTATCTAGAGATTGTAATGGCAATAACATAAGCAATTAATCCTGTTTAATCAAAATATGGTGTCAAGGAAAACCAATAATTGCAGACCTACCTGTCTTAGGTAGAGTTTGAGAACATTGCTGATATCGTGGGGGTAAAGGTCAGACATTTCAACCAAGTCTTTACCATTTTCAAATGCTTGGCAAAGTTTCTCTACCCGGGACTTGGAGCCATTCAGGCGGTAGATACCCTTTAAAACCCAAGAACATGATTTCAAAAGGCATTCTGACAAATTTTAGAAAACCTGAAAAGCTGAACCAGTAAAAATGTGTAGAATGAGGTTTTATCAGCACCTTCACATTAAGTGCTCTTGTCTCGATCTCTGATGTA
Source organism: Stigmatopora argus (assembly GCF_051989625.1). NCBI lineage: Eukaryota > Metazoa > Chordata > Actinopteri > Syngnathiformes > Syngnathidae > Stigmatopora > Stigmatopora argus. Next base: position 7,502,440 of record NC_135403.1, read on the forward strand.
CATTTGCGGATAATGAATGGAATGCCATCCTGGCTGTTCTTTGCAGTCTGGGTAAAGTCAACGCCAAATAGGTGAAGCTTCCTCTCGAGCTTTTTATGGCCACACTGAATGGCCAGACTTTCCAGGCACTTCTTATGGCAGGCTAATGAACACTGGAAACACATTGCAAAACCTCAATGGCCAATGAATCATTGGAAGAGCATGCACAAAAAATATAAAGCGATTGGATGAGGTTAGACTCATCGCACAATTTTTTTTTAACACAAATGCTTTTTTCCAATGAACTTTCAAGCGAATATACTCCCTTTCCTCAAGCATTATATAAAATAAGTTTGAAATAAGTTGAAAATAATACAATGGATTGATGTGGGATAGGATTTCGTTATTTAAAAACATATTCTTTCACTCCTGAAAAAAAATCACTAAAATACAAATTTATATGCAGATAATACATATTTTGAAGGAGAATTTCAATCATTCATACTATCCTCTTGTAATTACTGTAATGGAAACTATTAAAATGCAGCTGCTTCAAGCTGGAATCACTAAAAATTCATTCCTCCTACAAGTTTTTTTCGACAAGCAAACAGATCAAGATTGGCCTCCTGTTTTCTAATTACTTCAACTAATTTTGTGGAGTCGTTCCAAGAACTGAAATGCTTGCATTCTTTCATCTCTTGTCAAAGCACCCCAAGCAGCATTACATAACACGCCTTAAGAAAAGAAAAATTCCATTTAGCCTTCTATCTTTTGTCCGTATCCAGTATGAAATAAATATGGAAAGAAACCTGATCTCAGAAAAACAGTGGGAGGCAAACAGGGATGATTGGCCCTTTACAAGTGTCACAAAAGGTCTTTAGTTTCCACTAGCTATTTCACCCAACTGAGTTAAATTGGTTAATTCAGTCTCTCATTCCGAGGAGCACAGGGATTGTCTTTCGTTTTTGTTTTTACTGATTAAAAATGGTTACGAAGCCATTATGAAGCTTTGGAAATGGTCATCTGGAACATTTTTTTTTCTACGAAGGAGTCTAAAATTTGTTCATGACTCTAGTTCCTGGTGTGTTTCATTCAGTTAAAAAATGAAAACAAGAAACCAAAGTTACCTCTTCGCACTCTGCTCCTTGAAGCACAACAAGTCCATCACACTCTCGACACTTGGAGGGTGCGCGAAGTTTTCGGAACTTGTGGGTTTGAGCAGCTTTGGACATTTGAGTGTTTCTGAAAGGACGTGGAGAACTAGCTGCCTCTAAAAGATCGTTTAAACCTGAAATATGAACAAGAAATGAGTAGAGCATGTAGAAAAATCTAAATCAATGTTTGTAACCACAAAGTATATTATTTGACAAACCGTTTACACCGTCCAAAGGCGAGTGGGGGTCATCCAGGTCATCGGCAGACGACATTGTACCAGTAGAAGGTGATCTAGGTAATTTCCTCTTTAAGTCTCCTAAACATTTAAACAATACCAATAAATCCATATTCATGGAGTCAGATTAAACCAATTCCAGACAATTGAATTTTGAAATGACTTTTCAGGAGTTTATTCACATAATATGAACCAAACCAGAATAACTGTTAAATGTGTTTAATGCAAAGGCCTTGCTTCCACAGCCAGATTTCCAAAGAACAATGGATGATATCCAGAAGCCAATATTTTAGTGGTATGATTGATAATGAAAAATAGAAGGCCATTAGTCACCAAGTGAAAATAAGACACTGAAATACCCATGGTTATATTTTACAGCACGATGATAGTATATGTTTTGGAACTTACATATAATTTATTGAAGATATTATGCATGATTTAGTAGCAAAAATGATCAATTCAAAGTGAGTATTTCATACCTGTCAACCTCTGCCGATAACTGCCCTTATAAATGATTATGATTCCCCTTACAAACCCCCAAAAAACCTTACAAACACCGTACAAGTCGTACGGTGTTTGTAAGGTTTTTGGGGGGTTTGTAAGGGGAATCATAATCATTTATAAGGGCAGTTATCGGCAGAGGTTGACAGGTATGGTATTTCCCCTCCTTTTGATGTTGAAAATGAAATTCCTGTGCGTATCTCCCAACCTGGGCTTGTGCTGGGTGAGTCCATGGACCGGGACTCGCTGCTCCCTCCTACACTCTCCGAGTCACTACACACTCCTCCACCCTGACTCGACGAATTGCAGTTACGAATCCGAAGTGCTGCATATAAGGATAAATATTCCGACATTAGCCATTCATTTGTTTTCTATAAATGAAGACTCTAGAGATTGTAATCAAGTGTTTTTAAACAGACTCATCTGGAGGATTGGAAATACCTTGGATGTCAGTACTGCTGTTGGACCGCCGCTCTGCAATCCTTGATTGCTGGGAGTTGCCGTTGGACCCATCAATGTCATCTGTACCAAAGTGGTCAGATGTAGCTGATCCTTGTGACTGGTTACTGTTGGATGAGTGACTGCCACTTAGTGTGCGCTGTGTCAGAGGCCTACTGTGATGAGAGATGACGATAACTGTTAAATGTGTTTAATAAAATGGTCTTCCAATGGAAGGAGCAACAATGGACAGTCACTGGTATTTAGGGGTGGATTTATAAAATATAACATTCATTTCATTAAATAAAACCAGGCGATGGCAAAAATACCTATCATTAAGGGATGTTTGGTACATGTAAACATAGTCACACTGAGTTTACGATCAAATGACATACTCTCGCCAATGCCACCAAACCATTCAAACCAGTGCTAAATTCAAAGCTGATAACTGTACATTCTACTGTATAGAATGTAGGTCAGACAAACAAAAGGCTAAATATAGACTGCTAGGTCCCATTTCCACATTCAACAAGTTGGTTCTTTTGATCATGGAAATCTCAGTTGGGGGAGGAGAACTGGGCTAAGAAAACAAACGATTCTTTTGTCAAGTGCCAAATGTGTGTGAACTAAATAAATGTAAATTCCCTCACTACCCACTCTCATGCTGGCAAGGATCAATACGATAACCTATTAGTCCCAGAATAGAGAAATTTCCATTAGCAAATTTGGAAAAGACAAAGAGATGTACATTGCTTTCAAACTAGCATTTTCATTCATTAGTTTTCCATGCTGCTTTTCCTCACAAGGGTCGCAGGGGGTGCTGAAGCCTATCCCAGCTGACTATGGGCACCAAGCGGCGGACACCCCGAACACCCTGCTGGACCAATCGCAGGGCACAACTGGATTTTTTCCCCTTCAAAGGAACTTTCATTATTCATGTTGGATAGTGGGTCAATTTCACAGGAAGCAGTGTATTGTGCAGTATCTATCTATCTATATATATATATATATATATATATATATATTTTTTTTTTTTTTTTTTTAAACTATCAAATAGTGTTTAATACAGCAGATACATTATTTTCTGCCTGATTTCATGTGTTCCCATGGCAGATAATCAATACGTATATGCCCTATAACAACAGACGTTCATTTGACAATCAATGGTCTATTGCGTTTTATTCACTGAAAGTCACTTGTGAAGTGGTGGAACTGTCAACTTAAATGCAAATAAGCAAACAAGAAGTCAGCAGAAAATCATGGGTGTTTTGGGGCAATATCTTTTCTGGCCTAGTCCCACATTTATTTGGGTTTGGGACTAACAACACATCGGGTGAGTGCTGGGGAATTTGTGCGAAATTGAATACATCACACCATGTCTTACCCTGTGCTTGATGAAAAGTAGTGTGACTCCTGGGGCAAACTCCGGACAAACTCAACATAGCGATTCCCAGGCTCATACAGTTTTGCAGTTTCGCAAAGACTCTGGTGGTTGACAGGAAGTGATACAACCTGGGCCTGTTGGAGCTGAAACCAATTGACTGTGACCTTGAAAAAAAGAACGTCATTCTGCTGTCAGATGCTGATCATAATATTTCCTCAATTTACTCATTTTAAGGTGAATATGTAATTGGATAAAAGGTTTGAACATACAGCTTTAAGAGTGAGGTCACATTGAAAGATCATCTTTCGGAGCTGAGTGATTACATCACTTTTGGTTTTGGCCAGGTCAACTCTTTTGTCCTCGACATCAATTTGACAAGCTTCGCAGTGTGTCCTCGCCTCTTCTGCCTGTCAAAGACACAATTCAAATTAAGCTTAACAATGTGCTAGCTACGCATTACACTCATGAGCCAAACTGGGAGTCTTACATAGTGTAACTGAGTTTTCTGTACCTTCTGCCAGGCCTCCTCTTCCGACCTGCGCCGTTTTTCTAACTGTTTAGCAGACGTTGCTCCTCCAACACCTCCAATCTGCTCCCCTTCAAGACGATTGATGGATACCTTGGCCTTTTCATACTCTTCTTGACGCTGATCCTGCAGCATCCGAGCCTTTTTCAGAGCGCTCTCTGCCTCATGCTTGTGATGAAAGAAACATTTAGTTAAACACGAAACACTGCTGTCTATTAAAAATCACACCTAAACCTCTTTCGCTCAGCATTCATTGACATAGCCTCCATTTAATAAACATAATTAAAGAATTACCATTTTCTTTAGCGCTCTATGCCACTGTTCTTTCATTTCTTTTCGTAGTTTGTCGAGTTCATTTTTCCGAGTCATCAGAGGCTAGATTGAAAGGCAACAAAATATGTAAATAATTCCACTGCTTCTATTCCACCTTACAGTTATAAAAAAACCAGACTTTGAGCAATTACCTGCATGAATTTGTTGCTTTGAAGCACTGCTGTGGTGTTTAGTACAATCTTGCTGTACTCAATGTCATTTTTGAAAGCAGCCATGTAGATGTCACGGAAAGGCATGAATTCCTATGTCATAAAGAGTAGACGGAGTTAGTATATAAAAATATCTGTAAATATAAACTGAAAATTATTTTATTACCTGTTGACTTGCAAGAGTCTTTGCTGATTCAGCCATTTTGTTGTAGCTCTTTGCCAACTCCATATCTGCAAATAAATAGATAAAGTGCATATTACATTCAATGTTATACCTAAACAAGTTTATATTTTGGGTGTCAACTGGACGTGTATAGTTTTTAATCATTGAAGGAAAAGTAGCATGTTAATGGTCTTGGACTCCTTAATTTATTGCCTTCTAATGCTTTACTTACTCGCACACTAAATAATAGTACATTCACAAAAAATCCAAAGAAAGTACCTTGCAACAACACATTGGGGCGAAAAATAAAAATGAACTACAGCGGTTCATTTTTGGAACCCTGACAGAAAATGTTCATAAATTTAAGACACGGAATTCATTTTACAATTTTAACAAAGCAGTATCTATAATTGGCAACGGAAGACAGAAAGTCCAACAGAGACCTTTACTTTTCAAATCAAGTCAAGCGATGTCCTTGAGTCATTCATCATCAAATAAACCATTAGCCACCGAGGATGTGTTAAACAAACACTTTTGTCTGTTTGCCTGATAACACATGCATTGTACCACTTTACAGTGGGTCCTGTGTCACCCTGCTGCCAAGAAGAATGACTAAGTATGACAGTGGAACCATTCATTAACTAGCCCGCAGAATATATGTCACATGCTGAATTCTCAGCCTTGAGCATACAAGACATCAGATTACAGCTCAGGTGAGGTAACAGTGAAAAAAAGAAGCTCCCTCAAATTTCTCTACCAGTTAAGTCATGTCCAACTGTCCATATAGAATTTATAAAGAACAATGGGGGGAAAGAAAATCATTTTATAGGAAAAGTTAAGTAGGTTTAGAGTACAGTGCAATACATTGGGTGAGTAATTTGCAAGATAAATGCTGCCCTCCAACATGGTCTTAGGCACGTGTCTTGGTGGGTTTCCTTCCACATCTTAAATACTTAGGTTGATTGGACACTAAGAGCGTATTCAAACCAAGAAAATCCATAGTGCGCTTCCTTTGGATGCATCATAAAACGCAAATATAAAACAGTCCAAACCACAATTGTTCCATAACTCACCCACATTCAGCCGTTTCTCCACCCAGCCCAGTACTTCTTTGGTATATTTTGACCAGCCCTTGGCGTAACGCAGTGCTGACTCCACTCCGTTGTCTTCCTGCTGGAGTGTCCTGTCCACTTCTTCAACCCGAAGTGGTGGTCCGAGGTTGCCTACAGGAACTGTACAAGAAAGGTTGTAAAAGATGGACTTGGGCATGACTGACAATGCTTCTCTGGGTAATATTTGGCAGTATGTGCGGCACTGAGCCAACTGGCCTAGCGAGCACTGACCTTGAGTATGAGACATACGGGCTAATACAATTTGAAGATAAGCTAACTGAGTGATGTGTGGATTAATGAGAAGACACCCATGAGTTCATGTGGCACAATTAGCCCACACACAGACATGAAGTACATTCAATAATAAACTAGAATCATTCTGCTCATTCGGTGTAATGTTTACACTCTAACGCCTCGCCAAAAACCAGCCTCGTACTTGTTAAAGAACAAAAAAACACATCCTGAGAGATCTGTCTTACCTGGTGGATCATCTTTCTCAGAGCCGGATCCTCCAGATTCCAAAGGTAGGTTGTCAAAAGACTGAAACAGATAACAAAATCATCAACACAATGAGACAATACAACCAAAAATTGTTCATACCATATCCACAGTAAATCAGTTGACGTCAAAAACAATAATTCTTAAAACCAAATAGGACCATTCTGCTGATTATTCAAACATTCATTTTACTCTTCCTCAATTAAAATCAATTTGAAGCTTATTGAGTAGTAACAGTTCTTTGCCTCTGATCCTCAGTTATGTCCATAACTTCTTAATTAATGCACACTACTTACCCTACTCCTTTTAGTTAGGGGGAGCCCTAACCCAGACCCATTCTCTACATCTCCCATAAGGAAGTCAGACACTCTGGGAAGAAAAAAAACATTTAATCATAAAATTAGAATGTATTTTGATACATATGAGCCCATAAGAGCCTGATATGTGCAGTCATGCCATGATACTTACACATTGCCAACGGTGAATGCCAAATTGTCAATTGCAGTGAAGATGTCGTTAAAAAGACTCTGCTTATTCTCTTCGTTCACCTCCTCAAAATTCACTTCTGTCAAATGACGAGATGAGCCTAGGTTAAGTCAAACTTTTTGCCATAACATGCTTTCCAAACAGAGGAGACATCCTGCTCAGGCTCCACTTATCTTAGTTGAATCTCCTTGTGTGACTCACCACCATTGTATGTGTATAATATATACAATGGGATTTTTTTTTACAATCCAATAAAACCAAAGGTAATGGAAAAACATATTATAAAACGTGCCATTTGAGAAGCTATGAGTGAATTTTTATTTGTTTAAAATTACATCCTTCAGACACCGTCTGCCTGTACAGATACATTCTTAAAATTATCTGTTGAGATACCTCATTGATCACTGCAACATCTCAGCTAAGTCGCAATCTTGCAATGTTGTCACTTGCCATCTCAGTGAATACGCACTTCAAAAATGCCAATTTTGCATTTTTTTGGGTCATTCTGTACAACGTTTTATGTTAATGCCTTAAAACACACTTCTACCAAAGTAACCAAACCGATTCTGTAGTCCATAAACCCGATAGTTCCACTGTATATAAATGGACTGTAATCTGGAAAGCCAGTAGTTTCCTGCTACAAATCAAAACACGGTGATGACTGAAGATAGAATAGGACAAAAACACTAATGTAAATACAGTTGTAATCAGTCTTCACAATAATCTTCCTGTCCTGAATAGGCAGGGAGAAAATGAACTAGTCAGAAAGCGAGCCCAAGGAATCAATGATGTAGCTGATTGTTTTGCTTTCTGCTTAGAGGAAACTTCGTCTTTCCTTTCAGTGGAACAATAGATATTTTGAGAGTCCAAAACACCAACACAAACTAGCCGATTTATCAAAACATTTATACGTAAAAGGCAGTAGTGAGACTAACTTAACAAGAAAGATTTCTGAAACATGTAACTCTACAGACACCACAGGAATCATATACCATCGCAAAGTCAGTTTAATATCAGAAAAGAGGTGCCAAGAAAAGTAAAAATGACCCACCTGGAATATAGTTTTTATCCTTAGCCTGTGTCCTATTCATTTGGCAGTTCTATTTTGATGAATAATGACAGTCGTTGAATGAGATGATTTATCCAATCTTCCCATGTTGTTGTGCTTTTATTTTCTTCAAAATGAGTATTTAAAAAAATATTTAGGTCTGACTTCGAGATGAAGCACAATTATAATACGCGGTGACCAGTGGGGTCCTGGGAAAAAAGCTAGTCGTCACCATTGAAAGCTTGCAACTCTCTTATGGTCTTACATCTCCTTTGCTTCTGTCCAAACCCTAAATCCTCAACAGGACATCCTGAGCCTTGCTGGAATACAATGCCAATGCTCGCACAGGCCCCAACGAGTGGTCCAAATGCGGAAGTTACATCATTGAGAAAAAATGGTATTGTGTTTAAGAGGAAAAGCACAACACTCTCTCACAACTCTGAAGAATCCAAGGATTTGGGTAATATTTTACCCATGAACACTAATTGTAAGCAACCACAGGGTGACTTTGTTGTTGCGTGACCAGATACCACAAATCAAAGAGTAAAATTAATGGAGTGGACTGTGCCTTTAAATAAAAGAAAGAATGGAAAAGGGAATATAACATGGAAAAATGAAAAAAAAATATGAACAACATTTTGAAGAAAGGTGTTTACATATTGTTATATTATTTTCAGGGGGAAAAATGACCTCAAAATCAAGTGTGTTCTGGCGCTCTAGGGGCGGAAACTCTAGCCAGAATACAGAGATCAGTATCACAACATTGATTTATTCATTCATTCATTCCACAATCAAAAAGCTCGCGGGGGTGCTGGTGCCTATCCTCGCTCACAAGGGACAAGAGGTGGGGTACACTGTCAACTGGTTGCCAGCCAATCGGAGGGCACTTATAGACGAACCATTTGAAATTGTCAGCCTACAATGCATGTTTTATTTTTATTTTTTATTAAGTATTTAATCTGCTTACCTTTCACTGCAGTGATGACAGTTCCAGCTGAACTCAGGATATCTACCGAGTTGAGGCTGTGGTGTTTGTCGATAATGGTCTTCAGGACTCCGAGCATCTCCCCGAGACGTTCGTGGACTGCTTTGTGGAGGCAGGATTGGTTCTCTGATAAATCACAAAGTTCAATGTTTTAAGAAGATTTATGGGATACAAATTATAAATAGGCCAACAGTGTTCAATTAATAAGAAAAAGTAGTCCCCCCCATATAAACTGGTCGCCTTTTTGACTGAGGATATGAAGACCAACAGAGAGGCAACATTTTTTGTTGTCTGATTCCATTTAAAACTACATTGATTTCACACAAGGTTGACACAGTATAGCATTAATTACAGAACCCAGAATCATTCATGTCCAGATGTGCCTTTGGGAGTAAAATCACGGCAATTTGTTGTCGTCTGGCTCAAGCCTCATTTCTGAACCAAGACAGTGACGACTGGGATTTCCGTTTAACAGTTGATGAGGTACCCAGAGAATTCCAAATTTCCCGTTTTGTTACCCATCTGGTAAGAGAATCACTACATGACATGCCGACATTGCTGGTTTAAAGGGTGGCCATGGTAGCCGTGTCAGACAAGTACCAAGCATTCATTGGAGTTGTGGTCAACACTAAAGCAGTCAATGGTTTGTCTAGGCAACAAGGCCATAAAGCACGGGTGGCAGTGAGATTGCACTCCGTAACCTACCATACCTGAAAGCCAAGTACGTCATAACTACAACCTATTTTGACCGTACGGCAATTAGAAGTTTGCAAGTCTGTTCATCAGAAGCCAATTTTAAAACAGAAATTAGGAGGTAAGAAAACTAAAAATGAACTTCTGAAGGGTGGGAACTGGTGTTCTGCAATGAAGTCTGCATGCTCAAAGCAAAAAGCTGAGGTCTGTGTAAAAGGCACATCTGACAACATACTGTATTGTTCCATAGTCTACAAACCTAAATTCCCGAATTCCAAGATCTACAATACAAAGTAGTAGTTTAGTGGTCACTGAAGAGAAAATATGCATGCCTTATAATTACTATTATTATTTTTCAAAACATATAACTTGACAAGAGCCGTATGCACAATTAGAGGTGAGTTGCTTACGGTCCATTTTTGCCACCCACTCCGCCTTTTGTTGGACCTCACCTCCAACAAGCCACATCCCACTGACAGTCAAAGCCACATTTGCGCTGATGTTCACCCCAGGATTACCTACTCATGGAGAAAGGGATCAGGAAGACTTTAGCTGTCGCCCATTTTCCCTTTTATTCATTAGCTCTCTTTTTGGAGTGAACAAATAGTGCAACCACCGGGGCTAATACAGCGGGGTCTGCATGGACATATTGACAATGCTTGCTGTGGTGATCTGGAAAATCCAGCTAACTAAACAGTATGTGATGGTTTCCCATCAGAAGGTAAACCAATTTTACAAGGGAAAACATCAGTTAAGAAATTTAAAAAAAAATACACATACACAGCCAGCACAACAAGCAATATCGAAAACAAAGACCCCCGGTGAAGCGGTTGTTTCCACTAAGGGCCAAAAATGGATTTCCTTGGATCCAATGCAGCGGAGACAGTTTAATCAAGTATTTTTCTGCTGAAGCAATCAATATGCAATTGACTGCAATCAACTGATTATACTTGTAGGAGACCAGATTGATTAAAAAAGTGTCCTTTTCATTGGTTGCAATGAAATCCAGGACACTCAAGGGCTTTTATATATTTGGTTTGACTCCAGTGCTCTAAAGGGAATTTAGAGAGAATGCAGTATGAAAAAGTCTTTCAATTAAATACTTGGCCTAACCCTACCACAACAATGTGTACTTAGCTGGTTAATTAGTTATGATCACGCACTAAAAATACATCTTCGCTGGTTGTCACAAATGAGAGCTCAGTGTGATTATGTTAATTCTTCAGTGATATGCATTATTCAGGCTACTGCAATGTGTTGGAACATAGATCATTGTGGTTATATAATGAGCACGAAGTAATGAGTGTGAGAAACAAACATGTAGGGTTTCCTTAAAATCTACTGAAGTTGAAATGCTTAGCTTAACATAAAATCCTGAGCCGCCGCATTATCTAGACTGAGACAATACTAAAGATCTTAATTCGGTTACAATTTGAACATAACATTATGAGAAACTTTGTTTGGTTAGCAGGATGTTGGCTAAGATGAGTCGAGGTAGGACATGGAGTGATGAGACGGAATGTCCTCTTGATTTTCACAAGACTTAGGAATTTGAGACCAAGCTAAGAACTAAAACCTTAAAATGTGGTCTCAAGCTCATGAACAGTTACAACACTAGCATAAACCTTACAAATATCAACTCTGTGTGTGTGCTGACTGCTTAAAAAAACCTTTATGCCAAAGTCAACAATCCCAATAAAATCACCCATCGTCTTGTTTCAGAGACTCCAACCCCAATACAGGAGGCATCAACCGAGACGTTTACTATGAATACCCACTATACGGGGGTTTCCTTTAAAAACTCCCATGTCTTGCAGTCTTCAATAGTAAATGCATGGCCTATAGAACCATCTTAAATTGAGGCAAATTAGACTAACATTATGGCTGTGTGGAGAAGCACAGCAAGGCTCCGAAACAAGTAAAAAGAACGATTATTTAATCCCATGAATGCTTTTCATTGGGCAACACAAAGCGTAGACAATTCCGTCCCATCAGGAGGGATCTTGTTTAAGGCTATATCTGTCAAACACAACTTCACATTAAGCAGCTGTATTCCTATTTTAGAGAGGATGTCAGGTTTAAAGAGAGGTTCTGGGAAAATCCTTCTCTTCACTGTCCACAGGGGAAATAAGGCTTTCAAAGAAGAGACTTTTTTGAGAGCTGAAAAACTCACCATTGTCTCTGGGGCGACTGGCAGACAGCGGGACAGGTCACCTCATGGATTTGACAACATGAAGCATTTACGGGACAATAAATTGCTACATCAGCCATTCACTTTTCACAGGAACGGCGTCTGTCATTGTCCATGTGTGGCAGCTTTTGGTGGGAGGATGGTAAGGCATGATAGGGGAGGAGTTGTGGTGAGTATGGGAGGGTAAAAAATGAAAGGCAAAGGGGGTTGTGTGTTGTTCAGGATAGTTCTCTTCTTATGGGATTTGTCCCAACTTTACCCCTGCACAGCACATCCCCACTACAGCAGGGGTTATGAGAGGAGTGAGAGACATTCCAGGGAATAATAAGGCCCGGTGAATGAGAGCTATGGAGGGATCAGACCTTGATCCTGATGAGAAGGAGGCCGCGGATCAGGAGCTCCTTGCAGGCTGCCAGAAACACATTGCCAGGCTTTTACTTCATCAGCGTCATGGAAACCCGACATTCCAGCCTCTTGTTTGGTAGTGGGGATGGGAGTTGCCGCGAAGGGCAGGCGTAGCCATAATGAAAACATTGTCAGCTAATTCACCATCAAAATGACACCATAATAATAAAACATTCTGAAATCACCTTGCGCCAGTTATCTCCAAATTGTTCAAGTCTGCAATTACTTTACTGTAATACAACAGGTGTTACAGTTATGCATGTTTGTAGTCTGAAATCCAAGTGTAATCCACCATATATTCTTATCCGTTCTCATATGTAGTTGTATGTATAGTAAACATTAATTTACATTTAGAAGCTTGACCACATGAGGCAGCTTGAGAGTTACTAGTTACTATTAGAATTGGGTATCAATGACTTAAACCAATGGCGCCTGGTTGAGAAAAGGGATTTGGCGGTATTCCATCACTGGCTAACTATGCATTGCAAATCACAAGTGTTATTTCTTCTCTTTGCTTTAAAGAGAGGGCGGGGGCGCTGCTTTTTGCAACCAAATGTGTGAAATTACTAAACATGTTTCAATTAGGCAAATGTCCTATCACACAGAGGGAAGCCATGGCAGAGAGGGCAGTGGGGGGTTAACAACAACTAATGACTTGGCTCAAATTAAGAGTATACCCCAACAGACTCATTGTCCACACAATTAAAACTAAGTAAATCTATTTTGTTGAGTGCTTGCGGGGGGACTATTTTATGAATTCCTTGCATCAGAAACTATTCATACGGACAAAGAATGATCATGAATTATTTGCACACAGTAGACATTAAAAGTGGAAATGACACGCACTGATAAAAGAATGACCTCAATGCTTAGTTTGCTAAATACTAGTTATTTCACCCTTTCTATTTCTTGATAGGTAAAAAAATTGAGTGGCCTGCCTGCTTGATGTTTGTCATCCATTTGGTTTGTTTTCAGATTTCACTTGCTTTTCTTGAACTTGTCAAACTGCTCACCAAATGACCATATTTTAAATTGCTGATCATGTGATGCCACTTTGTACTTTCCTACATACGCACTCACCAAAAGCCAGTCGAGATTTCAATGAAAACAGTTGCCCACCACTACAGAGTGTATAAAAATCAATAAATACTCAAAGAAAGGGTCCATGTATGTGTATAAGATGGTAAAAATTCAATGCAAGTATCTATACCGCTAAAAGAGACCTGGCGATATGTTCAGATGTCTGGTCAAGTAACCCAAGAGTGAGCAAATAATGTAAATGCTCCAAGGTTTCTTTACTCATGCTCATTTTTACTCATGCTCTCCAGTTATTAGCATATAAATGGCATATTCAGTGTGGAGTGCCTCAGTGAAGAAAGACAGATCTCTCTTAGATTTATACCCCACATCGCCACCTCCACCATCTACTGTTGATACAAATGCTCTGAAAGCTGGCATTCCAGCTATGCTCTCAACTTTCTTTAAGAGAAAAACAGAAATCCCCCACCGTGCAGTCTTGTTCTGGCAGGCTAAACTGCTCAAGCGTTATCGGGGGGAAAAAAGTCCATGTCAGTTCCCCATAATGTGTATTGAACGCAAAGGCACATCAGCAGGCCAGGAAGTAGACACGGCCGCTTTTTAGTGCACCTGTCAATGGACAGAACAAGGAGGTGAGGAGGGCCTATGTCTGAGAATAAGGGGAGGCTATTTGGCTTTACAGTCATTTGGATCATGAGTGAATGGGCTTTGTGAAAATGAAAGCCCACCCTTTAGTCAGAGTTCCTACAAGACTATTGAGGAATTTAATTCTAACATTTTACTCTAAAGTAAAGCTTACTTAACAAAGCATGAATGCTTTAAAGGAAGCTTTGAGGTTTGTATACACAGAAGTGGCTATAATGACAGTATTTTGAGAACTGTCCATTTTTTGAAGTCAAATAATACCGAATGATAAAGGTTGCAAACGATAGTATTTTGTTCACTAAAGCAGACTTAGGAATTGCAAGTAGTTAACAAATATAATGTACATACACAACTATTCAGGTGCAAAAAAAATATGCGGTGCAAAATTTTATGCTGCCAGCTAAAATGTTTGGTCTGTTTAGTAGTGAACTAAATATTTTACTCAGCAAACTGTGGTGAATGGTTAGCAAGATTCAAGGGTTTTTTTGCAGGTATTGTTGCTGATAGGCCGAGTTGCTTGGCAAGTTCATTCACACATCAATACACCCAATTTCCTTCGTTGCCTTTTTTACAGTCCACTGGGACGTTATTTGATTCTCAAGACATTATGAACTGCAGTTGGCCCTGGCAGTAATTCAGTCTGGTTAACTCAATAACCAAGCAATATATTTTCAAGCTCAGTTCCATAAATAATAAAATAATTATAAGAAAATAATTGTAACTATGCATAAAAAACATTAGGAAAGCAAAATATATGTTTTTTATTTATACTATCAGATTCCTGGACCATACTTTATTTCGACGTAGTACCCGTTTCTATTTTAATCCAACACCTTGCAATTTTCTGGTCTGTGAAAAACAGATCTTGTTTTTGTGTACACCAATCCCTAATTCCTTTCAGGTGAGTGTTGAAATGTTAAGCAGCTTTTCTTCTGAATTGCTCCAAGCCGCAACAATCTTTTTGAACTTCACCATGAACTGCCAATTCACAGATCCTGTCTACTAAGAAAGCATTGTGATGTGTTATTAGTTAAACTAATGTCATGATAAAAACCAAGCAGTATGACCTTTTTTCCCACTAGATTGACATCCATCCACAGTCACTCATAACAGCAACTCAGTTTTAACATTTAATTTACAGAAGAAAATGTATTCAAACTAATTATAAAAATATTCAATGCAAACTAGGCTGTATTAAGTATTGTATTATTGTACAATTAATTAGGTGATTAGCCTGATTGCTGCAGGCTTTCCCAATCAAAATGGATTTGAAAAAAAAATACATATATATATATGAATGTGACACAGTATGTTACTAATAATGTGTAAAAAAATAATTGGATTTCCATATGTATCATTTCATCTTCATCACATTCATTCATCTTTCACACCACTTATCCTCACAAGGAATGCGGGGGATGCTGGAGCCTACCCCAGCCAACTATGGACAACAAGCAGGGGACACCTTGAATATTTTGCCAGCCCATCACAAGACACAATGAAACGGACATACGCCCACAAACCCACCGCCATCGAGTGGAGATCGAACCCAGACTCCCACACTGAAGTCAGGTGCAAGAACCACCGCACCATCGGGTGGTTTCATATGTATCTACAAGATTTAATTCTCTCTAGTCACTCAAAAAAAAAAAATTAATATCATCAAACAAAAAAATCCTACCATTGCAATTGTTAAGCCAGGAACCATAGTTGATGTGTGGAGTGTTTTGTATTGTATTACATTGTTACACCGTACCTATAAAAAAGTTTTTAAAAATCCTGTACGAAATAGGGGCAAGTTGACAAGTATGCAAATATTTTTAAAAATAATATTTAAAAACTATGCAGGCCTTTAGCAAAGCTCCTTATTAGTTCAGGAGAGTGGGAATCCTGAATTGTATTGAATTGTGGAGCAAACAGCTGCTACAGTTCGGAGGGGCGCCATAACTATTAATCTTTCTCATGGGCAAGGAAAAAGCAACACAGTAAAAATGTTCCCTTGGGTCCCAAACTAAAAAAAAAGGCTTACAAATCAGTTTCAGAGCAGTTAGGGCTATTAAACTTGACAAGTTTGCATGTCTTTGCCACCTGTACACAATGTGCACTTTGTGCATTGCCTGATGATTGGGGTTTTAAACCTGTTTGCCTTTGTCCATCATGACATTACAAAAGGCAAAAAGGATAAGAGGACTGCCTCATGTCACAAAGCAAGGACTTTAATCCCTTCAAAGTTCCAATTCTACCCAATCTTAAAAAAAGAGCAGCAGATCTCAAAGCGAGCAATTAAGGTAATGTAGTAAATCCTTAGGCAGCTTAGTTAAGAAGATAAGCATGCACCATTACGATTAAATCGAGAAGATACTCCTTGAGAGTCACAAAGTATTCAAGTATCTCGATCTATAAAAGACGATTCTTTTTCCCACATGGAATGATTTACACTAGCCAAAATACAAGTGTGTTAAAAGAACCATAAAAGGAATTTTTGGGGAGGCAAGAAGCAACTGGCAGCACTTTATAGTCAATCCCAGAAAACCCAGTGGGATAGACTGTCTAAATAGAGGAGAGTCAGAGCCTTGAAAGAAAGTCTAGAATAGTTGGTAAAAAGTCCAAGTCAACCTAATTTAGGTTTTCTCAGAGGACCATATCAGTGTTTCCCAGGAAGCTTAAACCTCATAACAGAATACTTCCTAAAGAATAGCATGATGCAAACTAAATAAGACTAACCAAAAAGGTATTTGCGACGAATCTAATGATTCACCGTGTAGCGGTGTGCTGGGTCGTCATCTAGATTACGCAACACCTCAGCTAAACTATTTAATCAGGTAATGTTCTAACGAAAGATTCTTCATGACTCAGAGCGAATGCATTACACGAAATATGTAAAGTGGGAACATGAGTCACACGCATACACTGACAGGTAAATATTAACATATCTGATAAAGGTTCATGATGCATACTGTTTTGATCTATAGTGTGCCTAGCTTATTATGTTAGTCAAAAATCTGCTGTGTCATTCGCAGGATTCTTCAGGAGCAGCCTAATTAACCTCACCCAGTTCCAGCTCAATATGATTGTACTGTACTGCATTTAAATGTAGTAATTAAAGTTGAAAAAAAGGGCTTGAATATAACACAGTAGCGAAGGACTTTTCATGCCAATGAAATGCTTGTCTTGCTCTGTGACTAACTTCAAAGTTGCTGACGACAGGATTGGC
Organism: Stigmatopora argus; assembly: GCF_051989625.1. Lineage (NCBI taxonomy): Eukaryota > Metazoa > Chordata > Actinopteri > Syngnathiformes > Syngnathidae > Stigmatopora > Stigmatopora argus. The sequence goes on from NC_135403.1 coordinate 7,519,618, forward strand.
GAAGGAGAACGGATAAAAGATCCTCTCTTTCATCAAACCGACAAAGGTGGCAATTGTACGTATTGAGATTTTTTTTTTCCGGCACAGATAATCCCAAGAAAGCTAGCCCTAGATATTTTCCCGTCTACAAAAGTTGTACCAAAACTGCAAACCATGCTCTCAACTTTCCATTGTCAATGCTGGCAGGTTCCGCTTTTATGCCTGTGCGGTTACTTGGCAGAGCCTCACGACGAATACAGACAAGGCACACCTGTCTTACTAAATCAAGCTCCTCGTAGGCAACACACCCTGATTCCCACAACAGTTCCTTCAATCTAAAAAAAAAATCAGCTCTCAGTTGTGTGATGCCCTACAAGGACTGAATGTTTACCAAGCTAATATGACCGAGTGCTTTCGAGTGCCTCCTCACCATCGAACACAAAAGATCCTAAGAGACCACCCCCACGGCTCATATGGTCTCATGATGTCCTCTGTGACCTTAGTGAGGAATAATAAGCCCTTCCAATTACTGACATGACCTTCACAAGTACACAGTGGACCAGGTCACAATTTTACAAGGAATATAAATACCAGCAACACATTGGAGATGGTGTGCAGACAGTGACCAAACCTCCGTCATTGACGCGACATGACACTAGTTTCGTCACATAAACAGCTTCTTAAGACATAATTCAATTATATGTGCGTCATTGGCTGTCGCCACATACTTCAACCATGCAATAATAACCATCTAAGGATGCGCTGCTAGTCAAAACAAAGTTAAAATGTCTTGATGTGAGTACTTGGATTAGGAAACCCTTTGGGTATCATTCTCACAGGCCACAGTTATTTTGGACTTTGGGAAAGTATTGATGTGTGCAAAAATGCTGCTGGTTTACGGGAGTGTATGAGTATGGGGATGTTGCCAGGGACAATGTGTGTCACGCTCACATCATTGACTGTGAATTTAGCTACAAAGGGGACCCAGTCTAAACGCTGAGTATTGCTTTGCTCTGTGTAGTAAACATTGGAGGAAGGGTTCAGTGTGGGGTTGGTTTCAGTCACACTTTCAAAGTGACCACAGCAATGAAAGGTTAGAACTTTAGTCATAAAGAATGGGGACAATATGGCCATAAATTAAAGAGGGTTTTAAATCACCTCCAATCACAATAGAAGTCAGTGACTCCTACCAGATGTTGGATGTCTCCAAGTATCCCGTCAAAGCTTAAACAATGACATCTTGTAGATGACTTTTAGAGATCCTAATACATTCAGAACCAAATTAAAAGTTGTTTATCAATAACAACTACTGAATAACAATACATAGCCTTAACCATTTTCAACAAAGTTACAAAAAATTGACAGTCATTTGTCTTGGTAAGAGTAAAATCATTAATTCCAAGCAACGCTGATTATATATAGCAATGATCATTTTAACTAGTTTCTTTGTATCTACCTAAGAGGGTTTGTCAAGTTAATTTGTAATACGTCTTCTTTCACAAACCAGAAGGTACTACTTTTTATACATTGTTTACATGCCTCCTAAAGAAGTACTTATGTAGTCCAGCCAAGCAACCAACAATAAGTAAGTATATTGCTTGAATGTATGTTTATATTGGTTAAAATATGTCATAGTCTTCAATGTCTAAATTCGGGGCAATTTTAGATGGTTTAGAGCACATGTGTCAAAGTGGCGGCCCGGGGGTCAAATCTGGCCCGCCGCATCATTTTGTGTGGCCCGGGAAAGTAAATCATGAGTGCCGACTTTCTGTTTTAGGATCAAATTAAAATGAAGAGTATAGATGTATATTACATTTCCTGATTTCCCCCCTTTTAAATCAATAATTGTAATTTTTTAATAATTTTTTTGTCTTTTTAGTTCAAAAATCATTTTGTAAAATCTAAAAATATATATATATAAAAAGCTCAAATAAACATTGTTTTAGATCTATAAAAACTGAATATTCAGGGCTTTTAATCCAGTTCTTTTAATCCATTTATAAAAATAAAAAATCTAAATATTATATCTAAAATGGTCCGGCCATGAAATCAAGTTGACGTTAAAGCGGCACGCGAACCAACCCGAGTCTGACACCCTTGCTTTAGAGGGAAAAAACACAATTTCCTGAAGAGAAATGCAACGAGCATATACTTTGGTCACTATGCTGTGTCAGCAGCACATTTCATTGTATTTTTTTTACTTGTAAAAGAGCAATAACCTCAAACTAAGGGAGATAAGGTTAGTTGAGTGGCCACACAGGCCAAGGCCACAACAGGACAAAATAGGTACGAAAGGCTCAGGGGTGTGTACATTACTGTGAAAGCAACAGTGTGTACCCAACCTTGGTTGACAACTTAGAAAACCAATGATCCTAAAATCACAGGGCTACCAGTCTTTATGTCAATGGAATTTAGTGATAAACAAAAATAAATAATTCAGCCATCATTGCCAAACAAGGCTCAGGAAAATACCTTTTTATTAGACAGTGATTTGGCCTGCAAAAAAAAATATTAATACATAAAACAGCAGATAGGTATGTTTTTGCAGCCAATAACTGAGGATAGAAAACAGTACATAGGTGACTGCATGAATATATGCAAGTGAATACAGTTAAAAATGTCAAGTACATATTTTTGTTAAAATTTACTGAAACATACCTGTAGAGATGAAGACGTCTTTGAACTTGAGTAACACGTCTGCAAATTTCCGCACATCGCTGACCATTTGCATGATGTAGTTTGGGTCCGCGGCGAGGCTATCTTGGTTGCTCTTATGCATCGGGCGGCCCTTGGAGACTTTGTCTGAGGACCCCAAAGTCACAGCGCTCGAGTTGGAGAATCGGGAGATACCCAGAGGGAATCTGGTTCCTCCTCCACCATCACTATCTCCAGATCCTCCGCCGCTGCTCTGGCGCAGCATGGCTGCAAGCATGGTTAGTTGGCCTGGTGGTCCCTCTCAGGATTTAAACCTACCAGAGGTCTTATACAAGGGTGAAAATGGCTGCAAAAGAAGAGTCGACAAATAGTTATACACTTTCTATTACTTATGCCACACTCAGCAGGGAGAACTCTTGTGTTTTAATAATGATAATAATACCTGAGATTCAAAATTGGATCTTTTTTTATCAGTGAATTAACATGAATGCCATCTGTAATAGTTCAAAAGTGATGCTGCAAAGAAAGGCGATGATTGATGCAGTGTTATGCACACTGTAATCTAAACTTTATTTTGGATCCATGGATGGGAAGTGTTGAGTTGACTGTAGTATTGGTTTTTTTTGTATTATATGATGTGAAATTGCTTTTTAAATAAAGTCAAGCTACAAATATAATTTTCAGCACGTGTACTGCATTCAACTGTATGCAAACATTTGACAAAAATGCTTTGTAATAAGGTCCTAATAGTAAAGTAAAGGCTGCAGTAACTACTTAGTGCAAAATATATCATCTTAAAAAGAGAAACAGCTGCTTAGTGCCACAGATTATTCAAATTATGTAAATTGTAAATTGCAAACAAACCAATAGGTGTGATTTTTTTTTCTGCATATGTCAATGAAATAGTGATCAAACCGCATTTCTTCGGGTTTAACAATTAGAATGGTTTCAACAAGCAGTAAATCAGATTTATATTATTGATTTATAGATGTTTAAAACAAGCTCGTCCGTGACGTGGGGTGACAACGGAAAATTTGTGTCATACAAACATACGAACCCTGTGAAGAATCGGGAAACATTGCAGCCGATAGAAGTTCCACGCGCTGAAAGATTGCTCCAGCAGAATCGTAAACCTTAAAAATATTCCACAGGGAAATATTCGTATGAATTCCAGATCGATTTTGCCTGAGTCCAAACACAGCGATTTGCTTGCCCTTTTACGTGTAACTTTAACTTTGTCGTGCACGGGTTATGACTGTGTTGATATAAACACGCGCTTCTCTTTTAACAACAGGTGCTAAAGGTTTTAACTGTCAAGTCGGGAAAACACTAGTGATTTCCGGTTAGGATTTTCACAATATAAATCACAGCTAGTGGTGTAGGCTATGATACCAAAAAATAAAAATAAAACCATTTTATTTTTTTCCATCTGATGTCAGTGGGTGAGTCCTGTTTTCTTATGAAATTATGTTTGTGGATAACAACAATTTGAGATTGGGAGAAAACATTTTAAAATATTACATTTTAAACGCCGATTGATTAAACTCTCAGCAATGCATTTGACTGGACTGTCCTCTAGTGGTCACTAAGAGGCACTGCTGCTAGTTTCATTGATGTAACCCTGGTCAGGTTTTGATTTGTATTTCTCTACAGTAAAAGAGGGGAGTATTTAATTGGGTTTTTTTTTCTTTGAGATGACAGTAGTAGTTCCATTACTGGTTTGATTTCAACATAGTAAATTATATTTTGAACCTGGTGTTTTAAACTGCACTATCTTACAATAGGTTTCATCTTTGACATTTATTTGAGTACAACACATTGCATTCATTGCTTTGTCACATGTGACTCAGAAGGTATAATAATAAACGTTTTGGACTTCCTTTTTTAAGCTATCAACAATATTTATATTTCTTTTGCATGTTTGATTTATAGTTGAAGATTCACACTTGCTCTGCCTGTTTAATAAACAATGCAAACATTAGTTGTTGTTGTTTTTTACGTAAAAATTGACTAACCAGTTCTCTGCTAAATCCCAACTGCTGGGTACACTTTTAATAATACAAACAATATTTTTTCATGATAAATGAATCACTGAAAATTCTTTTTCTTTTTTTTTTAATTTTCTAAACTAAAAAAAATGCCACATTTCACCCATTTGAGATAAACTCAGGCTTTGGTAAAACAATTTGCAGGGAGACTACCTATACTAGTTAGTTACCCCATTAATTGCCTGAATTCAGTTGTAATGCTACCATACTTAATACACAATAAAGATGGGTAAAAATGAAAGAATAAAAAGTAAAAGAAAATTCACATTTTAAAAGTGACACTTCACTAGCTGTACCCAAAAACCGTATAAACAATGAAAATGAAACATTTGCTTGAAAACTCAAATTCAAAAAAAACTTACAGAATGTCTCATCTCACAGGATGTACTAAACACAAAATGGTTACCACATGATGTTGTATTCATATTCCACAGGAATTAAAATGGGGAAGTCCAGAGAACAAAATAAGTCTTGACTCCTGAATTCAAACACACTTTTAGAAAATATCAAATACCCACCATCCCCCATAAACATGTAATTATACACAATAACATTTTTATACTTAAAGCCTACAAAAAGAAAGCAAAAATTCCTGCAAATGAATGTGCATCATCTAACTACCGTCCTGCAGTGCTATGATTCACATAGGCCAATTATTTCTTGAAGGATTAGATAATTAGTCATTGTGAGCCTTGTAAACAGGTCATTAGTATAAGCGACGTCCCCTGTAGTTCTGCAATAAGCACCAGTCTGTGACGGTGAAGCTGAACAATTACAGAAGATTTCTTGGATATTATTATCTGGCCTATCCCAAAGGTATGGAGGATATATTAGCCATATTCTGACATAGGGGACCCTGTCAACATTGGGGCATACCCAGACAAGGCCCCCAGGTCCAGGTATAAGGAGCCATTCCTCTTTAGGGGGCCAGAGACTTCAGCATAGAGTGAAGAGCCTGTTTAAAAAAACATGTAGTAGTCAGTATACAGTTAATTTATGCAGAAATTGTGCTGCCTAAAACCAATCAATTTTGCCATCAGCCACTCTGAACTTGCGGTAGCATGACACACAATCCCTTCTGTGCAATAACTTCGGGGTGTGCAATATCTTAGATTGTGCAATATTTTAGAATTTACCTTGCCAGGTTGTGACTTTTTATATTTTTATATTACTATTAATGTTTTTTTTACTGGGAAAACGCACTTTGTGGAGTAGCACCACCAATTTCGTTATACGCAGCTCCGTATGATGACAATAAAGGCTTTTGATTGATTTGATTGATTGCAAAGTGCGTTTTCCCACTAAAAAAAAGTAATATAAAAAGGATGTGACTTTTTCTATTTTTATATTACTTATTTTTTTATTTTTTTACTGGGGAAACGCACTTTGTGGAGTAGCACCACCAATTTCGTTATACACAGCTGTGTATGATGACAATAAAGGCTTTTGAATTTGATAAGTTAAATAAGTTTCATTTACAATGATGGCTCAATGGAGTTAAGTGATAGAATTTATTAGCTTTGTACCTTCTGTGGTGTCTTCTTGTGAGGTCTGCTGGTACAGCATGGCATGGTTGGCTTCTTCCAGAGCTGATTCGAGACTCCAGCATCGGGGTTGGTCCTCTTTGGGTGGGTTGATGGCCTCCTCCTTCAACAGTTCTGAGGCAGACCTCCTAAGAATGGGGTTCTTCTCCAGAGCTCGTTCCAGAAAAGAGCGCATGGTTGGGCTGCAGTTTTCTGCTATGTCCTCTAGAGGAGGTGCTTGCTTGTGAATCTAGGGGATTACATTTGTAGAAAAGCAGTACATATAGTATAGTAAGTAACCTCAAAAACAACTGAGACGCAGTGACCCATATTTTACTTTCTGAGTCATGTTGTGAGTTATAATCTAGTGAATCTAAATGGAAGATCTAGAGCGCAGGTGTCAAAGTGGCGGCCCGGGGGCCAAATCTGGCCCGCCACATCATTTTGTGCGGCCCGAGAAAGTAAATCATGAGTGCCGACTTTCTGTTTTAGGATCAAATTAAAATGAAGAGTATAGATGTATGTTAAATTTCCTGATTTTCCCCCTTTTAAATCAACAATTGTAATTTTTTAATCCATTTTTTTCAGTTTTTAGTTCAAAAATCATTTTGTACAATCTAAAAATATATTTTAAAAAAAGCTAAAATAAACATTGTTTTAGATCTATAAAAAACTGAATATTCAGGGCTTTTAATCTAGTTATTTTAATCAATTTATTAAAAAAAATCTAAATGTTATAGTATCTAAAATGGTCCGGCCCACATGAACCCGAGTTGACGTTAATGCGGCCCACGAACCAACCCGAGTCTGACACCCTTGATCTAGAGTACTTACAGAATGCATTTATCTACACTTTAAAAAAAAAACATGCTCAAAGCACTTTACATTCGTACCCTTTCGCCCACACACTCATGTTTGCGGTGAACCTGATGAAAAACAAGATGAAATAGGAAACAGGCACTTCACAGAACGGCACTTCTTCCTCATTCTCTGTCAACAGTTTCAAGAGGAAGTTCGAGGGAGTAACTGAGTCACATTCACGACATCAGATAACCTTTTTTTAAAACTGACTATGAGGAATGGAAAACAGATCTTGGCTTACACATGACCTATAATTCCACCAAGACATGCATATCTTTCAAATATACGTACAATGTAGAGATATGATGGGTAGGCGGTGCGTGGATATCTTTTAACCCATGGAGGATTGCCAGTCTGCATGTGAATGATGGTCGTACCCAGGCTGTATATATCTGTTTTAGTATCATGTCCACGGCAAAAAACCAGCTCAGGACTCATGTACATCTGAATAAAATAAGAGAAACATTCTTCAATGTAAACCTGAAGATGAAATAATTCTTCTGAAGAACATAAGAAGAAAAAAAACATTTTCCCTTTCACATCTAAACAACAAACAGGAAACGAAGTGCCTAAAGTGCTGCTCAGTGAGTGAGTGTTTTCCTGTGACAACAGATGAGTGAACCTTTAGACCCACGCAGGGTGACTGTGTGTGGAAAGTAAACATAGTAGATGAGCTTTTTTTTCTCAGTGTTGGAAATTCCAGTCTGCTGTGTAATTTTGGCTAGAACAGAAAAGTGCTTTTGCAAGCATTGTTTCTCACAGAATTTCAACTAGGAATCTGCCGGGGGGCTTTCCACCAAGTGAGTTGGATGGAGGACCTTTTCATTCCATGCAATCGTAAATCAAGTCAAATATTTGTAAAATGCATCACCCCTTAATCTTGTTTTCTTACCTCTGTTCCTCTCAGGTCTCTCGGAATATACAAGTCTTCAGTCATTTGCACAGTCAGGCCAAAGTCAACCAGGACAGCCTTGTCTGACATTAGGACAATGTTACTGGCTAAAGAGAGGAAAGATAAAAACACATATAACTACTATATAGAACAGGGGTCGAGAACCTTTTTGATGGAAAGAGCCATAATCAATTCATATTTTTTAAATGTTAATCCTTGAGAGCCATGCTCCGAATTTAAAAGTCAACATACATGAAAATGTGTGCCTTTTTTAGTCATTTCACCACTTTTAAAGTACAAAGAGTCTTTGAATTCTTTTGACAACATTGTTACGTCGTTGCTAATCAATGAGTATCAATGAGAAAATCCATGCAAAAGAGTGTAATGGAAAAAAAAAATGATTATAAGGCGCTGGGGTAGTGTCAATGCCATAATACCGCTTTCTCACCAGCAGTTTCCATAGTTTACCTCACAGGTTAGTGGAGAGCCATATGCACCCAGCAAAAGAGCCATATGTGGCTCCCGAGCCATAGGTTCCCTACCCCTGATATAGAACAATATATTTGCTGTGTAACCCTGATGTAGTTTTATTAGTTAACATTAAACATATAATTACTTAAAAATGGGTGCTTAATCATCAGATATAAACAGAAAATCCATTGTTCAACAAACAATGAAGTACAAATGTGAATAAAATCTGAATGGGAATGGTTGTAAAAAAAATGTCTGCAAAAAAGCATCAGACAAATATTATTTTGATTGAATTTTTGCTTGACCAATTGACCCATATTCATGCTAATGCCTCTCTGGATTGTATACTTATCCCTTATTTAGTGGAAATGCTAGGTTGGAATTTCCAGGGAATAACCAGTTTTAGGTTAGCTAATGGAAAAAGGTGGTGACCTTTGTTGTCAACATTTGCTAACTTGAGGAATGTTGTGTGTACCATTTCTTCAGTCATTACAGAGGAAATTTCCAAGTGTGTCAAGGGTCAGTTATTTTTGCTCTTACGTTTAACATCATGATGGATGACATTATGCGAGTGCAGGTATTCCAAGGCCCGAAGAATATGCTTGGTCACCCAGATAATCTCAAACTCTCTCATTGGTCCACAGCTGTCGATCTTCTCCAAGACCGAGCCGCCTTCCCCAGCCTCCATGAAGAGATGGACATTCTGTTCCCATAACAAAACCCCATAGAGTTGGGCGATGTTCTCATGGCAGAAGCGAGCTTGGAACTCTACTTCGGCGCCATTAAAATTTTCCTTGGGGATCTGCGGAAAAAAATATAGTATATTGATTGGTACCCTTCCATGCATTCAGATATTTTTAATGAATCCATCGAAATTTATAGTATTCCACTTTTTTATTAGCAAATAAAACTACATCATTTTCTTTCTTATATATTTTTAAAATATTTATGTCTACATGTACACTCATTGAAATTACTAAGAATTTATTAGGTCTTGTTGAGTTGTCAAAATTAAGAGTAAAATAGCAAGTACACTGGAAACAAGTAAAGTGACTTGTATATGACAAATAATTCCTAATATATATATATATATATATATATATATATATATATATATATATATATATATATATATATATATATATATATATATATATATATATATATATATACTATATATAGTTGGCGTATGACTTCATAGCAATACTACATGGTGTATTTATTATATTTTCTGCAGTTTGCACTGTGTCACAACAAATTGTATTGCTCCAACTTCCTACTTTACTGCATATCAGTCACATTACACCACGGTACTTAGAAAATAATCATAAATATAGAGGATGCAAGTTTTACAGACTGTTAAGGAGATTTTAACAAATACATCTGAATGAAAAAAAAAAAAATCAAAAAGGCTTCAATTCAGAAATAAGTTTTGTATATTGTATTTAGTATAGACAGCAAGGCATTCATTAGATCATAATGGCATTACTATCAAACACTGTCAGGTAACAAATATTTTCCCTGTGAGACAGTTCTATTGCATATAAATGCAGTACTAGACGAAAAATACATTCTCTAATGTTACAAAATCTCAGCACATTTGTACACTTGTTCCCATTTTTTCCCCATTACTGCACTTTCGTTTTCTCGTTTTGCAACATTGCAACCTTTTCAGAGAACTCATCAGAGATCGCATAACAGGTTGAAAATTGCTAAAAATCATATTATACTGGACTCATACTATTCTACTGTATTTCCCAGAAGAACTTACCAATTTACAAGCCATTCTCTTCCGAGTCATGATGTCCTGGGCTAGATGAACTTTCCCAAAGGAGCCCTTAGGTACAAGGTCAGAGCCACGATTCTTGTAGGCCAATTGCCAGGGAAAAAGGAGCACATCCTTGTTGATCTTATAGTGCCCGTTTTTTATCAACATATCTTTCTGGAAGCAGAGTCAGATTAGTTAACATTTAACTGGGAAAAAAAAATGATTTTGATAGAAAAAAAACAAATATATTCACTTTGTTTAGTAGGACTCCCATTTCCTCAGGCAGCTGCTGCAAGGGTTTTGCTTGTATGTTAGAGATCATGTTGACAAAAGACAGCAGGTCCGTCACCGTCCCGTACCGGACATTCCCAGCCACATCAGTTTGGCCGTCTTGCTGACTCCCAAAATGTCCAACCTCATCATCCCGATCCATTGCAACAGGTGACAAACTTTCTTCTTCGAATGACAAATCCACTTCCTCCTCCTCTTTCCCACAATGATAGAGGGTCTCTGCAGCATTGATGATGTCCTCAATATTCATATGTGCCAAAAGCAGTTCTATGTGGTTATCATAGTTGTACTCCATTTTGTTGGTGTGAATTTCTCCCATTAACTGTATCATAAAATATCAGTATAAGAAGTGATTTTTTTGTATCAAGAAAACATACTACTGCAATACTACTACTACTACTACTACTGTTTCAACTTTCAAGGGTTTGCCAAAGCAGATCAACTTATATATATTGGAGTAATTTATTTGCATTTATTGTGAATATTTCAGTAATATTTTGCAGTTATTTTTTAATCTTTGCCAGGAAAAAAATTCAACTTCATAGTTATTTTAAAGATGAGTTTTATGCTCTGTGATGTATTTTACATATATATATATGTATGTATATATACACACATTTATTTATATATATATACACATTTATTTATTTATATATACATATATATATATATATATATATATATATATATATATATATATATATATATATAATATATGTAAAATACATCATACCTCACAGAGCATAAAACTCATCTTTAAAATAACCATGAAGTTGATTTATTTTCCTGGCAAAGATAAGAAAAAATACTGAAAAATATTATTGACATATCCACAATTAATGCAAACAAATTATTCCAATGATAAAACAATTATCTACTGCTCTGATCCCTCTATAAAGGTCCACCAAAAAGCATAAATAGTTTTTTTCTTAACAGTTAACATAACTTGGATCACAAATTCCGTCAGAAACGTGCTTACTGATAGACCATTTTATGAAATTAAGAAATGAAAAGGAAAAAATATGTAACTAGAGAGTGAATTTACCTTTAGTATCAAGAGCGACTTCTTTCCATGACTGCCAGTAGCTTCCAGTAAGACTGATTTGCTGCTGTTCAACTCGTTTCTGCTTTTAGGAGGAGGAACTGCGCACTGAGAATATTGCGCATGTGTTTTAGCGTCTCCTCAACGGGTATTAGTATTCTATAGTCATGAGTTTCGTTTTCGATTTAACAATATCCAAATATAAATCTTTTAATTTATGATTCGCACGGGGGTTCATGCTTTCAATCGTTGCAACATTTATTAAAATAAAAAAGTATACAACGCAGAGATTTATTGCATAACATTTCATTTTATCATGGGAAATACGCTTTCTATTTTAACTACTTTTTATAAATATCTCATTTACATTGCTAGATATCTACACGAGCTGTAATTCAACAGGAAAGAGCATTCTTGCTTGTTGGCCATTTTGCATCGGGGCCAGTCAATGAAGCGTGTACTTTAAAATGTATATGAACTTTATAGATGCAGTACATACACTGAAAAACATACATTTATTTTACGAATTTCTATGAACCGATACTTTTATTAATTCTGTAAAGAATTCAGCATCTAGCCTTGAACTTATGTTATCTACATTGGTGTCGTCCTTCCTGACTTTCTATGTTGTGCCCGTACACGCATGCGCATTGCCTGAGCAGCAATGGCGTCCTCCATAGCGGCGCGCAGGTTACATATGCGTGAAAGGGGCAACCTCGTGAAATGTCTCCAAAAGGTGGATAATTATTTTCACAGAAGAGTTGGAACGACAGCTGTTCCAGCCCACGTAGACGTGCCAAGAAAGGAAGAAACAAGTCAGTAAAGGCTGTGTCTGATCGTGTTTGAAATATGTTCTAGATCTGGCCAGAACGTGGTAACATAATACTATATAAGTATCGCTTGTTGGGAGAAATCTAAGTAATATACAAGTACTAACAATAATAGAAATATAAGTGCTTGAAAATGCACCATTGTGTGAATGCAGTTATGCCATGTAGCCACAATGGATTCTAGTTATTCTACATATGAACACAAGCCTGCAAAAAGTTAGTGGACTCTTGTTCCTCTTCTTGTCAGGTGAAAAGGAAAAGGATCGACATTTATCCTTTTACACTCTCCAAACACAACGTAAAGAGCAAGCAGAAAGATCTGTTCTCATCAGCTGCCCCCCGAAAACCAATGAAAAAAAGATCCTCAAGTTTTTATCTTCACATGGTGATGTCCTAAAGTACTTCACTTATGAAAGCTATGTAAGTAAAATCTGTAACACAATGTACATACACTTACTATTGTTTGATGTTTGAGATGGATTGAACTGCAAATTCTTCTTTCCCAGGGCATGTATGCAGTGGTAGAATTTAATTCAAAAGACAGTGTTTCTTCATTACTTGATGGGGCTTTTATCCCCAGCAACAACCATGAATCCATGGTCCCTTATAAATCAAGACTACTGTCACTTAGAGGTCCAGCAGAAGTGACCAACCAGCAGTCCAGCATAAGGACACACCCACAAACTACCATTCCCATTAATGAGCTTATTCAGAGAGTTTCCCAAGAGGAAAGTGTAAGTGTTTATTCAGTGATGTAATTCTGTTGGTATTATCCTAATGTAAACTTCATAAAATGCTTTGAAAATTGTACATCTCTCCATCTACCCTCAGATAGACCAACAAATAGTCTTCTTAACTGAAACCTACCAACTAACTGAGGAAAACACTCGACTGCGTTTCCTAGTCTGCTCTCTGGTCAAAGACATTGCAGCTGCATATTTCCCAGAATGCTCAATTGAACCGTTTGGATCATCAGTGAATGGCTTTGGAAAGCTGGGCTGTGATTTGGATATGTTTCTGGACCTAGATGGCATCAGTGGAAGGAATTTAAAGATGGTATGAATAAATAATGCACTCATCATAATTGCTGATATTACTTCCAATGAATTGGATGTCCAAGATCAGCCAATCACATGACCACTGTCATCTAATTTAATTTCAAAGTAATACAGTTGATTCAGGTTCAAATCGCTTTATAGATAATTCACCCAATACCCTTGTGATATTATATTGAATCTAATCAGTGCTCTCTTTTATTTTATAGCCGAAATCCGGTTTGGCGATCGAGTACCAGATGAAGCGGACCACTTCAGAACGCAGTGTCACGCAAAGGATCCTGTCTGTGATTGGCGAATGTGTGGATGAATTTGGACCTGGCTGTGTTGGTGTACAGAAGATCCTAAATGCCCGATGCCCCCTAGTCCGTTTTGCCCATCAGCCTTCTGGTTTTCAATGTGACCTCACCGCCAACAACAGGTCTTCAGCAATTTACCATCTTCCACACATTTTCAGACATAACTTTCATACTCATACAGTTAGTTCTTGTAATGTAGTACCTCTGACTAGAAATAAGGAAGGGAGGTTGGGGTTCTTGCGCAAGTGAAACCAGGCTCATGCTCGTTTCCTGTACTTTTAAGATTGTTGACATCTCAATTTTACTATGACACACATATCACTCACGCAAACAAGTACTGTCAAGAAAATCGCTGTGAGGAAATAGGTAACAAGGACTACTTGGTGGGTTGATTCAATTTCTAGGGGGACTTTTACTGTCTCAAATTTTGATTTACATTTTTTTCCTTAATCCAGGGGATGTTCTTTTTTTATAGCATACTAAATATTATTAGATACAATATTATTCACTACTATGTATAATTAGTATTATAGAAGATAATGTATCACTCTACTATTGATATTCATGTCAAATCTGAAAAAAAAACTGTGGTACTAGTTGTCACTCAACCTGTTGTCCACAGGGTGGCGATAAAGAGCTCAGAGCTACTTCACCTATATGGTCAACTAGACCCTCGAGTACGTCACCTGGTGTTCACTGTACGATGCTGGGCTCGAGTTCATGGAGTGACGAGCAGCATACCCGGGGCCTGGATTACCAACTTCTCTCTCACTGTCATGGTGCTGTTCTTCCTACAACAGAGAAGCCCACCGATCATCCCTACTCTGGACCACCTACGAGAACTCGCAGGTACCACATAAGAACTACTACATATAGTGTGCCATCTTAAATGAAGGCCGGGTTGTTTTATGATTGATTGTATTTTATTTAAGACTCTACACATGCGATATCCTTTCATTTATTTTCCATACTGCTTATCATAAGGCTCGCGGGGGTGCTGGAGCCTATCCCAGCCAACTATTGGCAGTAGGCGGTGGAAACGCTGAATTGGTTGCTAGCCGATCACAGGGCACAAGGGGACGGGCAACCGTTCATGCTTACATTTTGGGGCAATTTAGAGTGTTTAATCAGCCTATCACATCACATTTGGGATGTGGGTGGAAACCAGAATAGCTAGAGAAAAACACACACAAGCTCAGGGAGAACATGCAAACTCAACGCAAGAAGGTCAGAACCCACCTGGGATTGAACTCTCAATCTCAGAACTGCGAGGCCGATGCATTAATCTAAACATTGATGTTAAAAATACTAATCAAGCTTCTGTGAGACAGAATATATCCTAAATGCCATCAGTCCAACACCAGCATGTGCTATGCCTCTTTCCCCAAAGTCAGCAAGACCCCAGCTTACCTGTGACCTGAATAGGATTAATGAAAGAAAGTAATTGAAATCCTATCCAAACTGAACTAAAATGTGCTGTCTCAGCATAGTCAGGAGCTTGGTAAAATCAGTTTAAAGTCTTTTCAATTTTGCATTTGGCAGCAATTTATTGCAAAGGGAACATTTAACTGGTATGTGATTTTATCAGCTAAAATCAAAAGGCAGAAGAATATAGTCTACAGTATCTGCTTTGATGTTTACAGCACCTGGAACTGAAAAAGCTTTTGAAAATTAAATAAATGAAATAAAAATACTACACTTCCATGTATATAATCTTGCACCAAAAGTCTTTTAACTGCTTGTCGTAGCATTGTTTATAACAAAAAAAAAGTCACCATATGATTTACTCATAACTTTTTGTCTATTTCACACATCTCATTTAGATTTATTTCTTTAAAAGAAACGTCACAAGTGAATACAGAATTCCTCACTTCCGTGCTTTCATGTCGTCAAACAACAGTGTTATATTTTTACCAATCCATTTACAATCTGCATAAGTTATTAGTAGATTTTTGCCCTTTACCAGCAGTAAATTATTTCTTAGTACCGTCTGCCCTTCCAATACTAGCACAACACTAATATTAAAGTTCAATTTCTTTACGCTCGAGACGCCATAGTAGCAAAACATCATTGTTGGCATATCTTGATGTTAGTGTATACCTTTTGCAAATGTGGCTAATAACCACCACAGCAGATTGTAGCAAGAGAAGTGAACCTTATTTCTCTCTCTGTCACCTTGGCTGCCTAATAATTGCCCTCCAAAAGCAATCAGACCAAACCCGCCTACCCCCACATCCCCATCGCCACCTGCATTGCCACCACCACCACCTCCTCGCTGCCTTTACCCTGTTTAGCAGAGTCTCTATCACACAGAGTGCTTACAGGACAATAAAAGGCCCATCATTCTAGAAAGGTCATTGACCCAGCTTTCTTTGGATACACTTGCATGAACACACACAGACACAGGTTTAGCCTTAGCCTCATCATGCTGAAGGTTATTGCTAACAAGGGCATCCCCGGTCAGCCTAGACCGGACATAATCCATGCTCTCATGTTTTTGTTTTTTTGTTTTTTCATCGCTTTTCCATGGTGCCACTCCTTTTCCTCATGAAAAGCCCCATTCGCCTGTGGTTTATTTATAACTGTCATAGACATTTAAAGACCCCCATTTACCTTGTGTCCCTGCTTTCATCCCACAAGGTCCTGCAGACAAGAGTGTGATCGAGGGGAACGACTGCACATTTGTCAGCGACTTCGACAGGATTCGCCTCTCTAGCAACACAGAAACACTTGGTAAGAACAAAGGCTAGATTTTGGGATGACAGTTTAATGCAGATTTTTTACCTCATACATATCCCAATCCTCATGTGCTTTTTTTCTCTTTGTCCTAGAGAAACTTCTTTGTGAATTTTTGGAGTTTTATGCCACCTTTCAATTCAATAAGAACTCCATAAATATCAGAAAGGTATGTATGACTGCTATCAGCAAATTGTGATACAAAATTTGACTACTAGTCATCTATTTGTAGTACGGCAGCAGATTGTTATGAACCTCACAATTGAATTTCGTCCCAATTGTTTAGGTTTGTTGGTAAACAAAAAATTTTTATGTAAAATTTTGTTCTTGCTCAAAATGACCTCAACATTTTAATGGATAAGATATGCACAACAATAAGGTATTTGTACATATGGAATATAAAAGTCAATATTGGATTGGATTGGGTAACTATTCATCCCGTATTTGGGAAATTTCATTGTCACAGTAGCAAGAGGGTGAGAATGCAGATACAGGAAAGGCATTTTAGACATAAATAGATAGATATAAAGTAAGTTAATTAATAAATACATGAATAAATATATAAATAAGCATGTTGCTGATATATATATATATATATATATATATATACATACACATAGATGTACATGTATACATACGGTAGGTCTTAACACTCAGCCATTTGTTTTGTTAAAGAGCCTGACAGCTGATGGGAGGAAGGATATCATATTATATCATATATCAATATCATAATAAGCCTCAGAGTAAACCTCTTGTAACATTTTCTTTCCTCTTTCTATTGCACCATTATTTTTGCTTTGTGACCCATTTAAGTTTTTGTGACTTCCACTGGCAAAATGAATGAACTCAAGGGACCCCCTGAACTGCTAACATGAATTGATATCTTTTCCTACAGCTAAATTGCACTCTAAAATCCAGTCATTTTGACACTACTGCTTTCCAAATGACTGTGCTAGCAAATCTTAGGGCTCATATAAACAAACAAATTCAAATTCAACATGGAGTAATAGAGGCTAGTTGCTAGCAGGCATAGTGTCATCTGTGTTTTCTACCCGTTCAGCATCTCCCTCCATCACAGAAATCCTCACTCCCTTCATTACATTCTCAATTCTGAGTTCTATCAAGGTAGATCAGCTGATAGTGAAGGCAGCCCGCCTGCATGGAGGTTGTCAGCCCATGCAGATGACAGCTGCCCTTTTATTTGTCTGATTGATGCTGGCCCTGTGAGATCCGATGCCCTTGAGCCGAGATCAAATTTAGGAACTTCATCCCACTGAGAAGCTTTATTTACCTCTACCAAGGAGGTTGTGTTTTTTTACTGACAATGACATATTGCTTAGTCTGTCATCGGGTTAGTTACACTGCAACCACTGCTCCCTTCTGGGAGTATCGTAGATTGCGAATTGTAAACAAGTCAATGTTGCCACTATGGTTAATTGAACCAGAAGGAAAACAACTGACCACGGCAGTATTTGTGTTTTGTCATCTCTGCAATCGCAATTTTCAATAGGGTTAAGTAGAAAAGTGACTTAATAGATAGCTAACTAATGTGATTTCAGCTTCTTTTTTACAATACTACAATATCACATATATTACTACATGTTTGCTTCGATTTAAGGCATTTACAGGGTGCAGTTCACTCATGAGATGGCATAAACACTGAATGACAACCACAATCAAGGAGAATCAAGGTTTTTTTCTTTACTGCGTGTAGATTTTTTTAAAATTTAGTTTGAAAGCAACAAGTGCAGATATTTAGAATTTTCCTCCATACACAACACAAGTATTTGTTCATTTCTGTTGTTTCTAGCAGCATATATAAGGGTTCATTTTTCAGCAACATAGAGTGAAGGATTTATGTCACCTATATTTTCTAAAGACAGTCATCTTTCACCATGGAAAAGCATGAATAGCATATCTTAATAGGTTTTTCGGAATGGAAATAATAACCTATAGAACCATCAAGATTCAGCCATTTAAAATAAAACACATTTTGGTCTTTTAATGGGTTACTTTTCAGGTTATATCTGTGTAGCTCCATTTTGACTAATGATTGTTTTTTGTTATGAAAATCAAAAAGCTGTTTCCAATTGACTTTATATGAAAAATGATCACCAATGCTCTGTTCCTATATTGCTGCACTGAGTCATTAATCTATCACGTTTTCCCATCCGCCGATTAGTGTCTCGCTGGTTGTGCATTATACAAGACACGGGGACTTAACTTGTGCTTGGCATTTTAATGAATTAATGATATAGGTGAACATGTACCCGGTAGCCTAATATATGAGACTACGAATATCAAATTTGACACAGCTTTGCAGGTATAGAGTGTAGCCATGACCTGTGCCTGTAGGCTTTCGCTGCTGGAGGAACAGCTGTAAATCCACTTTACTGTGCCACAATTTTCCGGTTGGCTCTGCTCCTTTGACAAATTGCTTCGCCTGTCTGACTCCCCCCAACCTCATATCGATGATTTGTTTGATGGGCTGGACCTATAGATGAGAGCCTCGGTTATTTTTGAATCCATTTCTAACACGTGCCTGTTCACATTTCACGTTTCTATCTGGAAGTTTTAAGTTTTTAACCAGGCCGTATTCATGTTATTCCTCCCTTTTTCTGTTTATTTTGATCCCTTTCGGGGAGAGTATTTCCAGTCAGCTCTATAAGTGCCCCAGATACTGGTGTAAGGAGGCAAAAAGCATGACCAAACAAGAGAAATGGACCATTAATGAGAGTCCACACAGCACTGATTACTAACATATTTTAACTTTCCCTCCCTCAATGTCTACAGGGCAGAGAGCAGAACAAACCCGAGGCTGCCTCACTGCATATCCAGAACCCGTTTGAAACAACCCTGAACGTCAGTAAGAACGTTAACGGCACACAACTAGAACGATTTGTGGCCTTGTGTCAGGAGAGCGCCTGGCTCCTTCAACAGAGGGACACCATTTCACCCAATGGGGGCAAGACCCTCAAACCTTGGGGACTAGGAACTCTCCTGCTCCCGTCACAAGTTGCAGCGGTCAAAAGTCGAAAGAAGAGGAACAGGGAGCCTGCAAGTGAGAGGATGAAAAGCTTGCTAGAATCCCTGAAAAATAAAACACAACCAAGGACCTAAGACTTGACATCTATGGAAAATAACTATTTTAAACTCACTCAAGGACACCTCTCAGCTCCTGTAAAGAAAGGAACGCTTTTTAAGGAGTGTAGTTCTTTACATGATCACTGGGTGGCACTGAAACTTTTATGCCCATATGTCTGGAACCATTTGCAAGGGAAGTTTAAGTCGGTTTCAAAGGGTATACTGTGTGCTATATTAAATAATATGTATTATGTTTGTATGTATGTCAAAATCAGTGTTCACTTGCATTACAGTTATGTCAGTGAATATCAAGGCATATGTTATACTGATTAATAAATCCTACATTACAAATATGAATCAAGTTGAATACAGTTGTGAGTCTAATTACTATATGAGTTAATTTAGAAACCTGTAATCTTTTCTAATGTAGTCACAGAGCAACAATAGACAGCAAGTAATATTTTCTATTTTTCGTCAGGTATGTTTTTACCTAAATAAATTGCAATTTTGCAATAGTGGTGTACTTAACTGCTTTCCAAGCACGTCTACATTTTGCCTTTGTTTGGATTAGTGACTGTAAAGTCTATTGTTTTCAAAAAATGCAACTACAGTTGTTGTGCTGCTCTAGTTTAAATATTGTACTGTCCCATTTTTTAAAGTAAGCACCAGAAAAGAAGTTTCAACAAATTGTTCTTAATCCAAAATCTTATAAATATTCCATCCTTTGTTCCATGGAAAATGCATTGATTTTGGATTTAATCAGCATATTAAACATTTTTTTGGGTCTCATTAAATGGGCATCATGATGGGAAAAATACATGACAGCAGTTTGAATTGGATTATGTAAGCCTAAATGACCTAATGCAGTGACATAATGCTGCAAACATTTTTATTTTTTTTCATCAGTCTAGTGATGTCACTCAAACGATGAGACGATAATCTCTTTGGGTTGTGGGAAGTATATCATGATCGTTTATAATACATCATTTAAAATCCACAAACCTAAACGTCCAAATTGGATATATATTGTCCATTTTTTTTCGTTTCCTAATCTTAGAATATGAGGTGGTGGGATAAAAAAAACACCTCAGGGATGAGTATTTGAGGCCCAGGGCACGGACGGTGTTGTGTTTGTAGCCAACAGCTGTTTTTCCACTCATTGGTGCGCCAGGTCAGAGGGTGATGGGATAGACTTTTAAAAATCTCCTATACCACCCGTGCAGACTTTGCCATGCAGCTCAACAAGGCCCCAGCCCAGATGGCAGACCACGTCCCTCGGGTGGAAGGAGCCCATTCGTGCCACCCTCCCCCAAGCTTTGAACTTGACTCACTGTCCCTATACCTCTTTTTTTTCCAACATTTTTTTTTGTTTACACAAGAAGACTGCCTAGCTATCTGACTCTGCCATCTTTCTCCTCCCTGAATATTCTTTGATGTTTGTAGAGTTTGTTTATTTCCATGAGTGACTTTCTGAGTGATGGGCCCAGTACTGGTAGAGCAGCAGAGCAATTATGAAATGCTGCGGTTAGTGAAGCACTGCATGTGGAAAATCAACACCTCGGGAGAATTTGATGAAATGCCACTGCTGGGTGACATGGGGTTCAATCGAATGGGGATTCATTTCAATGAAAATGGTTTTTTTTTTGCATTTAAGAAATACTTTTTACACTGAGTCCAATCTGTGATGTACTGCACCTCAAAATACAAGAATTTTTAGAAACCAATAAGACGAAGATGGCAAAATTGGAGTTCAAATGATAAATGTTTGACTTCAACTGGGTCTGCTCCTAGATTATAAACGTTAAACTCTATTGTTTATAACCTCTATTGTTTGTTCTTTGATTTTTATTTTAATATACTGTATCCACACTACTTATTCCCATTAAGTTGTGCATGAGATGGAGCCAGCTGAATTTGACCAATGAGGCATTCTTGACCTTTTCTGATGTTGCAGTTGGGTATCAGTGAAGGGAATTAGAAACTATGTAATTACTACATTATTGCCATAGGAATTGACACTTAAATAGATGAATATGGTCTTTGTCTCCGCCGTTCAGTACATTTAGAATAAAACTAGGCTATACCGTACTGTGATTAATATTTTGGTATTTTTTTGACAGACGAGAACATTAAGAGAGATTAATTAATTCACTGCCTTTATCAGGCCTTTTTTCCAATGTGCACAAAGAGTGAAGTGTTATTTCCTTTTTGTTATAGATTTTCACATTTTAAAATGAAGAACTCCTCCATTAGAAATGTTAAGTCGTTCAAAATTAGTTTTGTCAGCCCCACACTTTCAATCCTTCCTAAAAGAAAGAATTTTAAATTTAAAGTTTCCCCTGAATAGCTTTGGCTGTTCATGTTACAGGTTGTGTAATCATGATTTCTAAACTTAAATTGACCACAAGCCAAAGTGAAGACATTTGCTCTTGCAATTATGTGTCCCATCCTCGTTTGTGGTTGGGGATTTTTAGTATTACTTCCAAAAAGCTGCAATGTTACCAAGGACATGATAATGAATACATTGATTTCCCTTGGGAAATTAGTTTCACAAACAGAAGTGATCAGCTTTCCAGAACGTATATCCTGTGTCTTTAATTTTTATTTTTTTTACGTATTGGTGATTTACTACACGCACTTTTTCTCACCCAGAATCTGCAAGTGGTCCATAGTTTCTGACTACTAACAATTAAAGTCATTCTAAATAATGTATCAATCAAATGGCCAAATCAGGAGTTTCCATATTAAAAAATATGAATTTATCTAATGTTGCATGTTGTTAATTTAAATTATCACCCAGACCGAGACAAATATATCAGCGGTAAAACATTATTTCCCAACATTAGTTTGTCAAGTCGGACTAATTTTTTGCAAGATGCAGTACAAAGGTTTTTGTCATGCCTAAATGAACTTTAACGATATTTAGAAAGTAGAAGAGTTTTTTGTTCCATTTTCAATTAGTTTGCAATGGGACTTAAACACAAACCTTCCAATTCCAGATTTTTGTGTCCTTACAAATGAATTCCTGCTGCCACAAACGACCGCAATATAGTAAAGATTAATACAACAAATAACTACATCGACAATAACAACTCATTTTATCTACGGCAAGCCGCCATGAAGTCATGACTGTTTGATTGTGTCTATGTGTATACACTAGGATTTTATATATAATTATATCATGAGAATGTCAGATTTCCCGATCCCCTTCAAGCCATTTCATTTTCTTTTATCTGGAGGTAATCTTTAAATGTTAGCGCTGTCCAGAATGTCAGGTGGCTCCTTGAAGGACATTATACTGTAGATAAGGCTCTTCCAAAGATAGAACAGATGCATATGTGTGTATGGGGGTAAATAATACCCAGGAAAGAAGGGGATCACTAAACAACCCCCATTCCCTCCCTCTGACTCATGAACCAGATTTCTTAAGAGCCTAATCTACATTCGGCAGCAGTCGGAAATATCAGCTGAGTGAAAGCCCACATGTCATCTCCAGCCTTGGCTCGCTTCACTGGACAGACCTAACTGAGGAGATACACACTTGTATGGGCGTGCGTATTCCAAGCCACAATCACGCTCCTCTCTGAAAGGAGGTGTTCTTTGGAAAGTCATGCTTTTAAGGTCATTAAATAAAAAACACTACTGGCTTCACATTCCCTAAAAAGGCCTGGCCTCCTGTTCTTTTTGTTAATTATTTAATGTTATGGCCAACCTAAAGTTGTTATTTCATAATACGGAATACATTAAACAACCACAAAAAAAGAAACATGTACAGTGTCTCCCGGATTGACAGTCATGCGGGACACTTTTGTGAACAATAAAGTTTTTAAATTAAAATTTAACTATACACTAGAATATCAGAGGCAGTTTCTGATAATATTAGAAGGCAAGAACAGGACTATAGATGACCCTCAACTAAACAAGTCTAGTACAATAGGACCAAAACATCTTTTTTTTGTTAATTATTTAATGTTATGGCCAACCTAAAGTTGTTATTTCATAATACGGAATACATTAGACAACCACAAAAAAAAGAAACATGTACAGTATCTCCCGGATTGACAGTCATGCGGGACATTTTTGTGAACAATAAAGTTTTTAAATTAAAATTTAACTATACACTCGAACATCAGAGGCAGTTTCTGATAATATTAGAAGGCAAGAACTGGACTATAGATGACCCTAACCTAAACAAGTCCAGTACAATAGGATGAAAACATCTTAGATTTTTTGGGGGGCAATGCTGGGTTGAAAGATTCCATTTTGACTCAACTACAAAAAAAGTATTTCAAAATGTACGATATATTTAACCTAAATTTGCTAAATGAACTAATGACTACTAGAAAATGGCTCCATAATAATGCATGTTGTACCAAAACATTTTCCAGCAGCTTCTTCTTTTCTATTTGGGTTCATTTTGGCACCCACATTCTCCCATAATGGTATTCATTCCCGGATCTCATTCAGATACCATTCAAAGGGTTCTGTTTTTATAATCACAAACTCAGGAACTCCTCGTTTTTCCATTATTTTTCTAATCAAAGCCAAAGTAATTCATTCTCCTCTAACTGTAAAAGATTGTTTTCCTCCTGAGAGATTGCTCACGCAATATAGACGGCAACCTCCACACGATTCCCATTTGTGGAAAGCACCACACCCTCCACTCCTCCACACACAATTAATTTCAGATGTCACTTGTAGGTGGTGAGGGAATTCCAAAAATTCTGAAGGTGTTTTTTTTCCTCCAAACTATTTTCCACTGAGTATCAATTGGAGCTCAATGCATGGGGGCGATCCACTAAAGTAAAGTCAGACCCTATTTCTCCTTTTTCTTCAGCCAGCTGCAGAAAACAAGAAACAATGAAGAAATGTTCAACCCAAGTGTACCGAGTTTGACACGCCCAAGTGTTTTGAAAGAGCAGAAATGAAGTCAACAAGAATACGATTAATGTTGTCAAAGCGTTGGCCCTACGCCTCCTGGGTTTCTGGAAAATGTGGATATTTCAACACAAAGTGCAGACGTTGGTGGGCTTGAGAAAAAATTTGGATGTGAGGGTTGGATCCAAAAAGGCAGCTCTGTGTCAGGAGCTCATCGCTCCGAGCATCTCTGCTGTCACACACACACCGTCGATTGGATGTTTGGTCGCACCCCTACGATGTCACATGGATTTATCCAAACACAGGAGCGCTGCTCCAGGGAAGTCAGACTTGAGTTCAAAGAAAGCTCAAAAATAGGCCAAAAGCACTGTTGTTTTTATCTGACATTGCAGTGACAGTGGGAATTCCTGCCATTGCAATGAAAAACACCTGCTAGTCTAGCCCAACTATTTCAATCTGAAGCTAAAATTGGCATTGCGGCTATCATAGGCCTATTGCACTCCGTGTGCGGTCGATTGGTCGCCGGTCTTTTGGTCGCCGGTCTTTTAATTTGATCCTAAAACAGAAAGTCGGCACTCATGATTTACTTTCCCGGGCCAGACAAAATGATGCGGCGGGCCAGATTTGGCCCCCGGGCCGCCACTTTGACACGTGCCATAAACCTTTGACTAGGAAAAAAAAGCGTTTTAATTTTTTCATTCATTAATTTTCCTAGCCGCTTATCCTTACAAGGTTCGCATGGGGTGCTGGAGGCTATCCAAACTTACTATGGGCACCAGGTGAGGGCATGTGCGGTCGATTGGTCGGCGGTCTTTTGGTCGCCGTCTTTTGGTCGCCGGTCTTTTGGTCGTCGGTCTTTTGGTCGCCGGTCTTTTGGTCGCCCCGACCACGACAACGGGCGACCAAAAGACCGGCGACAAAACAAGGTGAAACAACACGGTCTACGCAAAAGTTCTCCAACAAAAAACAATGAAAGTCCGGGAAATTTTGAGCTTTTCTTTGGCCTAATAATTACTAGGGCATTAAGTATGACTAAATAGTAATTCGCAGTTTGTATTTAGGGAATGTGAGCAACGATTTAAATGGTAATTATCACTTACCTTCAGGGCGACCAAAAGATCTGCGACCAAAAGACCGGCGACCAATCGACTGTGTACCATTGCACTCTGACACAAAAAGGCTACACCAAGATGGAGGACAAATATAGAATGGAAATGACGTGTTTAGAGTCGACCCAGTTCCCTTAAACTTGTGAAAATAGAGATAACCTGTTCACATAACGCTCAAACATTCATGTGCTTCGGGATCGTAACAACAAGATTTAGGTTAGCTGTGTGAGAATGAGGCAAAGGGAACACGCCACTGAGTGTTGTCCTATTTTTTTCTTTTTTAGGGCTAGGGCGCCACATTTGTATTCATCTCCCTCTGCCTCTGATTTCCTCAAGTTCAGTCAGCGATGGAGATTAACCCCGTCCTATCCACCTTGAACCTTTTCTTGTTGATTCCAATTAAAAGGGGGCTGCTTCTCATGCGATACATACCCAGTAAAAAAAAACAGCCACATCGGCTTCCTGTAAAGGTTCATATTGTGGTTAATGACGCTGCGATAAACTTGCAAAGCGAGACATGGCCTTGTTAGAAGCACGGGAATGTGTCGAGGCCCAATGGATCAGAGCCTTCCAGCTCGTTAGTGAACATTTGTTGCCGCCCACTGAGGCGAGAATGTGACTGGTGGATTGGGTGATGCACAAGGTTGCTTGTTACAAATTGATGTCACCAACCTATTTTCTTTTCACAGTGCTTCTTGTATTTTTTTTACTTCTTCTTGAGGAATGCAAGTAAAAATGAGACACATAATCATCAAGTTGGACCGTCTGTCAAAATTCTGTCAAAAGAGCATGGATTATTTCCATTATTGAAAGTGCTTCCGCGCAGAGTTTTGATGGGTCTAGTGCATTTTAAAGCTTTCTAATGGAATACTTTTTTATTTATTTATTTTAATAAATCCCTCAGAACATTACTGATGTTTTAGTGTGCCAGCTCTTCTTTAGCAACCCAGATCAGTGTGGAGGAAATAAGAGTTGACCTGACCCTCTGGGGTTATACAATTTATATGCACATATTTTTAAGGCACAGTAAGTGAGTGAGTTAAGGTTCTCTTAATATTCCAGCGTTCTATATTTTAAAACATGCACGTTGTACTATATTAACACAAGGCTGAAGTGTCACATCGGAGTGGGTGTCAGTGTTTATGCATTTACAGTGGTCGACATACGAGTGCCCCGACATACGAGCAATTTGAGATACGAGTAAAATTTTGAGCAGATATTTATCTTGAGATACGAGACAATTTTTGATATACGAGCAGACAGCGGAAACGAGAGGCTGCTCATAAGAACATCATGGGCACTGTCTCTCTCCCCGCAACTCCCTCGTGTAATGTCTCTGCGAGCACTAGGCGGAGCGTTGCATTTTTTCAGTGTCTTTTTTCCCCGTTAGTCAGTGCGAATGGCGTATATACTACTTCTCGTTGGCAAGTGGTCGTGCGTTATCCTATTGTGAGGACATTTGTGCATCATTTTGGGAATATTTTGAAGGGAATACAAAAGCAAACAACCCTCGATATTGACTGAAAGTCAGTGTGGAGGCGGGGCAAATAGAGCCGACCCGGGAGAAGAACGGTATCAAAATGTCAAACAAAATTTGAATTAAGTTTAATGTTAGGTTAGATTAAACTTATTTTTGAGTGTCTGCATCGTAATCCAAGTTCATTTAAATTTGTTTGTTATGTTACGAGCGCGTTGCCATGCAAAAAGTCCCCCCCCCACTCTCTCTGTCCGTCTCTCTCTCTCCCCCCTTCAAAATCCGTATAATTTTTGTACTATCAAACACATTTTAGTAATATTAAACTACTAGTTATTTGTTACTTTGTTAATATATGGCGAATTAGAACAAATAATAAAAAAAATCCAATCCAATATCCTGTTTTGGGTGTTTTTTCAGAGGGTTGGAACAAATTAATTGGTTTTTAGTTCATTTCTATGGGAAAGGGAAACGTTCATTTGAGTTACGAGAAAATCGACATACGAGCTCAATCCCGGAACGCATTAAGCTCGTATCTCGAGGGACCACTGTATTTACCAATTTTGTAAAACAACAAAATAAAATGATCAACATATTTGTTATTATCACAGATTGTAATATTTGTTTTTGTTGTTAGAGAGTTTTGTGTGACATTTGTGACAACCTTCCACAAACTTCAGTTGGAAATCGGTTATGTATGCCAGCCAGATCACAAGAAAACAATCTGTGATCAAAGCAATACCTTTGGCTCTCATGCTTTTGCATTTGGCAGAGGAACAAACGATACACATAGTAAATACACAACTGCAAAGACCTTCTAATCTGCTTTTTCCATAATAAAGTAAGCTTTGTGCATCAGGAAGAATAGGCTACCGTACAAAGGGTAATTTTGCTCTCAAGCGAAACAATCACTTTATTTCCATTTGAAACTTGCTTTAATGGAGAAAAAAAGACAAACTGTTAAAAAGTAATCATGTGGAGAAGTGTTTCTCAGAGTGTGACGTTACATTGTTCCATGGCCCATTACGTTCTTGCTGCACGGTACTTTGCTCTTTAGTATCAAATGTGCTGAGGTCCATTTCTGTTCGATGGGTCAAAGATAAAGTCGTGCTAATAGAATGTAATTTAACTACTCACAGGATTTTTTTCTCTCTTATTATATACTCAATAGTCCATAACGCTAGTATGTCTCTGTCTAGTGGCTACAAATGGCCTGAATAGTCAACTTCCTATTGCTGCATTCCATTTACTGTATCCTCTAGCTCTCAAAAATATGAGTCACCTAAATACTCAAAATATAATCTCCATAACATCTCCTACATTTAGATTCCTCTCATGCCTGTGGAAAATGTATTAGAGCAGCCAGGTTTTGAGTGGAAGCTCATTCCTTGGCTAAAGACATAAGTAGGAAACTGGAAATCCAAGATAAAAAGCCAGTCATTAATCATTTGTGCAGCTTTTTTCATCTAATGACATCACAAGTGTGTCAGATATTGCAGCCAATATACTGACTGGAGAACATTTGAATATTTTTTACATCACATGTGTCAAAGTGGCGGCCCGGGGGCCAAATCTGGCCCGCCGCAACATTTTGTGTGGCCGCGAAAGTACATCATGAGTGCCGACTTTCTGTTTTAGGATCAAGTTGAAATGAAGAGTATAGATGTATATTAAATTTCCTGATTTTTCCCCTTTTAAATCAATAATTGTAATTTTTTAATCATTTTTTTCTGTGTTTTTAGTTCAAAAATCATTTTATTAAATCTAAAAATATATTTAAAAAAAGCTAAAATAAGCATTGTTTTAGATCTATAAAAAACTGAATATTCAGGGCTTTTAATCCAGTTCTTTTAATCCATTTATAAAAAAAAACATCTAAATATTATATCTAAAATGGTCCCGCCCACGTGAAATCAAGTTGACGTTAAAGCGGCCGAGTCTGACACCCCTGCTTTACATGATCAACAGTAAATCAAGCATCTCAAATACATGACGTGACGATATCATACAGCAAAACATTGAATTAAAAAAAATAGTCATCACTTCTGGGGTAAATAAATGTATTTTTGTTGTTGAAATTGACTGAATAAGAATGAATTTTTAATATCTGCAAAACCCAAAAAGCATCATTGTTCTCATCACTGCTTTAAAAGTGTGAATGACAGCACCTCTTTAATTTCATTTTTTTCCAACTCATGCAGTGAACCAAACTGCCACTTTCAATCTTTATGTCCTCCTGCAATTTTAATAAGCCCCTAAAAATGAACATAAAACGACCATCACACTTTTATTTTACTTTACGGTGCTGCTTTTCTTTGGTCATGGCAATCAATTTGAAGTCAGCTGCACATACACCCCTCGAGCAGGGTCAATAGGTCACGCCAAGAAAGGTTATAGTGGTCAAGCTCCTTGAGGCTTTCGTGTCAAACAAGCATATTAACCAGCATTTTAATATTCATTTCAGTCCATGTCTCTACCTTAGCACATTTCCAGTCTCATCCATGAATATGAGTATCCAATCAGGAGCCTGAAACAATAATGATGAGTTTTTTTCATGATGATGGATGTTACATATTTTGTCAGTGACAGTGTTTTTGTTCTTTTGCAAGCACCAATGGATGTGAGGAGATTAAATAAATTGGATAAAGTGGCAAGAGAAAGTAGAGCAATGATACTAGAATGCTAAGGGGATTGAAGGCCTGAGTGAGAAAGGTCTTTAGGTCTAAAGGGATTCATTTAGGTAACATGATAGTTCAGTCTGGGATGATGGAACTGAGAAGACATGTGATTGAAGGCTGAGAGTAGCATGAAGATGTAGCCCCCCTTTCTGGACAGAGGCCATTCCCCACAATTTTTGAGCCCCCAAAACTATGGAAGAAGAGCTCTGTTGTAGGCCCAAATGTTTGTGCTACTGTTAAGTTTCTATGGGTTAAGATCAATGTTCCCTCTAAGCTGCGCGCGTGCGCAATTGTGCACTACTCTCCTCTTCTCTGCGCACAGCAAATCATATGGAGCGCACAAAATAAAATCCCATTTTTTTAGCTATGAGTCCGAGGCGCGAAGCACTCATCCGCCAAGCCGCCCATTCATAGATATTAATCATTACATTTTATTATTATTATTACTAAATAATTTATGTGTAGTAGACATGCACTTGCTTATGGCAGGTGTGATACTGGTGTGTACCCATAACGAGCAATGATGATGTTGCTCACACCGGTACTCAGTGTGCTCAGGGAGGTTGTCATTCTGCCCAGACAAACAAATAACTAGAGGGAACATTGGTTAAGATGGTAAGAGATGATACTTTTAAGAGAATTTACTTAACTAAAGGTTTCCATATAATTAGGAATATTTAGTGATTTATTCATTTTTAACATCGCTTCACGCCATCCATGTAGCGGGATGCTGGAGCCTATCCCAGTTGACTTTGGGCGAAAGGCAGACTACACCTTAGACTGGTCGCCAGTCAGTCCTAGGGATATTTAGTGATTTGAACTAAAAATATAAGGCACAATTAAAAATGGATGTGAAAATAATTCAATAAATACACTAGGGACTGCGGTAAATCCTCAAAATATTACCGATATCGGTTATCTTCGTTTTACGATGTGCCATGTTTACAACTCACAATGATGGCATTGCATTATTCATACAATTAATATAAGCAACTACTTACAACAGATCTTGAGCTTCTAATCTATTTTGAGAATCAATCCCAATAAATTTGCTAATTACACACGTAGTTTTTACTACAGATCCTGACATTTTCATGAGACTAGATTAATATGCTTGCGAAGCTAAACTGTTACACGCTCTGTTTTCATGTCCATAGAAGAAATAATGGAATTGGCCTCTGTGTTCCAATAATATTAGTTTCATAAAAGAGTACACAGACAAATTGAAATTGACTTGAGTACTTCCCAAAACAAGAGAGAGTTACCACAAAGGTCAAACATCTATGGAATGTTTTTCTGCATAGGGAGGTCCATTTCATTTTGCAATAAATTATATACTGTATGCGGGATTCTTTGATTTTAGTCGAACCATTCCCACAGCTACACTGTTGACTCAGAACCACGGTGTGGCTTCTTCTCTGGTGTTCCGAAACATTCGTGAAGGCAACACAAATGTGACTTCAAGCTCCCAACAGCAGGTTTCGATTTTTCACTGACTCTCAGCATGTGTATATGGCCAGGTTTGTTTTCTTTTGATTAAGTAGGCATTTGAGGCATGCAACCAGACTTGAACCTCGGCAATGCCTTTATTTATGTTCTACTCTAGAGGATCAATGGAAGGTGAGGTGTGAGCAAAACTGGAGAAGAGGGGGAAGCAGTATACTCAATTGTTTGTTACCGTGATGGCTGCCTTATATTCCCATCCATATCCATCCACTTGTTCTCGCCCTGACTGAGCAGTGGCATGAAATTCCATGCATGCCTTTAATTTTAAAAAGAAAGAATTATTCTTCTCAGAATATTTCTACCCTCCTCCGATACGATCCCTGGCGGCAAAAAGAAGCAGGGGGTATGATGGGATTGAAATAACAGGCTGTTAGTCCTTTTTAACAAAAGCAAAAGTGGTGCCCACCGCTCTGTTTCTGACTTGTGAGGGAGATTTTGACGGAACACTGAAAAAGTGGGAAATGAATAGAAAGAACCGGGTTACATTGAAGATCACTGAAATCCAGTGGTGTGCCGTCAGGGCCTTCAAGGCCTTCTCTGCTGGCCTAATTATATTTTGTCCATGAATACTTATTATATAATTCCAAATTGTCTGTTAGCCTCCTTTCATTGCTTTTCCCCCTGGTTGCACTGCTTCCAGATGTGTGTTTTCATATTGAAGCATTTAACCAATCACATTTCAGCCATTATTTGTTGCCAGGGTCACAAATCTGCCTCAAGGCCTTCACAATCAGTTCTGCAGGCTCTGCTGCATTAAACAAGCGTCAATAAGACTGTTGCTTTAACCAATCAGATTTTGAGTTGGCAACACCACAATGCCTTCTCGCAGGCGTAGGGATACGTCATCGCTTTCACCAACTATGATTGGCTAGTGATTAGCCAGAGCTACCAAACTGTATCTGAAGCGAGCTGCACAAGAAAATATATTGTTGTGTTGATTTAAAGCCATTTTCAAGACGGACTTTTCAAGAAAAAAAAGCTGGACATCATTAAGAAAGGTCGGACAACTCCAAAGCAAGCAAGCCTGTCACAACCGGGAATTAACATTTTCAGCACTAAATCGAATAAAAACGTATGGCAGAAATACAACAGGACAGGCTCGACTTTCAGCATTAGCTTTGATGGCTATAGAAAAGAAGGAAGAAAGAAAGGAGGATGGATATTGTGTACAGTTAAAAAGGATTTTTGGTGAGTAAAATATGGCTATATTCCTAAATAATATTTCAATTGTATGGGGTTATTATTGATTATTTTTTTATGTGTCGCAGCTGTAGATGCAGTAGACCTTTAATAGCCATAAAATAGTTTTTGCTGAAGGCGTCACTAGGAAATGTACGGACCGCCACTGCTGAAATCATCCGAAGCTCAATTATCCCTGCTCGCTAACTCCATTTTGGGATTTTGCTAATTTATAGAACATTGTCTTAGTGGCCTGGTAATAATAGGTCGACTTTGCATAAGCTTTTCGTCTCTGCTGGAAAAGAAATCTCTGTTAATAGTTTTCAGATCCGATTTTCTGACACATGTCAAAGCAGTGGCTCTATGATTTGAACAGCCGCGCTTTTTTGTGCGCCCTACGTCCTTGATTTGGTGCCTTTTGTCAAACTTCCAAAGAAAGATCTGGGTTATAAAAAGAACGACGACGTAGTAGGCCTTTGAAGTTTCTGCAAGAAATGGTGGAAAAGAACTGGGAAACAGTAGGGTCTCTTCAACTTGAAATAGTAATTATGTTACCACTTTGATATGTTGGAAACTGGGAACATGCCTCCTATTCTCAGTGCTCCAGCCGCAAGAAAAGACGCTCAATTTTCCACAATAACCACATAGAAGAAAAAGATCTTTATTACAAAGGTTTCTATTGCTCACTGGCAAAATCTGAGAGAAAACCTCATTTGAAGCACTAATTGATATAGAATCTAATGAAAGGCCTTTTCTTTTTCAGTTAATAACATTCAGCCGTCTGCACAACTCTATAGAAAATTCACTTGGTGCAAATAATTAAGCAGTCAAACGTCCAAAGTCAAATGCCCTAGAACACGTGTCAAAGTGGTGGCCCAGGGGCCAAATCTGGCCCACCGCATCATTTTGTGTGGCCCGGGAAAGTAAATTATGAGTGCCGACTTTCTGTTTTAGGATCAAATTAAAATGAAGAGTATAGATGGATATTAAATTTCCTGATTTTCCCCCTTTTAAATCAATAATTGTAATGTTTTAATCAATCTTTTCTGTGTTTTTAGTTCAAAAATCATTTTGTAAAATCTAAAAATATATATTAAAAAAAGCTAAAATATACATTATTTTAGATCTATAAAAACCGAATATTCAGAGTTTTTAATGCAGTTCTTTTAATCCATTTGTAAAAAAAAAAATCTAAATATTATACCTAAAATGGTCTGGCCCACATGAAATCGAGTTGACGTTAACGTGGCCCGCGAACCAACCCGAGTCTGACACCCCTGCCCTAGAAGTTGTATTTGGAATATTGTGGGATGGAAAATATGCACTGAAAGGATAAAAACTAAGTTTAAAGCTCACATGATCATATACAATGTCAGCAAATTTTATGAGAGTTTTGTTTTGTAATGATCTACAGGATTAACTCCAAAAGTGGTCTGTCTTCATCTTTTGTCTTTTCCATTTTGTGTGTTGCTATTACAAAAGGGTACAAAGGATTATATTTGAGTTATTGAAAACACACAAGTGAACTTTATCAAAGAGATGCTAACATAAGGAGCTTATGGTTTAGCCCGAACCATAATGCCAATGGAAGTATGAGCAAAATATGTTTTTTGTTGTTGTTTTTTTATTGACAAGATATATACTCTGCTTAATATTTGTATGATCATTTGTAAGGTTGCTAAAAACATTGCCTGCAGCTAATAAAGTTATTAAAATTCCTTTCTGGGATTTATCCTAATTATTCATTTATGTAAAAAGAGTTTCAAAATTAGAAGTGACTTTTGTGTCTACATTGAGATCAATTGTATCTGGGGATGCGGACTATTTACACTCTGGAATACAATACTAAGCAACGGAAAGAGTATCCTCTGGGTTCAATAACTGTTTGGCAGTCTGTTCTTTTTTTATGGTTGTGCAGCCTATGACTTTGCCGCAGTGAGCTATTAGCAGTAAGCAAGGGGAGTGGGACTTGCAGCCCCCGTCGCAGCAGACTCTGTTACATGAAACCTACTCCTTACTGTCTGGCCAACTCATGCTCTCCACCCTGTGCTGCAAATGAAAACATGGGTGTGTCCAGGAGTGAAGGAGGCAAGAAAACAAACTTTTTTCCTTGACCCCCCTACTCCTACTCAACTTTGGAGATAACTCACTGTATTGTCAAGAGACTAGGTGTCAGAGATACACAGTGAGATAGCGGCGACAAAAGGAGGGAACAGACAGAATAAGTGCCAGGATTAGAAGGGTAACATGCAGACAGAGCCGGATAATTGAGCCAAGACTAAAGGGAGTATTTGTGTAAGGGGAAGTATTGGGGTTGTCTGAGGCACCAGGCGTTTGGTGTGGGTGTCCTCTCCCTGAACTCAACAGACTCGTGGAGGTGACATTGCCATCTGCCTCTTAGCAGTCAATATCAATACCTCCAGGTCACTGGAGGATGAACCGTGAAGGAAGCACGAGTATTTCTTTGTTGGATGCCTTTACACTTATAAAAGCTTCCTTTTTTGTTCCTATGTCAAGTGAGAAATGCATTTGTCAGTAACATTGTCCTCACGGTTGTACATTTTGAGACATATTTGATTGCCAATGACTTTGCTATAATTAAGTAAGTCTAAAAATGCCAATGATGCACAGAAAAGGAAGAATTGGAAGAATTTGTTACCACAATGGGACCAATGTCATACAATCTTTCATTTGAATTCGTCCCGTGTCCATAAAATGTGTACTGGATCAGTGACTTTTATGCCACATAACCACAAGTACAGCATAATTCCTGGACCTTTTAAAGACACTGTTGAGGATTTTTTTTAGGCTTTAGTGGATTAGGAGAAATTTGTCCATGTACCTAAGTTAGCTTGCTCTGGATACCCATTACATTTGTATCAGTTTCTGTTAGGCGTGAACGAATGCCAATGGGTTACAATAACACTTAAGACAGTAAATGAGTCAAGGTTGGAGTTGTTTTACCTAGCTCGGGAAGCATATTAAATACTAAACGGTTTCCACAAAACCTTACAAACAAGCAAAAGTGCAATATACAAAGACATTGCAAGACTGAAAATCTGACAGAACTGATCCAGAAAGAACACTGCCTGCGTAGCTTTGGTCAAGCACACTCAAGGTCTACTGAGTCAATACGTTTTCGAAAAGCTTGCATTTACCTTCAAAAGACGTGTTTGTTTGTTTCTCAAACGGATGTCAGTGTGTAATCACTTAAGTCAGTGACCCTGGTTCCTTGGGTCTGCCCCCCGACCCTCGTTTGCATCCCCGAGGCCTGCAGATTGTCTGAGTGGTGACCCATGAAAGTGAATTCCAAGTACTTTTTGATTAACCTTTGACATTGTACCTTTTACTATTTGACCTCCACGCAACCCCCACAGTAACATTACAGAGTCTCATCAAAATCATCACACTCACGGGAACCACTAGGGCAGGGGTCTCGAACTCAATTTACCTGGGGGCCGCTAGAGGCCGAGTCTGGGTGAGACTGGGCCGCATCAGGATTTCCACAAGAAAAGCACTGATAAAACATTCCAACGTTATCAAATATCTTTATTTTTTAACAAAAAATAATGAATTAAATAAATTAACTTAAAGATGAATAAAAAATAAATCAATCAGTAATACAAAACCAAATAATACTAATGAGCATACAGTAGATATACACTGGCTGGCTAAGTAGAGAAAATGAATTATTTTTATTCCGTTTCAAATGTCTATTAACAGCTCTTTAACCTTTAACTTTCTGAACTTGAATGGAACATTGAACATGAAATATTCTGAACACGGCTTCTCTTGCCTACTCCTTGCTGCTAGAGACCTGGCAGCGCTTCTTCTCACATAGTCACATTTGGCTTGAGGGAGGAAGCAGTGGAGACCCTCAGTAGAGCTTGAAGATGCTCATCAGTAAGTCTGGACCTGTACTTGGACTTATTGAAGTTCAAGGTGGAGAAGAGCTTCTCACACAAGTATGTGCTCCCAAAAAGGCACATGGTCCGCTTGAACCTTCGGGAAAGTTCAGGGAAGCTGGGGATCAACTCTCTCAAAAATTGCCCAAGCTTGTCTGCTTCTCCACTCACCTCCCTGAACTTGGCTTTGAGTGCAGAGTTGCACTGCAGGTCAATGAGCTCCATTTGAAGCTCAGGAGGGGCATCTTGCACATCAAAGGAGAAGGGGTCTGCAAAAATTTGAAATGTGGCTTTGTGTGTCTTGAAGTCTGCAAATCTGTGATCAAATTCCTCCTGTAGCTTCGAAATGGCCTCAACATACTTCTCACCACTGAATGGTGTGCCTGCATCCACGAGAGCCTTGCATGCTGGGAAATGGCAAAGGTTTGTCTGAGAGAGCTGGGCTTTCCATAACACAAGTTTAGTGCAGAATGCTCTCACGTTGTCATAGGCAGCACTGACAAGTTGCCCCTGGCCTTGTAGCTTCTTGTTCAGTACATTAAGCTCATGTGTGATATCAACAAGAAAAGCCAAGTCCATGAGCCATTTGGGATCACTTAGCACAGGATCAATCAACTCACAAACGGCGTAGCTAGCTTTGACTGCTGCATTACTGTCTTTGGTAGCCTTCTTGAAGAGATCCTGTTGCCTCAGAAGACGTGTTTTAAGACTGGCAACCTGGTTGGCTCTCTCATCTCCCTGGTATTTTTCGTACTCCTCAGCATGTCTCGTAGTACAATTACGTTTCAAATTGTATTCCTTGTGCACCGCAACTTTTTCAGTGTAAATGAGACACGTCGGGGTGCCCCTGTGTTCAACAAAGAAATATTGCACTCCCCACTTTTCTTGAAACTGTCTGTGCTCATCACCGACCTTTCTCTTCACGGCAGGCTTTGAAAGAGACATCTCTGGGGCTCTGTAATATGTTTTTCCACTTGGAATGAGTCTCGGGTTGATCTTTCACATTCAGTCGCGCGGGTTTGTGGCGCATGTGCACTTTCGCTCTCCGTTTCAATCGCGGAGATGGCTACAGACACTGACACAGGCTGGATCACGGATCATAGCGCCTCATTCAGTTCTATGCTGAGAGCAGCGGAGGAGTGTGCGCGCCGAGCGGAGTGATCGGCCTCACGGCTTCTCCGCCCAGCTGATTGGAGGAATGAATGAGTGAGTGAGCGAGGCACTGGACAGCCCGGCCGATGTCCCGCCCTCCAGAGCCGTATACCTCACCGTGATTGGTTCATTCAGCTCCGAACCAAAGTTCCCTCTAATTTTTTGTTGGTCTGAGCAGAAAGACAACCTCCCTGAGCGCACTGAGTACCAGTGTGAGCGACATCATCGGTACTCGGATGATTCGCCTAAAGACGTTTCGCCGACGGACGTTTGACAGACGGGCAGGTCGCCGAATGGACGTGCCACCGAACGTTCATTCGGCCGAACGGAGGTTTCGCCGAAACGGGATTCGAACGCTCGCCCCGCCGGATCGTGTGTGTACAAGTTTTTCAACCTCGGCCCGCGGGCCATATACGGCCCGTTAGGATTTTTAATCCGGCCCGCCGCCGGTGTTGTCCAAATTATAGTAAAAATCAATGTTCGTCTACCATCAATGGCAGTCCGGGAATAAGCACTCTTGGGCAGGCAGATGTAGCAGAACCGAGCCGTAAAATGACAGCAATCGGGTCAAATCCATCCTAAAACAGCATTTAATGATTAAATACAAATACTGGATGATATCGCGATGGAGGCAAAAAAACGTCTATAGACGTCCATTCGCCAAACGGCTCAAAATGCTCTCAAATTCGGTCAAATCCAGCTGAAAACAGCGTTTAATGATTAAATACAAATACTAGTATTTGTATTTAATCATTAAACTAACAAATACTAGTACGACCTGTCCGTCTGTCAAACGTCCGTCGGCGAAACGTCTTTAGGCGAATCATCCGGTCACGACATCATCATTGCTCGCTATCGGCACACCAGTATCACACCTGCCACAAGCAGGTGCATGTCAATGTTCCCTCTAATTTTTCATGTAAAACATGCTGTAAAACAAGAAAAACATGAGTGGACAGAGCTACTGCCACTGGCTGCCACTTAAACGGCGCCATCATGGGGAAAGGGGTAAAAAAAAAAAAAAAAAAAAAATTAATAAAAAAAAAAAAAAAAAAAAAATCGATCTTTCATATTAAGATGGGGACCGCAAATTATCGTCCCGAGGGCCGCAGTTGGCCCGCGGGCCGCAGGTTTGCGACCCCTGCACTAGGGTATTTTTTCATGTGTATGCAAAAGCCACTGCCTTTAAGGTTTCTAACTCTGGCCTTTTCATCTAAGAACAATTTATCAGTATAATTTTTTTTCCAGTTCTTGGACCGCAAGCCCATTTTATTTCATAACCAAGCAGAGCGACTGTTGAATCACATAGATGATTGATTTATTTTTTCTTCCAAAATAAGAAGCACTGAGACTGTTTGTTGTGGTCTTGAGACTACAATGCTAATGTAGAAGAGTCATCGTGTGCAGATGAAAAAGGTCTTGACATGTCTTTGAAAAAAAAGGGATTTGGCTGTGTCACCTAAAAAAAATCATAAAATGGAATTCACTCAGGCAAGCTTGCCTTGTCAAAGCTGGAGTCTGAATTTTGTTTGTTTGTTTTCTAGGGCTCCCCCTACAGTAGTAAATTTGAAATTATCATGAATACAAATTGGTCAACATAAATTTATCAAAATAATCAAAAAGCGACTCACTCAATAAATGCTAATCTTTTTCAAAAAGCATATTAAGATTAAGTTTCTGGATTGTTCTACTTATTGATTCTATAGTGTGGTGAATAACACACAACAACAACAACAACAAAAAATGAGTTGTTTAATTCTGATCTATTTCGGTCGTCGAATTTTGACCATAATGAAACTTTTGTAGTAAATTTATGTTACTTGTAAGTACATTACATGCATTAAAAAGTTACAACAGTAAGGTATTGTTTTTTATGGTGAAAATGTAACAAAAATATCGCTCCCGATGACAACATTTATTTTATTATTATTAATAATCATGTAAATTTGTTCATATCAGCTTCAACTCGGGTTTGAATAATAAAATCAAGCTCGTTCTACAATGACTCGTGGTTTACTAAATCTACGCTGAGTGCAAAGAAGACAAAACAGCTCTGTGGTCAACGTACTTTGTCTACACAGAGAACTGCTGTTTACAGACAACCCGATTGTGCATTTTCAACAACAGATGGTCAAATCTCCAAAAGTCTATGAGTTCACTCACAAATGAAGCTGTGTTCTTGAGTGAGAAAAGCAAGCTATTCTGATGTCTTGTACTCATGTCTCACAATCAGGTCTGTATTGGAATGTGATCACAAGAACATGCTATCTTTTTTCCCATGCTGCTATCTCCTTTCAAACTCGGCCTGGTTTCCACTCTGACACTTGGGTGTGTCTCCCACAAGAAACAGTGTCCAGTACAAGCAAAGCTAGTGCAAGAAACACAGTTTGCCTGCTAAATTACAAGGTGACACTGACGGCTGTGTGTTAGACTACGGAAACTGAATGTGTGAAAAAAAGGCGCAAATAAACCTGTCTGACAAGAAGGAATGCTATCGTTTCACTAACAGGACAATAGAACGTCATTCACTTATGCCCAATAAGTTGAAAGTGTTTTTATATTTTCAAATGAATACAATTTGTGTTCATTTTTCATTTAATCGAAAAACACATGCTATTTTGCTATACTTTATTAATTTATGGTGTCTCACAATAGCACCTTTAAGGGCTTAAATGTGTGTTGTCTTGCTTATGATCCATTTACTTAATTTTATTAATCCAGGTGACACAATTTAGAAAAGATGCTCATTTCTAATGAGGAGGAGACGGCAAATAAATAAAATAAATACAACACCTAAAAACAGGAAGGAGAACATATAATTAGTTATCAGAATTGAACCAGTAATTCCAAATGAGTCGTTTCAAAAGTCGTTTGTTTGTGGGGGTTTGAAATTTGGGAACAATATCCTCTTTCCAAAAATACTTAATTTTTCAGAGAACACAATAATCAGGCGAATTTTTAAGTCCATCATTGTAATAATTAAATCAAAACCATTTCTCTACATAGTAGAGCAAAGGTAGACTGTCTCATTTATCGCCCAAATATAGCAAAACTGTGGAAATTATTGCTATTACTGTTACTACATTTCTTTATTCATTCATTTATTTTAAAGTTTTGAGAGTCCAAGCACTCATATACTGACAACATTGCTGAGCTAAAGAATACCGCAATTGAGAAGCAGCACGAGCCAGAGGCACTTGGATCAATATTGTCTTAAAGTTGTCTTTGCAGATAGTATTAGTGACATTGACGTGGAATGAAAGTGAATTTCCATCAGGGAAAGAGTGGGTGGATGGGCGGGGACGAAACCAGCCATATAAAAGGCCTCACGATGTTGGTGGTCCTTCCTCTTTCTGATTTTATGGCTGGTGCTTTCTTTCTTTGGCAAAGTTGCTCTTTCATTTTAGCAAGGGCCCACATCCAATAATGGTAGCATGTGAGCAGAATTCACTCCGCATACAATTGATGTAAAGCCAGTTGATTTAATTTGGAGCTAGAGCTGTGTGCTTGGGATAAAAGTGAGATAACAACTTTATAACACATTTAATGAAACTTCTATTATGGATGTTTTAGTGATCTAATTGATTTTCACATGAGTGTGTAAAAGGGGCAACACAGAGTACCCCTAAAAAAATAAAATACTATGATTAAAACTAAAACGTGAACCCTGCTCCTAATCTGCAGCTGGACTACTGTTTGTATTGGACTAAGGAAGGGAGTTGGCTGCTTGTTTTTTTTGGTTGGTTGCTTGCTTGCTGGCTTGGGATCACAGAGGAGTTCAATACATATAATGCAAGGCATTTGCATTACACTTAACCTAAACTTCTCTCGTTTTGTCAACCTTCTAGAGAGAATAACCATTTTTGAAAAAAAAAAATCATGCAAGAATATACATATGTATTGGCACGCCTATGGGAAATGAGGCAGAAGTAAATATACAGTGGTACCTCGACATACGAGTGCCCCGACATACGAGCAATTTGAGATACGACTAAAATTTTGGGCAAATATTTATCTTGAGATACGAGACAAATTTTGATATACGAGCAGACAGCGGACGCGAGATGCTGCTCAGAAGATCATCATGAGCACTGTCTTTCTACCCGCAACTCCCTCGTGTAATGTCTCTGGTTGTAACTCCCTATTTGTAATGTCTCTGCGAGCACTGGGCGGAGCGTTTCATTTTTTCAGTGTTTTTTTTTCCTGTTAGTGCGAATGGCGTATATACTAATTCTCGTTGGCAAGTGGTTGTGTGTTATCCTATTGTGAGGACATTTGTGTGCATCATTTTCGGAGTTATTTGAAGTGAATACAAAAGAAAACAACCCTCATTAGGTTGCATCTGAAAGTCAGGGTAGAGGCGGGGCAAATAGAGCCAACCCTGGAGAAGAAAGATGTCAAAATTTATTTTTTAAGTGTGGCTGCATCGTAATCTAAGTTCATTTAAATTTGTTTATGTTATGTTATGAGCGCGTTGCCGTTTTTTTTTTTGTTAATTTCTATGGGAAACGTTCGTTTGAGTTACGAGAAAATCGACATACGAGCTCAGTCATTAAGCTTGTATCATTTGCAACACTAGCAGCCTTTACTCTCTTGGGAATACTGTCCGGGATGTTCAAGTGCGTCTGTCTTTGTTCAAAAAGATTTAAAAGGGTAAAAGTTGGACTAGAGGGATTGGCCCCTAATCTTCTCAAAGGTATTTGATTGGCTTGAGATCTGTGTCTCTATGCAGGAAAGTTAAGCTTGGCCATACATGACTCATTCATTGCCTTAAGGTCCTGTTCTGAAGTCAAGTGTAAACAGACGATAGAGGTCAGCATTATTATGTTGACCAGCCGAATGTATCTCTTGCCCTCATGGCTAACTTCAAAGGTTCAATACAGAACTGGTATTTTTTTTCCTCTGAGAAAAATATATAAACACGTTATCAAGGGTGTGTTACATGAAGTACACTTTACATTTGTAGGGTGGAGCTACTAAAATCTTTCTAATATTCTTGAGCTACTGTACTAAAGTGAAAGCAAAAAGACAAGGCACATGTTTAAATAAAACTGTAATAATGTTAACAGCGGATGATAAAACTGAAAAGGACTTTTGTCAAATACCCCTTAGTCTCCATTCAGAAGTTGGGATAGAACACTCACATTCTGTCAGCGCCAAGACTTCCACATGCAATATGTAGTTATTATGCAATGCACCTTAAACATGAACCGCTGCGTCAACAATCTCCTTTAAATTTCCCAGAAAAGGTGTTGCTTCTCTATCCTTCCAGCGTTTCAAAGTTGAAAAAGTAAGGAGTTCAATTCGAGTTGACGGATTCGCAAGTTAAGGTCGAGTCCATCTGTATTCTAAAGCCGTAGCCTTGAAGCTGGGAAGGAAAAACTCTGGTAGAATGATTCAATACGGATGCTACAGTCTTGACCTACCACATCGATGGACTTACTCTGAACTGGGCCATTACTGATAAGGCTCATAAATGAGTCGCTGCACATATTCGCATGGATATGAATCTGTCTTTTTTTTCTTCAGTTCTGTATGGTTATAAGCAGACATAATCAAGTAGGGTTTTCCATGCAATAGTACAGATGGATTCGGACTCAAAACTACCTGCTGGGCTTGTCACGCTGTTTACATTTGCCAGCGAGGAGCAGTCAGCCAGATGCATGAATTATGAATCGGACACAGATGACTCCCACTCGAGCTGTGGCCCGCGGAATGCAGTGAGGAAGCAGAAATAATGAGGCGGTCGCGGCCCGCGGGATCTGTCGACTGAAACTTTAACTTCATCCTTCAGCTGCCGTTCACCTCCACCATTACGAAATGGAGAGGTTTTGACCCCACTCAGACTTGACATCCTAAAAAAAATCTGACTTTTGAGTCCTTTTCGCAAAAAAATAACAGCGTCATATTTCTGTCACCCAAAAAGATTGAACATTCAATTGAGCTTGGTGTTTTTTTTTTCATTTTGATATAGGACCACCACCATTCCCCTCACTGACACTTAAAGCTCTTCCAGTCAATTTCTCGTACTATTTAACACTATTCTATTTTGGCTGAGTTTCTCGCATACTTCAGCATTGGAGCGTGCCAAGGATGTCAGAGGGATAGCGCTCGCAGCTGGACACACAGGTACGGCACTTTTTAAAAGTGCAGCAAGAATTATGTAACCGTATCGGAAGCTTTTCCGCCCGTTGGCTCTCGTTCATGCCCCACAGATAAAATGCATTAAAAATAAAGTAACAAATGTGATTTTTGTCTTATTCCCCGTGTGTTCTTCACTTGGTGAGTGTGTATGGATTTTTTCTTTTTATAGGCTAAGTGACACTATAATTTGCCATTTAAATGGCACTATTGAGAAAAAAAATCTGTAGTGGCTGCTTTTCTGAAGAGCATACTGAGGTAAAGAGTGGGGTACTCGGACGTTTCGTCGAAAGACGTTTGGTCCCCGGACGTTTGGTTCCCGGACGTTTGGTCCCCAGACGTTTGGTCCCCGGACGTTTGGTCCCCGGACGTTTGGTAGAACGGATGTTTGGTAGAACGGACGTTTGGTAGAACGGACGTTTGGTCGCCGGGTTGTTACTGTTGCAACCAGCTCTCAAAATTATAATCATGAGAAAGAGAGAGTTTAATATCTAAATATCTAATATCAAAATAACAACAGTAAACTCTCAGTCATAATTTGACAGCGAGCGAACCCGACGACCAAATGTCCGTTCTACCAAACGTCCATTCTACCAAACATCCGTTCTACCAAACGTCCGGTCGACCAAACGTCCGGTCGAACAAACGTCCGGTCGACCAATCGTCTGGGGACCAAACGTCCGGGGACCAAACGTCCAGGGACCAAACGTCTTTCGACCAAACGTCCGCTCACGAAAGAGGGGAACCTACTGAAGAACTTCTGACACATTGATGTGCACGTACGTGCACGTGCATCATCTTTCTCTCATGCCTGTTGGCTTCAACTGAGCCGATCACACTTTTGACGTGTGATGGGTCGCATTACACGTGTTTGTGTGCATGCTGACGTGTTGAAATGATTTCAGCTCTATAGCATGCATGGCCGAATAATTCATTACTTTTGCATATGTGCCATCTGTAGAAAGCAACCGACACGAAAAAACCCTGCAGGTTTCACTTCAGTAAACCCCCAGCTCTTATGGAATTCCTCTTTAATTTTGGCTTTACGCACCATTCTGCAATCCTGTGGTTTTCCCACACGTGTGTTTCATGTTGTGTTATTTTAACCCAAACCACGTCTCTGCTTCGCTTGGACGAATAAGTGGAGGCACTTGTTTGAAGAACGTTTTTGTTTGGGATTTATTTGGCTCCAGATGTGTGTTATCTCATCCCATGTCAGAGTCCCAGCACATCATCATCATCATCATACTATGCAGTGGGAGGAGGATTTAACTTGGGAGTGATTGGCGAAAAAACATGCCTGGTACAGGGCGACGCTGCTTGCGTCATTCTCTTAAGCCAAAGTCTCTT
Organism: Stigmatopora argus; assembly: GCF_051989625.1. Classification (NCBI taxonomy): domain Eukaryota; kingdom Metazoa; phylum Chordata; class Actinopteri; order Syngnathiformes; family Syngnathidae; genus Stigmatopora; species Stigmatopora argus. Next base: position 7,564,524 of record NC_135403.1, read on the forward strand.
GAACACAATTCTATCCCTAACCCTCACCTTAATTTAGCAGAAAAGTATGTATTTTAGACTCTAATACACTCTTTGCTTTGGCAAATCACAAAAGCATGAAGGTGAGAGGTATTGGTTGTTATTGTTAGCGTAATAGTGTGAAACCCACACATCTGATTTCCATTAAATGTTGGGACCAAGAAGACTCTTATAAATTAGGAAACGGAATTCAATATCGAGTAGTAATTACAACGGAAGTCTGTCACGGTGCCTAATTTGTTCATTCATGCGGAAAGCAAACACTATATACTATTTTTATACAAACAAGGAGATTTTAACAATCCTAAAATGTGTTCAATTCTGGTCAGAATATGAGATATATTAATTCAATGTTACTTTGAATTATGAGGTTTTGGATTTTTTTTGAAGACTCCAAATTGTTCGTGAAATTCAACGTTTTTTAAGAAAAAATCAACATTAGATGAAGAATGGGGGTCCGTCTCTTCACCTCTGGAGCCAGCTCAGCAACAACAGTCTGTTTCCTATTTCCTTATCAATTCGTATATAGAAAATAATTAATTATAATAATACACAATTTTACCGGCAACCACAGCTACCTTGCTTCAAGTCAACTTGGACAAACTGAATGGTTAAGGCGCCATTACGGGTCAACATAGGCAAACATAACATTGCCATTTGTGCCCACCCTACTTAAATAGCCAAAAGCATTCCCACTACAGTCATGTTGTAGATGAGAAAGTTGTAAAAAAATAAAATAATAAAGCGGTATGACCTCTTTGGGGTGTTTTTGGTACAATAGATGGATTAAAGACTTTTATTTGGTGACAGAAAACTAATATTGTCAAACATTTATGGAGCCGGCCCACATTTATTCGTTCTCTTGTGCCAAGCCCAGCAGCGCTCTTCAACTCTACAGGGACTGCAAATGTACTCTAAAGCTGCTCAACATCAATGTTTCATCTGTAGAAAGCCCTAACTTGGTAAATTGTGAATACATTTATAGATTGTGGGACCAAGAATGTACTAATTAGTGGGAGGCTCAAGCCTACACCATGCTATAATTCATACAAAGGATGGGGGAGGTTCCATTAACAATAGTGTAAACACAGGCTAATGAAAAGATGCATAGAAATGGGTTAAAGGACGTGTCAAAGTGGCGGCCCGGGGGCCAAATCTGGCCCGCCGCATCATTTTGTGTGGCCCGGGAAAGTTAATCATGAGTGCCGAATTTCTGTTTTAGGATCAAATTAAAATGAAGTATAGATGTATATTAAATTTCCTGGTTTTCCCCCTTTTAAATCAATAATTGTAATTTTTTAATCATTTTTTCTGTGTTTTTAGTTCAAAAATCATTTTGTAAAATCAAAAAATATATTTAAAAAAGCTAAAATAAACACTGTTTTAGATCTATAAAAAACTGAATATTCTGTTTTTTTAATCTAGTTCTTTTAATCCAATTATAAAAAAAATCTAAATATTATATCTAAAATGGTCCGGCCCACATGAAATTGAGTTGACGTTAACGCGGCCCGCGAACCAACCCGAGTCTGACACCCTTGTTAAAGGGTTAACAAATCTCATGATGACTTTTAGTGATTGTCACTAAGTTTTACCCTAAAACAACCCCTAAATATAATAGATAATCCATCAAAAAATCTACTAAGTAGCTCGTCTGCAGAGTTTGTTTTATTCTTCTCTCGCACTTCAAACAAGACTTTATCTTGTACAAGCAATAGCAGGAAGCAGAAAAAAAATGCCGTCGAGTATCCCCTCCTTTGTAAATATGAAGAATAAAAGACGAGAACACGCAACACTTTCAAAAACTCCCAGGACTGTAAAAAAGATTTTCCGTTGCTCCCCTAAAGGACACATCACAAAGTCTCGCCTTGCATGCCATACTTGGTCTGCCCCAATTGTACTGAACTGGAAATCCAATTGAAACCACAGAAAAGCAGACTAATTCGCCATGTTTTTTTTGTACATAGAAAAAGTCAGGCTGCCTTGCCAGGCTGACGTATTTAACGTTAATTCCTTAATCATGGCTGTGCACCAAATTAAAATGTACTCTAATTAGCAAGAATCTGTCTACAAGACTTCATTCATTGACTAAATGCCAAATTTTCAGAAGTAGTTATTTAGACATAGGCAACCATTTTTGAAGATAAAAAGCGGTTTATAACTTATTCAACCCTCTGATGAATAGAATTTCCCACTTGAAGCTAAAAAATATATAATTAGGAGGGGTGTAATTGCACATTGTTGCAAATGTATAAACTTCTTGCACATTGCAAAAAGTGGGCTGTCTATGTGAGGAAAAAAGAGCCTTTTTTCCCCCTCTGGCATGGATCCATCCTCCTCCTCTCCACATGCTTCATTGTGGCTGTCTGCTGCACTCCACTCTGGTCCCATGAGAAATCTGGGACAGACTATATTGTTTGAGCCAAATGTGTGTATGTGTGTTTTGTGTTTAACTGGAATTGTATATTTGGTTATATCACAGGCCAGTGATACTTGGAGTGGCAAGGAAGAGCACATATTTGACACTGAGATGGCATCAGACGCATACGTACCCACCAAATGATTCACTCAGTGTTATTTGGCACACATTAAAAAGAAAACTCATCTGAAGGTAGGTAGTCAGAGGAGATTTTTCCTACAAATGTGCGCTGAATCTAGTCAGACAATATTTCAAAACGAATCTCGACCTGGCTATTAAAACGCTGACATTTCCTCTTCATAACGCACGAAAGATGAGAGCCATCGGTCACGAAGCTTTCCTCACGTCATGGCTGGCAAGAACAGTCCAGACGTGGACAATTCAAATTAGAAGCCATGTCTGCATGAAAGCACTGATGTGTTTGACTCATATGCCAAACAGAGAGAATATTTCACTCATGGCCACATCTTACTCAGATGAAAGACACCATACTTTTGCATCCAGTGTTTCTCGTGACAGTCTGTGTGCATCACCAGCTTCACTTAAAAGCCTTGGAGGATCAGAGGTTAAAACAATGGTGCACTGTATCATGCTCTTCCTTGGAGCAAACAAACAGTAATTAAACAAGACTATGCTATTTCCCGAAATAGTAGTGCATTATTATTGCCACGCTAATGGGCATGACTTACCCCCAATTAACAAGAGCGGGTATGCCATAAACCAGGGGTGTCAGACTCGGGTTGGTTCGCGGGCTGCGTTAACGTCAACTTGATTTCATGTGGGCCAGACCATTTTAGATATAATATTGATTTATATATATTTTTCAAAAAAGATTAAAAGAACTGGATTAAAAGCCCTGAATATTCAGTTTTTTATAGATCTAAAACAATGTTTACTTCAGCTTTTTTTACATGTTTATAGATTTTACAAAATGATTTTTGAACTAAAAACACAGAAAAAAATGATTAAAAAAAAATACAATTATTGATTTAAAAAGGGGGAAAATCAGGAAATGTAATATACATCTATACTCTTCATTTTAATTTGATCCTAAAACAGAAAGTCAGCACTCATGATTTACTTTCCCGGGCCACACAATATGATGCGGCGGGCCAGATTTGGCCCCCGGGCCGCCACTTTGACACATGTGCCATAAACCGTTCACTAGGAAAAAAGCTTTTTAATTTTTTCATTCATTAATTTTCCTAACCGCTTATCCTTACAAGGTTTGCATGGGGTGCTGGAGGCTATCCTAATTTACTATGGGCATTAGGCGATGGACACCCTAAGTTGGTGGCCAGCCAATCGCAGGGCAGGGAGGAGACAGATAACCATTTATGCTCACACTCATACCTAAGGGCAATTTGGAGTGTTCAACCAGCATCCCAGCATGTTTTTGGGGGATGTGGGAAGAAACTGGAGTTCCCAGGGAAAACCCATGCAAGCCCGGGGAGAACATGCAAATTCCACACATTCAGGACTCACCTGGGATCGAACCCTCAACTGCAGAACTGTAAGCCACCCGTATGTGTATGCTATATTTAAATTTCAAGCTCACAAAACTCAATGAAAAGTTAATCATTTCCTTTATGAATTACAATGAAGACAGGCTATCATGACATACATGTTTTATTTTTATCTTTAAATGCGCATCTTTTAACATGAATTAATAGTATCTTAGTAAATCTACGTGGGTAAGCTGATGGGTTCCATAGCCAGATGGCTCAATCTTTTGCAGCCCTGTGCTAAATATCCTAGATTCACTGACACAAGCAATAAAACAAGAAGGGTTGTAGGGATTCAAAGTGCTTCCTCAGCATACTGGAGTCAAGTATTTCCCGAGCGTCATTCAGTTTCGACAGCTTCTGGGTAGTCTTTATACCTCTTATATAAGAATAAATACTGTTTATTGCAGGATGGCGCAGACAACCTGTTTTCTGGTGTTGTTGTTAATAGTATATCTGCATAAAAAGTAACAACTCTCTAACGACTAGTGAAGTGATTTCACTTTGAATTTTTCTTTGGGCCTTGAATAGCAAATAAATGCACAAAAAGCAGTTCATATCCAGTTCACTGTTGTCTTTCGTGAATTATTCATTCATTTTCTGAACCGCTTTATCCTCACTAGGGTTGTGGAAATAGAAGAAAAACTTCATCTGTGCATATTCTGTGTTGGCAAGAGCAACAATAGCCGTCTATCTTTGTATAATTTTTCTATTTTCCATTTCTTTGCTGACATAATAGCTTACCGGGAGTTATTTTCACTGTCAACACTCAGTTGAGGAACACGATGGATTCACACGGACTCCTTGCTCACTTATTTGCCTTGGTGCTTGGGGCAAAAATAATTCCATCCTTGCGGGAGAATATTTATTTGAAACAGGTAGATCGTATCAAAAGGAGGTGTAATTTCCCCAAAGCAATGCGACAACACAATGCGAGCCATTGTCTAGAATCCAGATATAAAGCGGATCAAAGTGAATCTTAGCGTCAACATCAGGCAGCTGTTCACACCATCGGTTCAAAGGTGAAGGGGCTTTACATGTATTTCATGTGTTAAACCTGGCCTCTTTGCCCTCTTCCCCACAGACCTCTTACCTTTCAACAATAACCATGGTCCTTGGTAGAATAAAAATACAAAAAAAGCTCTCTGATCTCTGAGCAGATGCCTCTGGGTGGTGTACCAACAGGGTGGCTTAAACCTCCGACCATCAAGACCTTCTCACATCTGTGCCGAGTTAGGGTAGGCACTTTGTTACGTCAAGCCCAGCTGTTCAAGGATTTGCTCTGTTGACGTCAAACTGGTTGGATCGTAGTGATTTTTCGCCAGCAACATCATTTAAAATCACATTTGACAAGGCGCCTCACTTCCATCGGAAAGCACATATCCGTTATTGTCTTGAATAGAGTCGTTTTCTCACTCGTTAGACTCTTTCATGGTCCGTGCAGTTTTTGTGGGATCGCAGCTTAAATAAACCCAAAACCTTTCCACAGGAAGAACTGAGTGGATAAGATAACCAATGTTGGTTTTAAGCCATGTACTCCTTTTTTATAGTACTTAAAAAAACTGCCAGCTGAAAGGAATCCAAACAATACATGTTATACTAACATCCTAACAAAGAAAATTGTATCATGGGTTCCAAATGCTGATATAGTCATTTTAGTTAAGTTGGTCATGGTGGTGACAACCAGAACCACGTCTATGTATACATCACGCTCTGTTGCAATTGTTCGGGTTCTGGGGAGCGCCAATGTTTCCTCAAGAATAGATAGAGGATGCAAGGACCATTTGATACTCCTAAAATAATTCTAATGATAGGTTTTCATATAGAGTCTGATGGGAAGTGGACAATTTTGGCTTATGCAGCCCACAGATGTGTGGTTATTATAGGCCAGCCAAGTTTAGCACATTCTTTCTCTATGAAAAAGCATTTTGCAAAAAAAAAAAAGCAAGCTGGAATGAAGGAAGTTGAGTCTATTCCTTTGGTGAAAAGATGGAAGTGGTTTTAGAACCTCTGACCCACGCCGAGCTTAATAAGCAGTCTGCAATTGATATGTAAAGATTGGCAAGATGACTGCATTCCTAAAATCTAGACTTGATGATCTATTTAAAGCAATTACGTACACCATTCCTCTTTTAACTTGGAAAGAACAATATTAGATTAAAATTGGATTTGAAACAATCCAAATTTGGACTACAATGTTTTTATTTTTACCAGGCACGAACAAAAGGTATTAAAAATTACAATTATTCATTTAAAGGGGGGGAAATCAGGAAATTTAATATACATCTATACTCTTCATTTTAATTTGATCCTAAAACAGAAAGTTAGCACTCATGATTTACTTTCCTGGGCCACACAAAATGATGCGGCGGGCCAGATTTGGCCCCCGGGCCGCCTCTTTGACACATGTGCACTACACAATTGGGATCGCAGCAACAGAGTGAGAGCAAAACATACAGCAAGTACAGCAACATAAACCAACCTATTGACATTTTCTACCACACAGCAGAAAAATGAAATTCTGTTGTAGTTGTTTTTTTGTTTTTGTTTTTTTGCTGGCAAGCACTCGATGAAAACAGCAAGTGGAGTGATGACCTCACTATGTCCACGCCAGATTGCACTGCTTTGACTTGCTAATGCCTGATCACGGTAAAACAGACATCTCTAAACTTACAGCAATAACAATGCAGTTCAAACAGCATAAGTTCAAATGTTCCTCACACACCCTTATTTGTTCTTTCACCTTTCCCCAATTTGTTCGTTATTTTATATGCAGATAATCATCATGTATTTAATCCAGACTTGATTTTTGTAATATTCTGGCAAACTACACATGACATTTTACAGCATTGATTGATTTTAAAAGGGAAATATACAAAGAAATATATTTGAATTTGCAGGACAGAGCTGACTGCACCTAGCATTTCCCTCTATTTTCAGGGGAGTGCACTTATATGTAACATCTGTGTAAATATTATGGAGGTGTAGGGTCTTGGTCTTTTTAAGTGCAGGATAGGGAGTACTAGTGTCAGCTTTGAAGGCACAAAGCCAGAAGTGAAAAAAGGGTTTGGCTGGTCTTCACTGTATTCATTCATTCATTTTATGAACCGCTTATCCTAAGTAGGGTTGTGGTGGGTACAGGAGTCTATCCCAATTGACTGGGTCGCCGTCTTCAGTGCATACTTGAAAAATATTACTAGGAATATTATTGATGAAATTGTTGCAGATTACTGGATTATGCAATGAATTAATCTGTTTGTTTTCAATTTTGCTCATCTTCATTAGATTATTTGCCTTGCCATGGCCCATCAGAACTGTGTGAACAGACACTAACACACATTTTTCAAGTATGTCAGGAAGAAGGAGTACCGTGTGAAACTTCAAGAAAGTAATACACGCTAATTCAAGAAATTATGATGCACACATCAACATTATGGCGGCCCGGTGGGGCAAGTGGTTAGTGCATGGATTCAAATCCAGGTCACGTCCACCTGTGTGGAGTTTGCATGTTCTCCCCGGGCCTGCGTGGGTTTCCTCCGGGTACTCCGGTTCCCTCCCACATTCCAAAAACATGCATGGTAGGCTGATTGGACACTTTAAATTGCCCTTATGTATGGGTGTGAGTGTGCATGATTGTCTGTCTCCTTGTGTCCTGCGATTGGCTGGCCCGGTATTCAGGGTGTCCCCTGCCTCTGGCCCGGAGTCAGCTGGGATAGGCTCCAGCACCCCCTGCGACCCTAATGAGGATAAAGCGGTTCAGAAAATGAGATGAGACATTAACATTATCTGCTTAAAAAAGAAACATCCTGAATTGATTTTTAACGTGGAGTGAATCATACTAACAAAGACGCGGCCACAGCAACAAAATGTAAACAGAAGAGACTGGGAAAGGAACTTGTGAATTCTTAAAATATGTCACACTTGATTAATTCTGTTATGTAATACATATTGCATGCAGACATACACTCAACAAACACAAAGATGGGAACACCATTGCATACTCACAAGATTCATATACTGTTGTATACTTGGCACATAACAACATATACTGTTGTATATTTGGCACATAACAATCAATGCATCTGTATAGATATACACATGAATTTGTTAAACACAAGCAAATTTAGTTTTTGTTTGAATTACAATTTCTGATTTACTTTCAGAAACTAAATTGTCCCCAAAATATTTGTAATTATTATATTTATATTATATTTAGTTATTTACTATTATATTTTATTGTCCCCTGCCCGTTGCCGGAAGTCAGCTGGGAATATATTGATTTTGAACTTACCATTACCATCTTCTTGGAACAGTTGTGTGTTGTGGTGAAACTTTGCCATTGTGGCGAGGTAGAAAACTCAAATAGTGAAAGTTCAAGCATACAAGCTTAATTGACAACCTCTTCCCTAAAACATTTACAGTCACCTCTATTTATTTAGTCATTTACTCATCTATTTTCAAAATTTCTTTAGCTCGCTGTCACGTTCTGTTGAGTTTTTGTGTGAAGGTGTGCGGAAGTGTGCACACATTTTCCCCTCCTGTCGTAGCCAGCTGTGTTGAGATTATTTGATTAGCCTTTTGTGTGTTTGGTGACATCTGCCGCGGGAGTATTGTAACATTTACCTTGTGTCCCGTCCAGTAAGTCCTCTTTTTGCCTTTTTTTCGCTTTGCATTTCTTCCACTGTTTATTTTTTCACTTGGATCTAGAGTTTTTGTCATTAAAAGCCCAAGTTTTGCACCAGCAACCCATGTGAGGATCTGTGTGGTACACAAGATGAACGATTGAATAGGTTTATTTGAATAGTAATCATTTCCTGATGCTTTTTAAAAGTGGCTGAAATAAAATGTAAAAATCCCCATTAAAGATCAAGATAACATATGCAAAGATCACCATTTCATCCATCTTATTAAAGGCTGTTTCTTTCCTCCAGATTGTATGAAGCTGTATGAACCTTATGATTGGCTACAGTACTTTCATGGTCAAGGATGTATGGAGGTTAATTATTCATTAACCGCTGCTGGTCTCCAAAGATGTCGCTTTGAATCGATTTGAAACAGTTGGAAACATCTCATCCATGGGCGTTTGAGGCATAAACGCTGAGTGTACAGTCATTGACATTAACGCTGCATCCAGCTGCCTGCCCACTGGAGCGGAGGTGGGATGCTCCCTCGGTGCCGTCGTGAGGGGGCTGTTCCCTTCCGCACATCCGATCTCGCTCATTCCGTGCGGAGCAGCGGCAGGGATGAGAGCTTGCCACCGAGGAGGGGACACGACGACACGCTCCTCAGGTAAATAAAACAAAAATGAGGAAAAGTACCTCGCATTGCATCCCGCGCTGGTTGTTTTGCGCGTGTAAACATTCCATCGTGCGTGCGTGTTTGTGCGTGCGTGAGAGAGGCTGAGTCGCATCCGAGCGCCAGTCAACAATTCCAGCGGTGCCTTCAACTTCAATCCAGCCGCTCTCCACGCTCTCCTGCCCGGCTCCGTCTGCCTTTCGCACCGCCGAATGTGTCGTGTGTGTGTGTGGGGGGGTCAATCGGTTCAGTTTTGGTGTCACTTTAAGGAGCGAATTTGGACGATCGCAATGTATTCGTTGGATTTTAGAACTTGAAGAGTGACGGGCAGCGTGCGGTATTTTTTTTCTTCCTCCCCCCGATCAGCTGAAGGTTAAAGATTGCTGATGGAGCTAGCCAGGCTAACGTTAGCTCATCTTGGTGTTCTGTTCAGTGGGGAAGAAGAGGCCAAACTCATTTCAAATTACGCCATGTCCACTGTCCGGGCAGTCTAGTATTATAAACATAGACCTGAATGAAGGTATTTGATAAAAAGCATCATTCACATTTCAGTCTTACTAATGAAGAGCATCCCCAAAGAGACATTTCTTCTAGACCTGTAGAAGTTGTTGACTTGCTAAAGTGATATTTCATACATAGTGGTTGTGTGGCATGGGCACAATAATTATAAATCATTAATCCCTGCCATCACTGTGTTAAATTCATTTAAAAAGGCAGGAATGCACCTCAAAACACCCTTATATTGAGTGTGCAAACATTTCATTTTGGGGAGCGTAATAACAACCCCAGAGGCGCCTGTCAGTCATTTTCATAACATTTCATAACAGATTTCATGACAGATTCACGCATATTCTGCTCCCATCTTTATCCAGGTGCACCAAATGCATTTAATGGAACCTGGCTGATGACAAATGATTGCTCGGATACTCGCATGTCACTTTTTCTCACCTGCAAGCATGTTGGCATTGACCTCTTTCCCTCTCATCAAGATCCACGGTGAGGCCATCTTAAAATTGTTTGAATATGCATTTTAATTGTGATTTTTCATGGTTAAGTTGTGGGTTTTCGACCTACACTTTGCTCTTTTGTCAGACGTAAAAATATTGTGAACTATGTTGGCATGCCTTTCATAGTTTTAAATTCTGTACTTCAGTTACATCCTTGCAAATGTAATGTACTAATGTGTCTCTGTCTGGCTGGTCATCTGTGACCTCAGGTCTTAATTTTTATTCTCGGTAGTGTTGTTTATTTAGTCTTTATGGTTTTGCCTGGCGGTTACGTCTCTTGGTTTTTGACCTTTCATAGCTCAGTGAGTTTGTATTAAAAGCTAGTTAGTAAATGTCAGCAATCATTCTCCAAGATTAGCTAAAAGGGAGAAAGAAATCCTGAATATGGTTCTTCAGGCATACGTGTTGGTCTTTCACACATCGTTGTTATTGGGCTGGCGTGTGAAGGCCTTGCTGAAGTCCTCCGGGGGTGGGTTATGGTGAGTTTCAGGGGCGGGTCGGGGAGAAGAGGGGGGTATTAAGAAGGAAGCAGCTCATTAATTCCTTCCAGCAGTTGAGGAAAGGTTTGCTCAGCGTATTTTGAGGGGCCCTTCACAACTCCAAAAGAGTCAAACTTTTATGAGTGGGCCTAAGTGATAAGTCAAGGGTGGGGGGGATGTTGGGGGGTGCTGGGGCGGCATTTGTTTTAATCCAAAGGGAGTGTGGTATTCCTGAAATTTCACTTATTTTGGATTATTACTTGTTTAATTGAGGCTGATCTGGCCGTTTTTTTCCTCGTTCACATTGTCCATCTTAAGCATTATTTCAGGGCCAAATGCATACAAATTCTTACTCTTGCCATTGGGTGGCTGAAACAGTAGCCTTTTTGAAAGTCATCGGATGTTTGCCTAGCTACAGGGATCCCCTCGGAGCTCCTTTCTGATGTCACACGTGATGTCAGAGTGGAGGTGACGCAAGCAAGGCAGGACGAGGCTCATGGATGTAGCCAAGCAGAAACATGTGAGAGCGACTGACATCTGCCTGTGGGCCTCCTGAGAGTGATAAAAGAGAGCTGTGGCATGAAATGTGAAACGTTTGGTGTGTATATTGTTGTATTCTGATTGGATGCCGGCCATATGTTTGGCCCATCTGCCTGCTCTCCGCTTCCGTTGCGTCAATTTATTCTAATGTGGCAATCAAGCTCCGGTGATATACCCCGCACTATTTGTTTTCACTTGTTTACATCGCAGCTTTCCACAGTCGTGCCTCATAAGTGTGTGAGAAACCTTTCATCCCACCTGTTATCTGGTTCACATTTAAATTTATGCACCAAGCTCCTAGTGTACTGCTGTCTGTTAGACTATTCAAGTAACTTCCAATGGAATCTTGAAAACGTGAACAACCTTAAGGTTGTTTTAATTTGAGAAATGCAAGTAGAAAAGAAAATGTCAGTCAAACCATGACACCATGTAACACAGGTGTCAAAGTGGCGGCCCGGGGGCCAAATCTGGCCCGCCGCATCATTTTGTGTGGCCCGGGAAAGTAAATCATGAGTGCCGACTTTCTGTTTTAGGCTCAAATTCAAATGAAGAGTGTAGATGTATATTAAATTTCCTGATTCTCCCCCTTTTAAATCAATAATTGTATTTTTTAAATCCATTTTCTGTTTTTAGTTCAAAAATCATTTTGTAAAATCTAAAAATATATTAAAAAAGCTAAAATAAACATTGTTTTAGATCTATAAAAAAACTGATTATTCAGGGATTTTAATCCAGTTAATCCTATTAATCCTTTAAAAAAAAAAATCTAGGTGTCAAAGTGGCGGCCTGGGGGCCAAATCTGGCCCGCCGCATCATTTTGTGTGGCCCGAGAAAGTAAATCATGAGTGCTGACTTTCTGTTTTAGGATCAAATTAAAATGAAGATTATAGATGTATATTATATTTTCTGCTCTTCCCCTTTTTAAATCAATAATTTAGATTTTTTTAATCAAATCTTTTTGTTTTTAGTTCAAAAAGTATTTTGTCAAATCTGAAAATAAATATATAAAATATTTTCTATTTAAAAAAATATATTTTGTTTAGAAAAACTAATGATTAAAAGATAATTTCCCTTACTAAGGAAAAAAGATTATAGATGTATATTATATTTCCTGATTTTCCTCCATTTAAATCCATAATTGCATTTTTTTAAATCCATTTTTTGTGTTTTTAGGTTAAAAATCATTTTGTAAAATCTAAAAATATGTAAAAATATTTTCTGTTTTCCACTCTAATATAGAACATAATGATTGAAAGAGATTTTCCCTTACTAAGAAATAAAGCTCAAATAAACACTTTTTTTAGATCTATTAAAAATGGAATATTCAGGGCTTTTGATCCAGTTCTTTTAATCCATTTATTAAAAAAATCAAAATATTATATCTAAAATGGTCCGGCCTACGTGAAATCAAGTTGACATTAAAGCGGCCCGCGAACCAACCCAAGTCTGACACCGTTGCCATGTAAGATATCAGTCAATCTTAAGAGATTCATTACTTTTCGTGTGTATGGACGCTTTTGTGCTTATAATGTAAAAAAAGGATCAGTACATGTGCTCGTACGATATTAGTGACCATAGAATTTAACAGACCTTATGGCAGACAATACTCAGGATCTGTCCTTTTAACCTATTTAACACCCGAAGCCAGATTTGGTGATATCATGCATACTTAAGCTTTGTACACCACTCGCTCTTCCATAATGATGACATCGACCTTGCACAATTTGAATACTATCACTTGAAATATGCACAATCACACATGGACACTTACATGAATGGCCTGTCCCACAATTATAAGGCACATCTCAATAGAACGCCTAATTCTTAAACAGTGTATAAGTCATATTAACGGTAAAAATTAACAACTGGAAGTATTTTAGGGTTAAGAGAATAAGTCCACATGGCTCTCTGACATTCACATGTATAAATGAGCTCATGTCTAACTAATGTGATCCCTCCTCTGGCCTGTCATTAATTATAACAGTAATATTCACAATAGAAATAGATGTAATGTGGCATTGTATAATGAATGAATGTTTTAAGTGGGAAGCCAACGAGCGACAGGAGCGGGAGGGAGGATTGTACCACTTCATCATGAAGAAATGGTTATGTAGCTACAAGGAATGGACATAATCATCGATTTGACATTTAAGTTCTCATTTAAAATTTGGTTGATTGTTTATGAATCATAAAATGAGTGCAGTACATAGCTGCAATCAACAGAAACACTGTAGAGTTAGTGAATTATTTTCACTATTCCATTATAATAGTATAAATCATATATAGAACCAGTGATAAACTAATTTAAATTCACAGCAACAGGATGAAAAGAGACACATTATTGGGTGTATGTAGATCATCAGTTAACAAAAAATATTCATTCTTTTTCCACACCACTTATCCTACTCTTTCATTTAAAAGGTCAATACCATTTGTTAAACACAGGCTGTCAGAATGTCTCATGTACAAATGCACAGGAAAAACAAGCTGCCCAGTGTTTCTCCTTATTTGCCCTAATCAAGTGGCCCTCTGTTATAATTGGCTAGATACTTAAAGTCCCCACAAAAGGATTAAAAAAACTGTTTTTTGGGGGGGGGGGGTTCACTTTTCAGCATGAAAAAATATCGTATTTTGCTGTTTAATATACCTGGGTATATTAAACGGCAGGGGTATATCAAATGGCGCACAAACGGGAGGCTCAAAAAAGCAAAAATCATTTAATATACCCATGTATATTAAACAGCAAAATACGATAATACTCACCTTTGCGCCCAAATCATATTGTGATTTACCTGTATTTTCACACATGGTAAATGGGTACTCGGTCGTTTGGTCGCCAGTCTTAAGGTCGCCGGTCTTTTGGTCAACGGTCTTTTGGTCGCCCAGAAGGTTATTGATAATTACCATTTAAATCGTTGCTCAAATTCCCTAAATACAAACTGCGAATTATTATTTAGTCATACTTAATGCCCTAGTAATTATTAGGCTAAAGAAAAGCTCCAAATTTCCCGTACTTTTATTGTGTTTTGTTGGAGAACTTGTTAAGACCCTGACTGACGTCCCTTCCTAAGGGGGCAACTCATGTACATACAAAATACAAACTCTTATACACACACGTCCGCTCAGTGAAACTGCTCAGGGCTATTGTTGGCTTTTATTGATGCGTAGACCGTGTTGTTTTACCTTGTTTTGTCGCCGGTCTTTTGGTCGCCCGTTGTTTGGGTCCGGGCGACCAAAAGACCGCGACCAAAAGTCCGGCGACCAAAAGACCGGCGACCAAACGGCCGCACACGTGGTAAATGATCTTGGTTTATAATTGCTTAAAATATTGGAGAAACCAGTCAACCGGTGGTCTGAATTATAGTGTTTTTGACCTTTAAAGTTTCACTGCATGGTCATTCCTTAATCGAATAAGAATCAAGGTTATTTTTTGTTCACCTTACCTTACCCTCTATAATACTGGGCAGGATCTAAGCAATGTCCCCTTCTGATTAGAAAAATGCCATGGCATGCTAACCCTTTGATCAGACTGCTTCTGGCTGCTTAACCATGCCACTCAGTCATCTCCAGATATTCCTGGACCTAGACAGACGCTAATTAGGACACTGCATGGATTGGGAATAGCCAAGTGCAGGTGAAGCCTACCGAGTAGCAGAACAGCGTTTCCGCGGATTAGTGTACCTAATGACCTTGCCGTTATCTTTTTTTTTCTTCCTCTCTCATTTTAAAATGCTGGCCACGGTACAAATGCTCATCCCTGAATATCCTTTTACATGTGAGTGCATTCAGCCGAGCAATGGCCGAAGTGGTCGGCATTGTAAAATTAGCTCGTGGATACGTTAAAAGTTGTTGCACAGCTTTTCACTCGGATCTTGGCATACAATAAGTTTGGAGGACAGTTATTTGGCTGGCCCAAGAAGAAAACAAATCGGGATTAGAGCATAATGTTGCACCCTGTGATGTATTGGTGGAATTAACGCAATAAAATAGACTTCTGCCTTTAATTTTCCTGCCAGCAGTGTCTGACAAAAACTGAACTCAATTGAACTTAAACAACAAGGGTGACAATTTTAGCAGCCCACGCAAGAGCTAGGGCAAAGGAACTTTTGCCAAGGGACATGATTAACAAAATAATTATACAGCATATGTCTTTAGGCCAACCTTTATACATGAGCTAATTTACTTGCAATCCACACTGCAGCGAAGGCCAGAATGCAAGTGAAATCGAAAACTGTTGTTATTGTAGTTGTTTAAAGTCAACGATTCAAGTTTCCTTTATATTACCAAACTAAAGGCCGAATTCAATGTATCGTTGTTGGGTTTTTATTTCCTGAATGGATTCAAAATCTAAATTTGAACAAAATGTGCTTTGATACTTGGTTTTCATGCATAGTAGTTAGTTCAGTTCAAAAAGACTATTAAACATCAAATAGGCTTGCATTTCTTGGATGTCTATGTAAGCAAATGGCTTAAAACTCTGGCCTGATTCGGAAAAAAAAGTCAAAAGGAATTACCGTTATTTAAAATATTTGATGTAAATTAGACTAACAGCAATTGAAACTCTATCAGGATCGCTCCAAATGGAGCCTGTTTTCTTTTCACTGCATGAAAGAGCGTCATTTCCAAGCAAAACATCCCGTTGAATATGCGGTCGACTCGTGTCTCGTAGTCTGATAGGTTTCCAGTTGATTATAAATGATATGTGGTATTGTATTAATCACACTTAGCCCCTGCCTAATTTTTGGTTTCCTACTCTTGGACTCACATCTTCACACTTTAGTCATTGGAACTAATCCTCAGTGTTTGCAAAAAAAAACCAAAACAAAAAAACTAATCCCTTTGCATAAATTTGTGCTTTTTCTGTAATTTAACATAGTGCCCAAGCCATGTTAAATAGAAAAAGGAAAGTAGTAATTGGTATCAAGAAAGTTGAAGCAATATATCTAAATTATTTAAGATCTTTGCATTTGAAGGAGAAATAAATGCTAGTCTGGTTTATAGATGGAAATAGTGGTGTTTTGATATACTGTATTTGGTTTAATCTAAGAACGAAAGCATATTGCGACTATTTTAGTAGGTTTTTTAATACTCTGTTTTCACTTAGCAGCAGTGCTCCGCCCCTCCCTATCCCCAACGAATAGCAGGGGTTTTCTGTCTCTGTCTTTACACCCTCATCTGCCCAACTAATATTCCTGTTAACACTTTGCATGGTGATAGTGGTGCCATTTGGTTTGCTTGTATTATTATTATTTTTTTTACTGATGTTCAAAGAAATTGGGACAACGTAACAAACCCGTCCACTTTTTTGGTCCTGAGAACACATAGGTATTTCTAGGAATGTACTGATTTCCTAATGGGATTTGTTCAATTACCAGATCTACACTGATCACAGAGGTATATGTATATAAATGTGTATATATATTTGTATATGTATGTATATAGATGTATATGTATGTATGTGTATATATGTATATGTATGTGTATATATATATGTATGTATATGTATATATATATATACATACACATATACACATATATACATATATATACATACACATATACACATATATATATACATATATATACATATACATACAAATACATACATATACATACATATACATACATATACATACATATACATGCATACATACATATACATATATACATACATACATATACATACATACATATACATATATATATATATATTTCAGCAACACGCTTATTTATTGAACTTATTTATTTATGTCTAAAATGTCTTTTTCTGTGTCTGTATTCTCACCCTCTTGCTACTGTGACAGTGAAATTTCCCGAATACGGGATGAATAAAGTTATCTAATCTAATATTTGGACGCTTTCTAAGAATCCTTTTTATGAGTAATTGATTCATTTTGACTGTTTATTTTGGGCAGGGGCCATGTGATGGCTATCTGCGGTTAACTCTTTTTTTATAGAATTCATTTGAGAAATCATTTTCATTTACTTTAACAGGTTCAATTTTATGGACTTAACCAAATATGTCAGTGGGAGTGTATGTGGATGCTGGGCAATTAATCGATGCCAACGCTTTAGGTTGCTGAGTTAGTGTGTACCTGAAGTGGACCTCTGAATTTGTAAAATTAGACCTGATGTTTACTTGGCTATTTATTCACCAGTCCTCTGTCAAAAACATGCGTCTGACATGTTTTAGAAGCCTGCAGAGAGACTGATTGGAAGCATTTGGGACCCAGTTGGTGCCCCGTTTATCCCCACAGCGGTGCACTTCCTCAGGAAGAGAAAGGCCCTCCAATGAACGTGGTGTTGTCACATGGATAAATAATCTGCAGATCTTTGCTGTTTGCTGAATGTGATGGTCTGTTGTTCCCCAGAAGGGTCTGTGTGTGCACAGTCCAAACAGATGCAAAATTAAAGAACAGCCAAAAGCACACCCATTTTAGGATTGTCTTTTACGGTCGAAGAAAACATCGTCAAAAGGCGGGGTGCCTGTGGTATATTAGTTCATAGGGTGATTGTCTTTCTAGTTCAGCGTATCTTTATTATTTCTTTTCTCCTTCCAGTTTGTTGGTGCCATTTATTAACATGTTTGCTTCGGGGAAACATCAATCACTCTTATTACATTTGTTGTGACCACATCGCAAACCATTTTTGGCTATGTGTTTGTAAACAATCACAGCCGCTTACTAACCACATTGTGGAACCGTATGTATATTTAAGCCGCTGACGTCAACAATTTAACCACATTGCGTTTTAGTGTGTGCCATCCGTGCCCTCCCTCATCTTAGTTTGGCCACGAATACAGTAAGGAGTTGACACCAAACTGTCAACCTGCAAGCCGTCATGCTCCTGCAGCCAGCCATGTGTGCATCTTCTTCATTCGCGGCCAAAATGTTTGTAATTGTTTTTTTTTCCCTAAACCACACCTGTCCTTCATTTTTTGTGCATATAACCTCTAAAGCATGCACATTGTATCTTTGACTGCATAGCGAGTGGAAACGAAGTGGGTGATGAGCAAAAAACACGTGGGGGCGGTGCGAGGGTCGTCTGTGGGGAAATGCCAGCCCTCATGTGGTTCTGTTTATTTTTAGCTCGCTTAGCCGTGTACGTTATCCATATCAGCTATTTCATTAATTTGCTTCTTTCTGAGAGAGTGCCTTCAATAAAAATACGGAAGATCCTGGCTTTTTTCTCCTGTTTTTCATATTCAATGAACCACATTGCCATCCATTTTCCACACAAGAGGGTATTGTCGTGGAACACAATGTTTTTGTGTAGTGGGGGATGAACGGCTGCCATTGTTGCAAAGCATTCCTTCAATCCAAGGTTTTACTTGATATAAAAATGAGTAATTCCATTGCGTAACAGCATTAGCGGTATTTAAATACAGCTTGTCATGGGAAAGGAGAAGTAGGGGAGGGGAGTTTATGAAGGCAGTTCATTGTATTGGAGGATATCCTCACTTTAACTGATGATGGTGATAATCTTCATTTACTGGTGCCACCAAGATCAATTGCCTCAGATTAGGGATTAAAGTGGATCAAATATCATATAGTTGTTCATTTAAAACAAGTTTATACGCAAATCGTGTTTTATCACAAGGTAAGCTGGATTCTCACATGAAATATCATATTAATGTCTTTAGCCCCTGACCTTAATCTAATTTAATCTAAGACAGAAGAACCCTGATACCAATCACACTGATTTCTGAGTTCATGAATTCTGCTTTTAAGATATTAGTTACAGTATTTGAAAAAGCCTGGGTCGAATCACGAACACTTTTAGAATATTCATAAGATAGCCTTAAGTGTTATGAATCTCGCCAGTGTATTCATATTTCCGGTAAAAATATCCGTCTCACTGTATTTACAACCTTAAGCAATAGCCTAACTCTCGTAAACAGCCGTAAATGGAGCTTGGCACGCTTCTAATTTGCGTATTTACATCTGTGTGAAATCTGCTCTTGAAAGGATTTTTTTTGTTCAAGTGCATCCTAGCAAAAAGAATCTTGTTCAAGGGTTTGATTCATTCATTTTCTGAAACGCTTATCTTCACAAGGGTTGTGGGGGGTGCTGGAGACTGTCCCAGTTGAGCAAGCATGTCATTTTCCATGTTTAAACATTATTTTCTCCTTTATCCATTTTCTGATTTGCATATTTAAATTCTTTGAGCATTGATCTGGTACATGAAGGTCATTTATACTTAAAGATTGCCAATGAAGGACGCAGTTTGAGCACTGTCAAGGAGGTTTGGAAACATTTTGTAAATGTAATGAAACGTGCAGATAATGAAAATCGTTTCGATAATTTGTTGTCCACAAATTTATTTTATAGTGTTCTTGCAAACATGAACGTGAAACACAAAAGGTCCGATGAACTTTAGTGTCATTGTCTTGACATTGTTCCCTCGTGAATACCAACAAACTTCCAGCTTGACTCTCCTTGATGAGATTACACATATAGAAGGAGTGAAACTTAACTAAAGTATTAAGTGAGTAAGAGCCAAGAGTCAAGCCGCCAAAGCTAACAGGTTTAAGGTTTTAAATGAAAAAAGTTAATCTTATTAAGGAGTCATACATATAAAGAGCGGTATTTCACGGTTTTGGATCCTCTTAATAACCTCATCGGCTCTGCTAAGGTTCAGGTAGCCAAGAAGGCACAAGGACATGCAGTGAGGGGAGTCATGAGTCAAGACTCCTTGCTTGTCACTGTTTTTTTATTTCTTTTACATGGGCAGGGTGTGGTAAAACAAATGTTAAGACGCTAAACCAATGTGAAGATTCATAGATGAATACATTTTGCCTAGGCGGCATCCTCCATCTGTTAGTCGAGCTCAAAACGAATCATTTGACTCTGTCATGCAAAGCATCAAAGTGCCATTTGCTTTTAAGCTATTTGAACCACATTTGATTCTTGCAACAAATTTCATACTGGAATTGGAATTCTTATTGTAGAAAAGCCACATTGTTGGCACTCTGCTTCACTGGAGAGTACCAAGCCACTGGGCTACAAAACTACATCATCTGTCCTCTTGACAAGAGAGTGTGACTTCAGCAAGAGCGTTTTTGTTCCCACTAGTATCTACATCAACAGTATGTCTACTGTAGTTAAGCATTTCATTCTGTTCTGATTAATTTTGCTTGCTTAGGTTAGAACTTTATTTCATCCCGTATTCGGGAAATTTCTTGGTTGCAGTAGCAAGACAGACACGAGACACACAAGACATTGTAGACCTAGGTAAAAAACTGGAGCCACACAAAGGAAGTCCACGAGGTGGGGACCTTCTGCAGACTGAGACTGAGGTCACCGCACAGTCCCTCAATGCGGTTTTCATGCATAGTAGTTAGTTCAGTTCGCAAAAGACTCGGGGCACTCATATGTTGAGGTACCACTGTACAACCTTTTTTGAATGAAAATTGTATTTGAAAATGACCAGAAATGAACATGTTCATTATTGAACAAGTGGAAAGCTCCCTAAAAATGAAAGAACCGATGCTTGCGGAGGGCACTGAAATGCAGGAGTCTGTTGGAAAAAATCGAGTGGGTTGGCAAGTAGAATAGGCTACTCGTATATTTGCAGGGTATCTTGGGATTGCTGTGATGTTTCAACCAGTGTTACAGTCCTTAGTTAATTTCTTTCTCCCACATTTCAGCTTGATGACTGCATTCCTTTGCACTCAATTGTAATTTCAGGGGGAATTCCAGCTTTTATTTTTAAAATATGCTTCTTATGCTTCCAGATGAAGGAGATCCTTCTGAGATTCAAAAGAGTTCCCGAGAGTGAGGAAGAGGATGTGAACAGAAAGAAATTCCTTTTCTCATTTCTAGTTGTGCAAGTACAGAAGCACCACATTCATACATGACATTTAGCATCCTGAATTTTGGTGCAATCTTGTCCATTGGAATGGTATTTGTTTACATCTTCTTCAAGCAGTGTTCTGTATGGAGATAATTGTGATGCTGATGTGCCCTAAGTAAGATGGATACGAGAAGGGAGGGAAAGGCTAGTAAGACGCAGTGAACTTGGACTCTTGACATATCGTAGTTGGGACAGAAGTTGTACTGTTTCCTTTTCTTTTGCCAATTTCACAGATTCTGCCTTTTCTCAACTTTTTTTGTGATGGGAGGATATAGTAGTTCACCTTGCATTTTTCCCCCATTTAAAGCTAGTGACTGTATCACATCTTGCCATGTTATTCTATTAGCAATTGTTGTAGTCTGACAAGTGTTTATCACGAGACACTGGTTCTGATGTAAAAACATTATCTGATTGATGGCTGTTGTGAAAGAGCACGTTGGTAGTAACATCCCACTTGACTGTTTTTATTCTCTTGCATTTTTTTAAAGCAAACATAGATGAAATTCTGACGATGCAATTTTACGTGAATTTTGCCCAAGTTTTCTTTTTCTTTGGTCCATTTTACTGATCTCCCCTTTTCTCCTCTACCCAGTGATGGCCTTGGCTGTACAGCAGTGCCAGTTATCCTGCCGCTGCACATAGGGAAGAAGCAAAGACACCTTGACAAACAACCTCCATTCCCCACCCCCCAAAAAGTGAAAAACATAGAGAGGAGGGAAAAAGGAAAACACACCAGCATAAACAAATGCGAACATGTACAGCGTGGAGGATCTCCTCATTTCTCATGGATACAAGATACCGAAGCATAGCACCCCCTCCACAACCCCGACCCCAACTCCTGCATCTACATCCCGCCCAGCGTCTTCTTCTTCACCCCCATCTTACATTAAACACCATGAGAGTTTGGGAAGCAGGCCCCACAGCAGGACACTCAACGGGTATGAAAGAGGGTCCAGAGTGGGATACAGCAATACATATGGAATCAGGCACCCTCACTCCTATGTGATTGGAACTGGCTGTCTCAATAACGTCGAACCCGGGAACAGGAGTCAATCCAGGCAGGAGGGGGAAATCCAGAGTCAAATTGACACTCCTTCCTTTGGAGAGTCATTGACCTCAGACAGCGGGTAAGATTAAATTATGTGTTGTGACATCAATACTGTAATTTGCTGACCAATCAACCTCCCACCTCCTAATTATAATCTTTGGCTATTTATTGAATAATTCAATTATATTCTCTGCTCTGGCGCCTTGACGAAATATCTGTCATAGAGCAAATCGATAGTTTTAGTCCTTGGAATTTGGAGCACGTTTTGAATACTAGTAGTATCTGTCACAAACAGTGTCTTTGCCTTGTTTTTGCATTCCTTTTTGTGTCTTGTTTTTTTATTTTCTACTTTTCACCAAGCAATAGTGGTTATGACAATGTGCTCTGGAATCTTAATAGGCCACATTGGACCTTAAAGTTATAATCAAAACAGCTCAGGGACAAGCCTCTGTGCCCCATTTAAGCATGCCAAGTGTTACACACTCAGATGTCATATTTACTCAGCCCTCCATATATGGCCAAGTGTTTTTCACTAAAACTCCACATTTATACCTAATTATAGCCTACTTTCCCATCAATAATACAGAATGTATATAAGATTTAATAAATAATGTATATGGAGCATGGGCTATATTTAGCTTTGTCTGGTGTTATGCAATGGAAGCCCTCTTGGGTAAGCGCGGTTAAATTCTATGATAGGTCTACAGAATGATAATCCTTGGACACACCTGTTTTTTAAGGGCTGATTCATTTAGCCATTTTGCCCTTTTTGTTTGCAATGTTTTCATATATATATATAACCACAAGCCAGTAAAATAATCACAAAGTAAATATCTGTTTTAGATTCTTGTGATTATTATTTTCCTTTTACTTTAAAATAACTAACCCACATATTTTGGCAGGTAACAATAGTATAGGATGTAATTTTCATCATTTTTTTCTTTTGATGGATTCACTTTTAGCAGTTTTGGTTTTGATAATGAATGGCCTGTCTTCTTTTTTATTACTGATGATTTGACAAATGACTACAACTCACATGATTACTTATTTAGATGATTCGCATAGATTTGAAATGTCAAGGGTGGGTGGTCGGTGACCTTAGCCTTGGGAGTTGTGCATATGTGGTTTGCTTATGGTGTTGATCAGCGGGTCATTTTGAAAAGGGCTCAAATGAGGGTGCACTGCTCCTTGTGTCAGCCACTCCTTTAACAGTAGTAATTAGCATTATTGTTTGAGATAGGTGTTGAAATAGTTCATTTCTTAAAAGGGGAGGCTTAATGCTAATGTCCTAATTAAGGGTATCTTTATCCTTTTGTGTACATGGCACAAAAATAATTTCAAAAAAAAAAATCTCATGGTCTTCTGTCTCCATCTAGTGGAAGTTGTATCGAACATTTGTTCTCTATTAGCAAAGTTTGCCCTGATTTTCCTGAGTAGTGGAACAGTGATACTTTTATTGCTCTAGGACACCTGTGTCAAAGTGGGGGCCCGGGGGCCAAGTCTGGCCCGCCGCATCATTTTGTGTGGCCCGGGAAAGTAAATCATGAGTGCTGACTTTCTGTTTTAGGATCAAATTAAAATGAAGAGTATAGATGTATATTAAATTTCCTGATTTTCCCCCTTTTAAATCAATAAATGTAAATTTGTAATCCTTTTTTTTCTGTGTTTTTAGTTCAAAAATCATTTTGTAAAATCTAAAAATTTATAAAGTAAGTTAAAATAAACATCGTTTTAGATCTTTAAAAAACTGAATATTCAGGGATATTAATCCAATTCTTTTAATCCATTTGTAAAAAATATATCTAAATATTATATATAAAATGGTCCGGTCCACGAGAAATTGACGTTAAAGCGGCCCGCGAACCAACCCGAGTCTGACACCCTTGCTCTAGGAATTCCATCCCTCATTTCTCTCCTTGTGTTTCCCGCAAAATAATTGTTAGCAAATTTTCAGTCTAGAATTTCTCTGATGTGATGTGTCCTTTTTTTAGGTTCTGTGATGGCAGCAGAGGTCAACAGATACAATCCAAGGATGTGTCCTTTTGGAGGAGGCGAGGCCAGGACTTTACTGTTCTGCTGGACTATGCGGACTGCCACGCAGGTGGACATGGGGAGTATATCCGAGCAGAAGGACCTCGAGAAGCAAGGGGCCAAGAGTTGCCCTCTGAGGAGCGTCAGCGAGTGGCCCAGGAGCGGCAACGTTGGGCAGCCCAAGTACAAGCCCGTGCTAAAGAAAGGGAGGCAGCTCTAAAACAGTGGAAGATGGCCACCGAGAGGAAGTGCCAGAGCCTGGGGACAAATGAGTGGCACCCAGCTGTCAGTTTTAGTCGCCAGATGTCGCGAAGTGATGGTGAACGTTGGGCACAGGAACAGCAGCGGCTGCACGCCAGGACACCAGAGGGAATGGTAGTCCATCCCAGGACCAAAGCCAAATCCCAGTCCATGCCCAGGATGCTGCGACCGGAGAGCCTGCAATATGTGGACACGGGCTCATGTGGTCAGGACGTGTACAGACGGCTTAATGGACACCCACTGTCACACCACGACCTTTACAGGGCACCCCGCTGGCCGGAGAATGGGAGGCCAGCAAGTGCCAACCAATTGTCATTAACGCCAAAGCCCCGCTTCACTCGCCCCCCCAGACCGCCCTCCTATGAAATGCACCAGCAGATTAGGGGAAGCTGTGAAGTCTTGTCTGGGAGAGACTCGGTTATTTCCCACAGCAGGGATAGGACTCCTCTTCCCATCATAAGAACAGGTGAAGCTCCACTAGACTATTTTGCACAGGATTCTGGCCCTCCAGGCTACATCCCTCCCCCATCATACAAACGAGCCCCCGTGATTATAGGAGGGCGCCGGGGATATGGTGAAATTGCAGTTGATTACAGGTAATGTGTTCTATTTGTATGGTTATATTAGGAAACTCTAAAAGGAAGGCAGTATCATGTTAAAGGAACATTGTAGTGTTCTGAATAATGATGGGATTTCTGAATTACCTATACACAAGCTTTGGGGGTGCTGAGATTGAGCATGAATTTGAGTTTTCAACGTCTGACACAATCTTGCTGTAAATCCCTTAAAATAATCTAATTTATCTAATTCAATTTGCATATTTTACCATTTTTATGCACATTTGATTTTATTGTGTAGTCCTATTTTCTCTATTGGTCGATTAATCATCAGGTCAGACGTTAATTTGAGCTGCATCCTCTCAAAATAGAAACCGGTAGTTCTTGATTTTTGGCCTCACTGTATTCCGTGACTTATTCTGGCCGATCCGGCACACTATTGATCGGCTTTGTTGTAATGAATTTAGAAACTTCATCACAGACATGCTCGTGTTGTGAAATGTCATCCCGGTCATTTTAAAGAGGTTTTCCTATTCTTTGCTAGAGGTTCATAGAAAAACACAAAATTCAGTTAGGCACCTTAAATAAGCTACCAATTTTGTTTTCTAATCAACCTGGGCTAAGAAGTTACAGTTTAAATCACCAAAATGACAAAGGTTGCCGATTTTTCGCATCTGTGTAATTTTATATTGGTAAATGTCGCACATCTATGTGTTTGTCCAATTGATCTAAAATATAACTCTGTCCATCAGTTATAGATATATCAAAATTAAGTTTCTGCTGCTAAACACCCCTTTGATTTATAAATTTGAATAATGTAAATTATTATTTTCATACCACTTTAGGTTTGTGTTATTTTCTTTAGCTCAGTTTTTTTTGCACATACATTTGTTGAGAAATTAACTGCTAAGTATGCATTCAGTCCTGGATCATGCACATTCATTGCCATAAAAGCAACATCATATGTCAAAATCATAGTGATATCACATGTAATAATTGTTTATCATTGTGAATGTTTTCCTAAAAGTCTTTGCCAGACAATGTAGGTCCAAATTCAACTGTGTTGTTTTGCACTTAGGTACAGAGGTGATATGTACCAGCAGATACATGTGGCTCCCGATGGATCACATTGGATTACTCGACATCCAGCAGCTCATTGGTCTGAGCCGCCCAGAGAGAAATGCATTGCAGTCCAGAAGCACCTACATCATCCTGTATGTACTTCACAAGGGTATCCAGGAGGAGGGGTCCAATATATCTCCTTTGATGATCCGCGCATCCGGCACATTTCCTCACCTCTCGGTGGTAATTCCCTCACCGACGCTGATAAAATACGTCACATCCGCAACGAGTTACCCAGCACCACCGTGTCGGAGCCAGCATCCAGCAACAGTGCCTTTTCGCCCCCATCGGTCGGGCCTTTTATCGCTGCCAAACTGGCTAGCGATGATAATCAGACATCTTCATGTGACTTTGACAATGACAATAAGAGGTGGCACTGCAATTTGCACAAAGCGACTGTCGATAACTTCTCAGCAACTGACCAAAATTGTAATACGTATTCCAAAAAGCAACTTCCTCCTCCATCCCCATCTTCAGCCTTCCAGGCCCCAGTAAGAAGGGCAGCATCCCGCCCAGGGTCTAGTTTAGATCAGGTCTTCGCAGAAACCATCACGCAAGTGAAAAAAATTGTCCCAGAATCAGGGATGGACAATAACAGAAATACAAAGAGAAGAGTGAGTGAGACCATCTTCTGCCTTGTGTCTGTTCCCCTTCACACACCAACTAACCTTAACAAAGATTTATCAGCAGATCAGAACAACAATGACACACCACGAAGTCTGACTGTGACCAATACGGAAACCTTCGCCGTAGGCCTGAAGGAGACCCACGCTTTGCGAAGCAAGTCAGTGAACGAGATGCCCATCCGAGTCCACTATTCACATTTTCATACCACCAGCACTTCCTCGCTGAGGAACTACAAGAGGGCTCCTTTAAGAAAGGAGATCATTGATGCTTGGGCACTTCAAGCCCAAGAGGAAAAGGAGATGTGTTATTCCGGCTCCTGGCCTGGAAATCAATACCGAAACCAGGAAACCCAGACTGGCTCACCCTTGACCGTGATCAAAAGTCCAGAATCCCAAAGCCCACCTGGAGGACAAGAGCCTGTCCACTCCGCCTCAGACACAACAACTGATAGTGGTGTAGGAACAGATAACGGTTCCTCCTACGGCTATCCCATGGCTGGCCAGAAAAACCTCAATCCCTCCAGCAACAGCGCATTTTCCCGACTTAGCAACAGCCCACCACAGCAATCCTTGCAACCTTCTGTGCCACACCTATCCTCCCCATCCAAACAACAACAGGATTCAGCAGACGCAAACCTAACCTCTCCAAAGAGGAGCAACTCCAGTCCTCCAGAGTGCGCTGAACAAAAGGCTTTTGGTCAGTTCCTCCTCAAGCCAGTTAACCGACGACCATTCGATGCTATTGGTGAGCTGGAGACCATCAATAAGGAGATGGAAGACACAATCAGCAAGAGGCGTCATGTTGGTCGGTCAGTTGATGATTTAGACGGCATGAATAAAAGAAATGCCCACTATAAATCAGGATTGCGTTTCCCGACTGGCCTTGAAGCAGGCAGAGAAGCAATGAGTCTTGCACCCGGACTCAAAGAAAAACCTGTTATCAAAATAAGGTCAAAATCATTTCCCTCGGCCAATGAGTTGGAATCCGTAGACACACAACAAGTTTTCTTCAGACCACAGACCAACATATCACTAACAGATAGATTAGGGATGAGCCATGGTACAGGTGTGAGACAAGCTGTGTCCGTATTGCCTCAAAACAATAATTCAAACGGGCTTTATAGGCAGGATATTCCTGTCCCTCAGGAGTCATTGCTAAGGGATGTTGGACTAACGGTTTATACGGAGAATCCATGTGGTCACGGGGACACAACGCAGCACTCGGCCCAGCTTGATCCCTTGGCGCTGTCTCTGGACTTTCCAAATGAGAGTGGCACAGTGCATGTGAAAAATGGTGGCATTCCTGAAGGCAGTTCTGAGCTACAGTATCCAGATGAAGTGTTCACCGAGGCAAAGGCTCAGTTAGCCAAAAGACCACAAAGCAGAAGTGAGATGAATTTGAGCCTTAATGGAAGCAGAAACGAAAATTATAAATTGCCCAAGAGTAAAAGTTCTCCGTCTGACATTCAGATGACCAAGGAGGTCTCCTTTCTGTTCAAGGATGATGCCAATGACAGATACAGTCACTCACAGTCTTTCAAATACAACAAAAATGAGACAAAAATCGCAGACGTGCACCTTGAGACCTTATTGATTCAAGCGAAAGAGAATGCATTACCCACAGAGGACATGACAAGCCTCTATGAGGTTAAATCTGCAAAGGGAATACCTGAAAATGAATCCATTGAGGAGAGAGCGGCCAGAATCTTGGGTATAACGGTTCCAATGGAGACTTTAGGAGTGTCGGAAAATAGCACAGAAGAGAAAACACATTTTGCATGTGAGAAAAATCAGAGTGCGTTTGAAGAGGCCAAGCAAGTCATTTTACCCGAACCAGAGATGGAAGAGGCCAATGTGTCAAAACTGGGGGATGGCGTGAATGAAAATCGCAGTCAAAGCTACAGCAACAATTATATTGATGTTGAGGACAAGAAAGATAACTTGGATCAATCAGCAATGGTGTTGAACTTTTCAGAATTCCCTCCTTGTAATCGTCCCGTATCCCTACTAACGACCTCTGAAGAGAAGCTACAACCAAGTAAAGCCGGGAAGAAAAGCACCAAACCACAACCTTCAAATAAATTCATCGAAGCCGTGCAAGATAAGCTAAATTCTACTGCTTCCGTATCTGCAACATCTTTGGGCAGCTCAACCACGGACAGAAAAGCCCGATTCAAAGAACTAGACTCGGTTTCCCGAATCAGACGCCTCAGCCTAAAAGGATCTGATTCCAATAGAGCCTCTAATTCTGAGAGGAGAGATGTTGGTAGACAGGAATACTTTTTAAAAGAAAAGCCAAAGGTTGAGTTTGAGGAGAAACAAGGAGATGAAAATGGTGTAAAGGCACTAAATGGAAGAAGGAAAGAAGAGGATGTGGTTCCTCTACTTGAGCTTGAAAATGCATGTGAAGCACTCAGAGAGAATTGTCACCCTTGTGAAGACAATGAACATATATGCAAAGAAGATGGGAAATCCAGGGAGGTAGAACGGACTGTTGATTTTGCACTAAAAGCAATAAAAGAAGGAGAGAGGGAAGATGTCGAAGTAAAGGCAGAGGAATCAGAGGGAAAAGTGGAGCTTAATGATATAGACAACACAGACAAGCACGATACAGCAGACGTTAGCAAAAGTCAAATGGCTAACGACGTTAAGATAGGCAAGTTGCCTAAAGCAAAGGTTCGCACAAAGCTGCAGAAACCTCCGCTGCTTCCTAAACCCCGAAGTGTTCCCAAAAGAGAAATAACCTTACCACTCAGTTTCAGTCCTGGGACCTTT
Organism: Stigmatopora argus; assembly: GCF_051989625.1. Taxonomy (NCBI): domain Eukaryota; kingdom Metazoa; phylum Chordata; class Actinopteri; order Syngnathiformes; family Syngnathidae; genus Stigmatopora; species Stigmatopora argus. The sequence continues at coordinate 7,594,062 of NC_135403.1, forward strand.
ACTTCCTCAAATGTGGAGGGTGAGGAAATCCTAAATGTCACAGGTGGGTGTAAGGATAATACTTGCATTTATTCCAGTGTACCCCTGATATTCCTATGTAAAAAAATAAATAAATCCATGACCTGTGCTAGTGAAAGAAAAAAGAATATACAGTGGTACCTCTACATACGAGCTTAATTCGGGCAGACTGTATCCAAGGCAACACACTCGTAACCGAACAAACAAATTTAAATTAACTTGGATTAATATTTACAGACACACTCAAACATTCGATTAATGTAACTTTACACAAAACTGAATTCTAATGTTGTTTTAATTTTTTTTTTTACCTTCTCCTGGCCGGGTTAGCTGTTTGCCACGCCTCCACCCTCACGTTCGCTATTGATGGGCTGTTTGCTGTTGTATTCCCTTCAAAATATTCCGAAAATGATGCACACAAATGTCCTCACAATAGGATAACGGATGACCACTTGCCAATGAGAAGTAGTCTCGAATGAGCGATCACGGGAGCTAACAGACTAAGGAAGGAATAACAGCCTACCCACTTATTGATTGTGGGTAATGAAGTTTTATTCTGAGAAAGGGTGCCATTGGCTATCGGTGTTGTGTGCACGAGTATACTTCATTACCCAGAAAGCCCTCTTTTTGCCCGCGCATGCGCGCTGTGCGTTTTCTGGTCCATGTGTAGGAGAAACTTGTGTGAAGAAATCGTTCAGTGCTCGTAGATATCTGTTATACACGAAAGAGATGCGGCAAAAAAAGACAGTGCGCTACAATGATAAACAGCCTCTCATGTCATGGCCACCTGGCTTTCTCGCATCTCGAATTTTTTCTCGTATCTAGAGCGAATTATTTGCTCGAAATTTTCCTCGTATCTTGAGCATCTCATAGGTAGAGCTGCTCGTATGTAGAGGTACCACTGTATTCACTTTTTGACAAATACACAGTTGAAATTAAGTCTGTTTTTCTTTTCTCATCAGACTCCTACGACCCAAGTCGAGTGGAGCGAGTTTAACCTCTGGATCTGCATTTACCACTGTGGAAATCTTTTTTTCAAATACTATAACTTTTTCCCCCCCAGGGAACATAAACATGCTTTCATTTCATTTTAAGGATTATTCGGCTGTGAGGCTTCCAGTATTGGCACATATCACCCCTTGCAAATCTGACTTTTCTGGTGCTGCGGAGCCATTTTTACAGCCACAATAAATGAAGATGCTTATTTTCCAAGCCCTGAGATTGGCTGGCGACCAGTTCAGGGTAAGCACCGCCTCTCAACTCAAATAAGATGGGATAGGATCTCACTCACGACCATTCAGAAGACAAGTGGTAGAGAATATACAATATATACAGTAGTAGAAGGATGGATGGACAGTTCTCCAAGCCTTTTTCAATCTCGCCCTTCCTCCCGTAACCACCATTATTTTATCCGCTATACCGAGTAAATTGCCTTTCTTTGAAATAGTATTGTTTTTGCTTTCTTTACGGTGCATGTCATTATTTCCTCCTGCGCTCAGCCTTTTGGCTTAGTGTTGAATTATGAATGTAAAAGCGCTTCAGCTCTTCAAAACAAAAGAAATGTAACAGGTTCATTCAAAACAAAGGCAACCGTATTGCATTACAATCAGTATTAACCTTCACCAAATGTAAATATAGAAAGGAATATAAAATTTTATCCAGATTATAGAAATCAATTAAAAAAAAAAACGTATATTTTCTTATATATGTTCGGAAAATCATAGATTTTCGTTTTTTTTATTGTGGTATTTGAGTGAGACACTAATTATGGAACCCTCTGTTCTTTATTCTTATACCTGTATGATAGCGAATGTACTCGGAGTGTCTGGGTTGCAATGAAAACACTGTGGTCTTTGAATAGCTTCACCCAAGAGCAATATAAATTATTGTACTTTTTTTGTTGTTTTTGGGGATCGACAGGCTTTTTGGTTGTATTTGAAGATGTCCCCATTTTAAGGAGATCTCATTTAAATGTCTGACTTTGAGCGTTAAGTTTTGGCAGGTGTCTGATTTTACAATCCTGATAGATTAACATGACAACCAATAATCCCTTCCAATACTTAAGGATGATTATTTTCATTGTGATTTGTGCAACACCTCTTTTTTCACTTTTAGCATCATAATTAGCAAATGCCACAAACTGTATATCAGAAGAGTCTACTTTGTCAACTAGTACTAAAAAGAGAAGTTCATTCAATATATATATGTATTTTGAGGCAGTAAAAGAGGTCTATATTTAACTGCAGGTAGTAGTCTAGATGTGTCAAAAGTGCTTTTATGCAGGAAATGATAAATATCATGTAGCTATGTTGAATGAAAGGTGTGCCTTGTCCACAGTTTCTCTTGGTTAACTTGTGTGTAAAACCTCAAACATAATCATTTACCATGAGCAGAATTGTTGGTAATAACAGTAATTATTGAATTCAAATTTACAATACTACTATGAATGACTATTTCAACCGAAGTTAGAAGACAAATGCTTCAAAAATGAATAACAACTACTATAACATGAAATATAAAATAGCCAATTTTCTATTTTTACCGGTAGACTGTTTTTTTTGTTATTTTTTTTATTTTGAAAGTATATTTTCCCATGGTGTCACCATAATAGTCCTTTATATATTCTTGACCGTGATGTACAAAGCATTGTAAACATGTTCAATCGTTTTATTTTTTACATATCATTCCATATTTTTGCAGGTTTTGATCAGAACAGTCTTAGCTTTTGCGATAGCAATACATCAAATTTGGGAATATACCAAACCAAACTTTGTGCTATGCATTTTTCCATTAACATTTACTGGATTTATAACCAAAATCCAAAAGTACTACTCCTGGATCCCTATGCCAGTTTGCTTGTTTCCTTTTTGTGCTTTTGTCAGGAAAATAGTTTTGACCTAAGATGTTGTTGGTACACAGAAAGTGGCGTCGACAAGGGTAATTCGTTTAAAGTCGAGTTTTGTCTTCATTCTGTTTTTTGCCTCAGTACCTACCTGTTCTTCCTAGTTCCAGTCCATTCTTGTTAGTCTTTTGTACTGCAAGTTATTTGTAACAGACTGATTGGTGCACATCTTGCTTTGATATTTTATATTTTCATACAGATAATAATATGTATAATGTTTTTTTTTATGTGCGGCATCTTTAGGTTTTTTTTGTGTGTGAGTGTGTGTGCATGAAATGCGTAACAAGTCACGGGGAAGTGTATTTGCATATACCGTTCTTTCATTTGGAACTATGGTAGTATACCGAATAAACAACTGTTATATTTCAAATAATGTATATTTTATTTTCAGAAGGTATTCTACATATTTAAAGCAGAATATGGTATTTTTAGATTGTGAAAAGGGAACTAATTATAAAATGCACAATGTTTGTCTATATTGAAATAGATCATTTAGAATGATCAGGAATAGACAAGTGTGTGCTGTTGTACAGTATTACAGACGATTCATAAATAAACGTATTTGCATGAAAAAAGTGTGTTTCTCCAGAGTGAATGTGATAAAATCAGTACATACTTAAGAGTTTGTTTAATTAAATTGAATACCTTTATTGTTATTATTCAAGTGCATACATAATCTTGGACAAATTAATTTACAGATAAGCACTTCTAGTACTTTACAACACTTGAATTAAAACGAAAAAAAATCTAAGTTGACCTTATTATCCATCAGATGGCGCTCCAGTACTTGAGACGACTTCATCTTCCTCACTGAACCAACTATCCACTCTTGCATGTATGTATTTTTTTTCCTTAAAATTGAATATATTCACCATAGTATTTTCTTATATCATATAAGAACACAGGAAAAATAGAAAAATTTAGCTTGGAAACATAAATCTAAGACCAATAATCACATTTTCTAAACATTCCAAACACATCCTAAAAATATTATTCTGATATTTGATAGATAGTATTTTAAAAGTATATTCCTAACATACCTGTAAATGTGTTCCTTTGAATCCAGAAATAAATGCATTATGTCATATAATAAGATAGAATACATTAGGTAGTATATTTGGAATTACATAATATACATATGTCTATTATGTATACTACATTAGGTATATCAATTAGGAAAACAATGCTTACGGTTTGTTTCATTCAAATATTATACATTTTACTCAAACCTTATGGCTGTTATTTGTGTTTTACATACAATACAAGTAGAATTTTTGAGATATGATTTTTAAAAATTGTTTCATTAGTTTAACATGGGTTTTATTATTATTGTAATAATAATAATAATAATAATTATTATTATTATTATTATGTTTATTAGTATTATGTTTATTATTATGTTTATTACTATTATGTTTATTACTATTATGTTTATTACTATTATGTTTATTACTATTATGTTTATTATTATGTTTATTATTATGTAGAGCCATCTCACCCTACCCTATTAATGTCATAACTTGCGATTTGGTACCCCCTTGTGTTTAATCCCCTCAATCACTTTTTGCACTGTTTCCGCCTTAAATTTTCTGTTAATAATTAGCTACATTCCTCAGGATTCAACAACAATGTTAACGTGTATCAAATGAATAATATTGTTCTTTTTATATAGTTTTATGAATGTTTTACTGCCATCGTTCCATTGCCTTCACATGAGCATTTAGGCCTACACTGACCTTTGACCTCACAGCAACGTGGTGCCTATTCTATCTGGTCACACAAAGTCTGTTCACATGACACAGGGACCAGAGCTCACGTTGTGCTGAAGATAACCCTGCTGCTGAAAAAAAAGTGCATCCGCTTTGTATCCACTCGTGTGTTCCCTGCAAGGGGGCCACACAAACCGTTATTCCTATGAGGCAACCAACCGAGATAGATTTCAAAAGTTTGCTTCTGATCTGATGTCTGGCTGTGCCAGTGGGGTAACACAAACTCCCTTATTCCATTTTCCTATGATCCTTTCTTCTGTAAATATTGAAGATTTCAATCTCAAACAGGAATCCAAGATCCATAATCACATTTTCTAAACATTCCAAACACATCCTAAAAATATTATTTTTATATATGATAGATAGTATATTCCTAACATACCTTTAATATGTTCCTTTGGGAAAAAAAGCATTCCTATTATTGCAAAAGTTCGCTTAACTTTTTCCAAATTATCTCTTGTGTTTGTATTTAAATGTCCTTGATGCTAATCAGTCTTTTTGCCTGTCTGGCGTGTTTGCTTGGCGCTGACATCAGCAGGACCGCCACCACCGTTTGCGCTCACCTTTATTAGACACAAAAGGTTGTTTGGAATTCGTGTGGGAGAGGACAGGGTTAGGTACACTGAGCAAACAGATCCTTCTTCCACTGTCGCTCATGTTTACTCACGATTGTTCAGGGCTTCTGTGTAGTGATGAGGAGAAGCAAGTGATGCATGCGTGTGTTGACAACAACAAGTGTTCAGACTAAGGTGGCGCCCATACGTTTGGTCATCATGCCTTAAAGAAACATATCGGCTTTAGTTTTGTACTTGCACATTTAAGGCAACGGTGTCAAACCCGGGTTGGTTCGCGGGCCGCATTAACGTCAACTCGAGTTCATATGGGCCGGACCATTTTGGATATAATACTTAAAAAAATTTTTTAAATCGGATTAAAAGAACTGGATTAAAAGCCCTAAATATTCAGTTTGTCTAGATGTAAAACAATGTTTATTTGAGCTTTTTTTTTCCTTAGTAAGGGAAATTATCTTTTAATTATGTTTTTCAAAACAAAATATATTTTTTAAAATTGAAAATATTTAGTTCATGTTCAGATTTGACAAAATACTTTTTGAACTAAAAACAAAAAGATTTGATTAAAAAAATCTCATTTTTTTATTTAAAAAGGGGAAGATCAGAAAATAAAATATGCATCTATAATCTTCATTTGAATTTGATCCTAAAATAGAAAGTCGGCACTCATGATTTACTTTCTCGGGCCGCACAAAATGATGCGGCGGGCCAGATTTGGCCCCCGGGCCGCCACTTTGACACCAGTGCATTAAGGGGATCAGCAAAATGAGATGTTTTAAAACTCAAAACCGTCAAAAATTGTTTTTTGAGGGGGTTGATGGAGGTTATTTTACAGTGTATTCCCTCCTACTAACGCATTCCACAGAATAGATGAGGATGTTAGCATTGGTTTGGATGCAATGACACCCCCAACTTTCCCCCAAAAATCTAATATTTAATAAACATTTTAAAGTGGACATTTTCAAAAATGGCATTTTATTTCTAAATGCAGGTGGGGACCAGTAAACATCAAAATTGAAGGACACTGGCCTGGCAAACATCATTTTGAAGTCAGTTTTGAGGTACTATTATGATTGTTTTGACCATATTAACATGATATCTTGCTATAATTTTTTTAAAGACATTTAATTACCATTGTTTACCATTTATAGTCAGGTCTAAATAGTTGCAAAAATTCCTATAGACATCTTAACAATTTAAATTTCTTTCAAAATGCGAGTGAATGTATTTCTTTATTCTCAACTTAACTCCACGCCGGTTATAAAACGCACTTGTGCAAACATTAGCCTACGTCGTTGTTTATTTGCCTGTAAAAAGGTTTTGATCATCCATTCACGGATGCACAGGTATTCCAAATCCGTTTTTTTAAAGACTTTGTTCTTTTTAAAAACATCCTGAAGCTATCCTAAGTCTCCACAGGACTAGAATGTTTCTAATTAGATGATTTTTTTTCCATCCTCCCCATCTTCCCATTTCCTATGCAGCATCTGATATTGTTGATCTTGTTTTTCTTTCGTACTTCCTGAAAAAAAATGAATGGCGTCTCTGTCATGTCATAGAGCGTAGACTTCTGGGTCGTCTCCTTCCTGTTCTCCGCCTGCCTTATCTCGTGCACAGTGTCTGGCCTCCTTCGGTGTCAGACCTCTGCCCGCTCCCCCACTGTGCAGACAGACAGATAAAGTGGGGGGTGCTTTAAATTAGGCGCCTCACACTTTATTCATAGCCACCTCCCAATGAGTCGAGCAAAGACAGGAAGCTCCAAGGAGCTCCTTCCTTCCTCAGACTGGGACCAACGGGAAAATTGTCAGAAGGCTGTTGGTTTTTAGATGCTCAGAGCTAAAGGAGGGGTGGTGGGAAGTCTTGGTGGGTGTTCAGTGAGTGGTGTTAGTTACTTGAGGCATCGCCATGAGGTCCTCATTTCTTTCCCCACTGGCCATTACTGTGACAGGCTGTTTACTATTACCGACAGATTAGGTTTACTTTAGGACTGATGTTGTTTTAGCAGGCGAAATGTAAACAACAACATACTGTTATAGATTAATGCTACCTTGAGGATTTTCTCAACACAGGCTGAAAATGCAGGACACTGTATTCTCTTAAATCTTCAGGATGAAAGGAAGAAAGATAGATGATTTGGGTCCTGCTGACCCTGACCCTGACTTTGACCTGCATCTCCTATCACACTGAGCTAGTGCGTTTGCGGTCGATTGGTCGCCGGTCTTTTGGTTGCGGTCTTTTGGTCGGCCCGACCGCGACAACGGGCGACCAAAAGACCGACGACCAAAAGACCGGCGACCAAAAGACCGACGACCAAAAGACTGGCGACCAAAAGACTGGCGACCAAAAGACCGACGACCAAAAGACCGGCGACAAAACAAGGTAAAACAACACGGTCTACGCATCAATAAAAGCCAACAATGGCCATGAGCAGTTTCACTGAGCCGACGTGTGAGTGTATAAGAGTTTGTATGTATATATGCATTGTCCCTTTAAGAAGCTACGTCAGTCAGGGTCTTAACAAGTTCTCCAACAAAAAACAATAAAAGGCCGGGAAATTTGGAGCTTTTCTTTAGCCTAATAATTACTAGGGCATTAAGTATGACTAAATAGTTATTCGCAGTTTGTATTTAGGTTCCGGGCGACCAAAAGACCGGCGACCAAAAGACCGGCGACCAAAAGACCGGCGACCAAAAGACCGGCGACTAATCGACCGTGTACCGAGCTAGTGTTAGTACTTCCAGGTTTGTGCCTAAATTGGATTTTTTTTGGGGCATGGGTTGGAAAATAGTTTAGCAGGAACTGACTCAGATTGAAGTACTTTTTATGTGATACTGTCACAGTTGAAAACAGAAAATGTGTCCAGTTCTTTTTTTTTTTTTTTACAATCCATGCAACTGAGCCTAAAAAGCAACCCCCCCCCCTTTCCCCCCCTTCGTCTCATAGGCCCTCTAACACACAACCTGACGCCACATAGACACCTCAAAGCATACATTCTCGTAACACTACCACATTCACTCCTCATGTCTTTTGTGCAAGGGTTGTGACCTCCCCTAACAACATGTTTCCCCGCCTTTTATTTCAAGTATGAAGGTCACAGGGCTTTAACAGGGGGAGACAGTCTTCTTTCCATGCTGTTTGCGGACATAAATGTCCATTCAGATGTGAGGACACACAGGACTATTTGTCATCTGTATTTGCAAACAACTGCCGGCTGTTTTCTTAAATAAAAACGGACAGTTGATGAAGTCAATCTTTCAGTTTGTTCTACTCCAATATACATGCATTTTTTTAGAGTAGTTATCTGGTTTCTGCTTAAAAGAAAAAATAATAATGTGCAGTTAACACGTTGTAGAATCCATAAATTGATTGATTGTACAAAGTCACGATTTTGAACTTGGCTTGGTCATAAATCAAAGCCTAGTTTTACTGCTCTTTACACAGAATGCATACCATTCACTTTACTATCCCGTCAGTTTTGTTTTAACGTCTTTCGACCGGATAATGGACGCCAAAGCCAAGACAGCATAAATGTGTAGTGCACAACTCCCCCACTTCGACTCACGACATCTCTCATAGTGCTCAGTAAGCGATTGTGATACGAGCCAAGAAGGCCACAACTGGTGGAAAGAAAAGATTTAATGTGTGTGGTCAAAGATGGAAACCTTTGGCTTGTTTTTCTAGTCGATCACAGTCATACAAGAGACTGTTTTATAAAAGGGTTGTCTGTTTTCCTCCAAAAGGAAGTTGGGAGAAATAGCGGCAGAGGATGTAGAAAAGGAAGTGTGTCTGGTATTCATAGGAACATATCAAGCAACCTCTGGTGAAATGTATGAATGATTTGAAAGGGGGCAGGGGGCACTAAATACATGCCAGAAAGCAACTCTTTTGGCTCAGGCCATTGGACAGTGTTTATTTTTTATTGGCTTACTTCCGTATCAGGTCTTCCTTTGGTGTTTTAGAGAATGTCAATGGGAATTATTTTAAGTTACAAAAAGGGCCACCAAGGACAGTTTTATGTAATGCCATCTCTGGTTTAACTATATTTAAGCTCTATACTTCATGCATATTAACAGTATTGTTTTGGGATCTCAAATTTTTTAAAAAAGTTCAAAATTGGGAATATTTATGGGGTCGACAATTTTTCTTATTAATCAATCAAATCAAAAGCCTTTATTGTCATCATACACAGCTGCGTATAACAAAATTGGTGGTGCTACTCCACAAAGTGCGTTTTCTCAGTAAAAAAAACCTAAATAGTAAAATAAAAATATAAAAAGTCACAACCTGGCAAGGTAGATTCTAAAATATTGCACAATGTAAGATATTGCACATTGTTATTGCACAGAAGGGATTGTGTGTCGTGCTAACGCAAGTTTAACTTAAAGACTCATCTGTGGTCATGTTTTAATAGCAGTGTTGGTGTTAGTTAGTGTAATCTACTAACTAAATAATACATTACGTGAAGAAAAAGAACAATATGGTTACATGGAGACAATGTTGGAAGTAATTTCATAAATTATGCACAAATCAGTGCCTTTGCTATTATTTGAGCATGCAGAGATGCATTAGAATTTAGTCTTAATAATATGAATATAGATTGTTTTGTTCCCCACTTCATTTTAAATGATTACCCAAGCTATAAAGTATCACTCTTTGACTCTATCTAACATGGTGGTGGGATTTTGGGGGGCAAACACACAAACAGATTCATGAATCATCCCTGAGTGATGGTGTCAGCTGGACTTTTGTTAGCAACATAATGGGGTCTCCATTTTTCTCTAAACCTGACTAGTTTTTTTAATAAGGTCTTTTCTGACTGTCAGGGGGAGATGGCACCCTGAGGCCAAGGTCAGGTTGTCCAACAATGAGTAAAAAATATTTGTATTTCATATTTGCTTATGGGATCCTTAAAGTCTTTCAAGTTTTAGGGTGATTCTTTGTTTTGGCATGAATTATATATATTTTTTTACAGGGCAATTTACAATATTTACACATTCATAAACATTTTCACTCGCTTGTCTGTTCCTTGTTACTAACACGTTTTATTAGCAGTAAAACATGTCTCAAGTTAACTCCTACATGTGAATAAACACCAGGCACTTTAAATTCAAACTACTTTTTCTTAAAATATATTTAACATAATACCAAACTGTAATTTAATCTAAGAGACTTTTTGGGGGATTTACTTGGAAAAAAATAATGTTCATTAATGATACATTTTCAAAGTTAAATTTAAAAGCTACATTTGTAACTGTTAATCAAACTTGAGATTTATTCAGCAATGTCATAACTGACGGTTGACCGCAGATATGCCTGTATGTAATGTATGAATTGCCCAGAAACTAGGTCACAAGCTACAACATGTCCTGATATGATTAATGCTTCTGTTTGCCCTCAAAATGATATATAATCATACCGCTGGACCTGTGGTCAATTTAATTAAGAATACTACTAAAGCCCAAAACTCACACTGAGCTGCAAAATGTAATTTTTGATACTGAAAATACTGCAGCATCTAGTGTTTTTTTTCCATTTCATTGTTTGTCTTAGTGTTTTGTTCTTGTGATTGCCCATTGATTTCACCTGTTGTTGCCTGCTCCTAGTGTTTCGACCAATCCGCTGCCATTTTATAGCACTCTTGTCTGTTTGTAGAAACGCCCTATTTTTTTATTTTGGTCTTTTTCAAATCATCTTCTACGTTGCATCATTGCATTTCAGCTTGTTCCTGATCCATTAGTAAGTGAGATAATCAGTCTTTTGCTAGTACTTGCTTGGAAGTTTGATATTAAAACAACACAACTGCAGCATTTCTACACAAAGAGCAGCTTGTTTCAGGCACATTTTCTCCTGCAATCAGAAAACCCCCCTCTAATATGATTAAACCCCTTTTCCAGTCTCTTAATCTAATGAGTACCTCAAACAATATTGGATATACATCATCAGCAAGCGCAAAACTAATACACCATCAGCCTCCCTCACTGCGTGCATTTTAAAACAACATACACGGGGCCCTTGTGGAATGCGTCCATATCACCCTGATAAATCCTAGCTTTTGATTTACCGCTGTGGAAAAATGTGCACTCTACATGGAATGTCTCACAGTGTTTGTCGAGCTCATACAGTATGCGAGCGATATCGCCTTGAACACGCGCAAAAATGAATCTAGTCATTGTTAGAGAAGGGGCAGAAAAAAAGAGGGTAAGCCTTCCAATAATGTTGGTTTTGTGTTGGCCCGGACCTCCCTTTTGACATGTGAGGCTTTATCTTCGTTCCACATCAGGAAAAGTCTGCTCATAGTTATTAACGCTGACCTTTAGGTGCTTGAGCTTTTGGAAAAAAAAGCTTTTAACAGAACAAGTTTGAACTGTGCATACATACAAGTTCATCCTCGGTTAAACAAGGGAGATAATTGCGATGGAGTAAATTCTTGTCATTAGAAAACTTTACTCATGGCGTGTCTTCAAAGTATGTTTGACGAGGCTTTACGAAGCACTCCCAATTTATTTTGGAGTGATTAAAATCAAAGCCATAACAAACCCAACATTCACATGCCCTCAAAATAAATAGCCCGTCAGAACCATTTGCCACTAACATTGGTTAGTTGGAACTTTATTTCATCCCGTATTCGGGAAATTTCTTAGTTGCAGTAACAAGACAGACACAAGACACACAAGACATTGTAGATCTAGGTAAAAAAACTGGAGCCACACACAGGGAGTCCACAAGGTGGGGACCTTCTGCAGACTGAGACTGAGGTTACCGCACAGTTGTTGTTGCACAGTGTAACTCAATCTATATTCAAAGTGTACCTTGCACAGGCCTCTACTTTATCTCTGAAAGGTGCCTGAAAACAACCCCCCACCCCCAATCCAAAATATGACACACTGTCATCCCCCAGTTCAAGGCCTTTAAATCCTCTGCCATCCTTTCATGTGAAGAAAGTGTCCATTGTTTGCGGTGTGTTGTCAAAGAGGCCTGTACGTAGGTGTGCCTAGGAGTTGGCCGCTTGGATTCATAGAAGAGGAAACATCACGATCGGGTTGTCATTTCCAGCCTTTTAAAGTTAAATTTTTTTTTACCCTTTCTCTGTCAAAAACTAGACAACTTTCTTACAAATCTCTTACATTGTGAATGGACGTCATTTGTATTGACTGCATTATGCCACATAAATTATTTTGTCTTTAATTTTTAGAAACTGGGTTTTGGTGTCCAAACGCTGCTGTTGTCATTTGGCTAGGGTCCCATTTTCTGATCTGTAGTTTTTTCCATTCATGAGTAAATTTTAAAAAAAAGTTTAGTCTCATTTTGGCATGTTTTCAGGAGAATGTCGAGGATTCTAAAATACTAACATTATTTATGACTGATACCACACCAAGAAATTATATTACTTAATAGAACATGTAGCTGACATAAAGGCACATTTTCAAATATTGAGAGATCTCATGAGGTTTCATGAAACAGAGACCACCAGAGACGCTGTAAATGAATTATTCATCCTTGGAGAATTCCACATTTGGACTGATTCGAATCTCACCTGTGATGCCATCTTCGTCCACCACAACCCCTTCTCTATTCTCTCCATGGTGGTCTTTTATTTTTTCAATGTCTTTGAAGCTGAGCCCTCCTCAAAGGACAACCAACTTAGCCCGAGTGACAGAACCGGCTTGCCTGGTAGACATCAAATAGACAGGTCCCCCTGATCTGACAGTGATCCAAAAAGCCCCCCCTCCCATCTGCAAACCCCTGTTTCTGTACCTCTTAACCCAGCCATTCACATAAACTTGAACCATCCTTTGAGCTTGTAATTAGAACCACACTGACTGCAACATAGTGGAGTTGTTTGGGCTACAGACGTGCTTCAGGGGCCAAAGGCCGAGATGGTTTTTAGACCATTTTTGTGGGAACGAAAAGACCCTACGAATGTGTTCGAGGGGCTTCAACTCTGAGACAAATCTTCCTTCATTCTATAACCCAAAATCACCATTATGTTAGCTTTAATAACGCCATTAGAACTCTTACTCCATGCAACGTATTTGCCTATTTCTTGTGAATTCTGGCGCACAATATATTTTTTCCTATCTCATGTTATTCTTGTCTTATCAGCCGTTTTTTAATTAGGCTTTAATTTTGGACTATCACAAAAAATGTATCCAAAAGAAAATGGCAAAGCATGCTTAGAGTCAATCCTTATGTAATGTGTAGTCTGAACTTTACATTCTGTATTTTTAATTGAATTTTAATACAGTGCAAATTTAGTGCTGAATCAGTCATGGCACCAACGGACTCATCCTCCAGTTGAACCTTTTAGACTCACTTTATGAGCAGTTTTAAAAGGATTTCTTATTGTGACATGCTTCCCCGTGTCACTGAGTAGAAGTAAGCAAACACAACCGAACTGTTTTTTGCCTCTTTGTTTGTTTGACTGGTTACAGCATGACATTTATTAGCTTGGTCTTCTTTTTCATTTAGGCTTTTAGCTCCATTAGTCTCTTTACGTTGGCCATTTATATGTCTCGGAGTGTTTATCTATGTTGACTTGGGCACACAGAGGGAAGGGCTGTGAAAAACAGGCAAATGAAACACGGCATGCCAGAACTAGTCACTCAGCAGTCGATTAGTGACAACTTGACGAGCCATCCTCTCTAAAATGTCAGTCCGGGTCTCTCGGCTGGGAAAAACTCCCCCTGATCATCTTCACTGTCTAAGAACACTGGTTGATTACATTCACTAGTCCTCTTAATTGCTAATTCGCCTAATGGATGTGAGGTGAATGGTCTGTGTGTCTATGGGAGCCGCCGGAGAAGCGTTGAGGGGCGGAGGTCACAATGTGGAGACCTCCCCCAGGGGAATTTCTGTTACGTCTGAGCACTTTACAGGATTATTTAGGCTAACTTTCATCTCCATCGCTGCTTTAGGAGTTTTCAGAGTGCTCTGACCTCTGATCTCTGTCCCTGTTGCCTTAGCCTCTTCGCAGGGAAATTCCATATGAAGTGTGTCTCTCGACCATAGTCGAAAGTATCGTTCTGGCTAAGCTCACCGCCACGTTTGACCACAATAAAGAGGCTGGGTGTCATTATAGGACTAAGAACCTACAAGGTCAAGTTTGCACAATAGGTCTTTTTCAGGGAGGTTAAGAGTGGTTGATGCGGCAGGTGAGTGTTTTTCTGGGAGGCTCTCGGATTCAACATGCAATCTTTGCTACGAATGTTAAATGCTCTAAAGCACAGGTGTCAAAGTGGCGGCCCGGGGGCCAAATCTGGCCCACCGCATCATTTTGTGCGGCCCGAGAAAGTAAATCATGAGTGCTGACTTTCTGTTTTAGGATCAAATTAAAATGAAGAGTATAGATGTATATTAAATTTCCTGATTTTCTCCCTTTAAATCAATAATTGTAATTTTTTAATCATTTTTTTCTGTGTTTTTAGTTCAAAAATCATTTTTTACCATCTAAAAATATATTTAAAAAAGCTAAAAGAAACATTGTTTTAGATCTATAAAAAACTGAATATTCAGGGCTTTTAATCCAGTTCTTTTAAATTTGATTTATAAAAAAAAATCTAAATATTATATCTAAAACGGTCCGGCCCACATGAAACCGAGTTGACGTTAATGCGGCCCACGAACCAACCCGAGTCTGAGACCCTTGCTCTAAAGCATAACTTCTGAAGTTGATATGGCCATGTCATCTGCAAAGACTAAGTGCAAAATTATGTTTTTTGCTTATATGCAATTTAAAACGTCTACAGTGTCTACACCATAAGTAACAGTTGGAGTACGCCTGAAAGTCAACTATTTGCCTTACAGTAAATGTCGAATGTAATGTTGTATATTAACAGAAATAAATAATGACTGTTAAAATGTGGGGCAGCCCAGTGGGGTGAGTGGTTAGCGCGTTAGCCTTACAGCTCTGGGGTCCTGGGTTCAAATCCAGGTCGGTCCATCTGTGTGGAGTTTGTATGTTCTCCCTGGGCCTGCATGGGTTTTCTCCGGGTACTCTGGTTTCCTCCCACATTCCAAAAACATGCATGGTAGCCTCCTAGTGAGGATAAAGCGGTTCAGAAAATGAATGAATGAACAAATTTAAAAATGCTAGTTTAAAGTTGCCAGGATACAAACGCGAACCCCCTCGTGCTTCTCCCACGGGCTCCGGTGTTCACTGGTCAGTCCGTGGCTGGGAGAAAGAAAAAACAGAGGTAACACACAAGGGCTGATCAAAGTTTAGCCGGTGCCCTGCTGTTCTCCAAATAAATCCCCCTACTGCTGAGCTCTCAGTGCCAGCCTTGTTTCAATAAGTCTCCCTTATTGTACACGCAGCCAGAGGTCTCTGAGGCGCGCCGTCCACTGTGAGCTTCGAAAAGGATTACATGTCTAAATATACGCTGTGAGAAACTTGGAGTGTGTGTGTGTCCGTGCGTGTGTGAAAAGCATTTTGTGATTCTGTTAAATTAAGCAGAGTCCAATAGGATCAGTATATGAAAAGGGCCCAGATCACACTGGTGGCTCTTGCATTAGAGGGAATTTAACAGCAATACCACTGTGTACCTACTGTGCATAGCTTCAAGTAGATTGACTTATACAAGCCACAATGTTACAATATAAAGATAACTCGTTTAGGGAATTAAATGTTGGCTATCTTATTAATATAGTTTTAGCCTAAACAAGATTTGGGGAAATGGTTGTTAACATTAATAAATGATACTAATATTAATGATTCGTACTTTATACTATTATGCTGAATGATGGAAATTTGTCTTCCAGTCTGGAAGAACATTCTTTTGACTGTGTGGGTTTTTAAAATACATCATATCGTTTGTCAATCTATGTTTTGAAAACATGAAATACAAATGGGCCTCTGGCTGAAGCTTTCTTTGAATATAGCAAGTAACACCAGCAAAGCAACATGAAAAATGCATAGTCAGGTAGAAAACAAAATTAAAACGTTTAGTCTTATTACAATTTTATCTACTTTTTTTCTAATCGGACAACTCGAGAATCTTTTTAAAAGAGCTTTGTGATCGATAGCTGTTTTCTATCTGGCAAAATGTATCAATATATTTGGCTAAGCTGCTTGATTCATTTCATTCTTCTTGCCATTTCTCCATGAGAAAAAAAATAGATGAACTATTTCACACTCTATGTACTTAAAACTAATTCTGCTCATGATTTGACCGGATTTTCTTACATGCTCGTATTTCACACTTGGTATTAGCCTATTGCTTGTCATGGAAACAGGACCATGGATAAGCTTGTGAGGCGTCATATAATTGTGTGAGCCATGGAAAAAATATCTAGCTAAATATTCCATACAACTCAGATACACTTAACCTCAATGTCATAATTTACTATAGTCAACAGTTCAAAAAAAGTCATATTTCTTAATTTGTCGGGCACAACCTGTTGCCAGTCATAAGTCAATTTAATTGCCTTCTATTTACTGGAGTTTTTTCTTGTTATAATGCCTGATTTTTTTTTCTAACAGCCAGACTAGTAGTCTGAAGATATGGCTACCCACATAAACGTGGTTAAGAGTTGCACATTGTCAAACCTGATGGAAGCCAAAGCCTCCAATGAGTAATTTTATAAATATAGTGGCAGGTGGGACTTGTTGGACATGCCTACTCTCTCCTTTACAAATGGTGGCTAATGTTCCTGACCTCCTCACCCCATTGGGGGCCTCGGCAGCTGGGGTGCCTCAACCCCTGCCACCCATACCACGACTCCCTTGTGTGTGTACTTTGCTTGAATGCGTTTTATGTCTATCTGCGTGTATACATTGCCACATGGTCACCTGAGTTTCCTTGGTCCCTAGTCATCTTTCAGCTGTGCCCCCAACAACACATACTCCGTCTTATGTGTAGTTCAGACAGTGCAGCTGCCTCCCATTCACAAGAAAGCCTTTTGGCAGCAGCTCTGCGCCAATATTCCCAATCTACTACTGGGAACAAATCAGCCTTGTCCGAGCTATCCAGAAAGCTTTTGTGGCAACGGTCTGCTTATGTTGTGCGAATAAGTCACAGTACCATATCATGTAAACATGCCAGAAAAATGGCTGACGGTGGGGTGAAGAGATGCAGAATCCTTGGTTGTGTGCGGAATGTTATCAAGATCAAGATTTTTTGGGCAACGGACATACAGCTGGTTTTAAGAGATTTGAGGATGAGTCTACTGCTTTTATTTGGAAGACAGTTATTGCAATCTCATAATTTATTTGTTCATGTTTACCGTCAGGATTGGTCTTTGTTGTTGTTAATTAAACGCACGTTCATTTATCTTTCGTGGCGTGCATTCTCGTAAGGCTTGAGGGAATTCCTTGAGCGTATCCCAGCTTTGTTTGAAAGGCAGATAACACCCTAGATTGGTCGCCAGTTAGACGAAAGGCACGCAGCGAGACAGATGACCATACGCACGCACAACCGTACTACCACCAGCGGTAATCAAACCCTCGATCTCAGAACTCTGAGGCTGTCGCGCTAACCACTCAATCACCGGGTCGCCTAGCACAATAATTATTTCACAAAATATATCATCCTAAAAACAGAGGCCAAAATGTAATTGCATTTCAACAAGCGAGCTCTATTCTGGGGAATCCTGCCAGAAACGCATTGTCATTCAAGTGGAAAAGCATTGCTTTGTTACTGATATGGAATAATATCCGCCATCAATTTAAGCCCCAGGCAATTGCATGGATTGCTTGTCCTGTTGTGTTTTATTCTTGGATTGCAATGTTTGGTTAAAAATTACTTCCATGCCACTTGTATGCCACTTCATGTTCTATTTACTGTCAATAAGATGCAAGGTTCAGCAGATAACATTTCTTAACACACATCAGTGAAAGTTAACTTGAATGTGTGGTTGTATTTCTTGACCTGCAAAATGTTATTAACCACTACGCACTTGTGGTGTACTTCCTAGTGCCATATTCATAATACTAACCTGCTGAGCAGTGAGGAAAAGTTGACCACGACCTGTCCAATGTCAGGCGTGTTTGAATAGTTAGTTAAAAAATAAATACATAGTTGGTCCAGGAAGAAATCATTCCCATTCCTATTTCCAATTTTAGCAACATACTTGCTTTGTCTTGCAGATTTAATTTTATTCTGCCGATGAATGATTTTCCATCCTTGGATCATCGATGCATATTTGTAAATAGTAATATCAACCAACGTCCGTGGTTAAATGCTCTGGGTAATTCTTATTTTTCTATTGTGATAATCAATAAATTCATCATTTTTGGCTGAAAATTGGAGTATCATTTAATCTAAATATTAGCACTATTACTAACCCGATGACTGCTACTAAACCAGAAACATGTTATCAATCCAGCTGAGTTCAGGTAAAAAACATTAGTAGATGCAAGTGAGAACAAAAAGTCCCTCCTGGCTTGCCGTTGGGTTCGAGCAGCTGCGAGTGATTCATGACTACGTCCTGATGTGTGTATTTAAGCACCACGGAAGTGGTAGTCATTGTCGGATCGTCCTGCGTGATACTGCCTACATCGGTGCAAAGGTACTGTTCTCCATGCTCCGGTTTTGTTTCGTTTTGGGATGTACAAGTCCTTGTTATTTTGTAAGGCGTTTTGAGTCATTAAAGTTACTATCATGAGCACAGTTCGTCTCGTCCCCTCCTGCTTCCCCGCTACTGGGTCGAAATCCCTCCGATCACGCCACGACGTCTCGGCGCGATCGTACCAGAACCACCATGTAACTTCTGGAGAATGTAGACAAGTGAATGTACAGTACACAGTGTGTTGTTCCGAAACAATGTCGTGTGGGCCGTATGAAAAAAAGTCTGAAATTGCTTACTTTGAAATGTCACTCAATCTGGTATTTGGAAAGACTTTGGCAGTAACAGTTACTGCCAAAGTCTTTCCAGTTTCAAACAAAGTCTGATCAATCAAAGTCAACCATTTCAAATGCTCTGTCTCCTAGGGTTTATCGAGGAAGCGATGACCTCTGACTCCTAACTGACAGCAGGTCCTGAGACAAGAAAGGGTCAGTGGGGTCGCAACAGAGGCTCATTCACACCTCTCGCTACTCCGCTACAGCAGAGTTGGTGGGGGGTTCTCCTCCCTTGTGAGCCCCCGGTAGCCAAACAGCCCTCACATGAAAAAGCAGACAAGAGTCAGCGCGACGATATCAAAGCAGGTACCATGTTTGTCTGGAGTCTAGACGCAGAAGTATGTGCCTCGGAGAATTCAGTCTTCTTTCTAATCTAACGGGGCTAATGGGCTTTGTGAATTGTGTGTTGTCGAAATATGTAGTGTGTATTATACTACATTTTCAATCCTCTTCTACTACATCGATATTTCCAAATGCTACTGGATTACGTTTGGTTTATTTGCCAAGCTCTTGATCATCGTGTTTGTGGTGTCTGTTTCTGTCGTTGGCCATCTACCAGTACAGGGATATTCTATATCGCTTGTTCTATTTTTGAGTTGGTTCTTTGATTTTGGTCAAATAATACTGTAGTTTAGTCACCTAAGGGGGAAAACTATAATTCAAATAGGAAGAACTGAGCTAAAATTCAAACTAGGAAGCACTTAACTATCAACTATTGGAACACACATCTAATTCTATACATGCGTTACGCATTATTTGATATGTTTAGTACAGGTTACGGGCTAAAAATGTTAACATATCACGTTTATGGATTTCGTTATAGCCACTTTAGTGTTAAGCAAAAATGCCCAATACCCAAAAATAATAGAATGATCTTTTATACCTGCTATTATGTGAATTATGTATTTTTCTCATAATGTTCCATCTCTTTAGTGTAGTCTTTGAATAGATATTTCAAAATCCTTCACATGTCAACAAGGCCAGTGTTCCAAAGTGTCATGTAAAAGGTATCAGTTTAAAATAATGATCAGACTTTGTCATCAGTCCAAGGTCTACTTTCTTTGGTGCACTACAGTATCAAAGCAACACAGTGCAGGATATCACAAGAGAAAAGCTTTGATCTGTTGACGGCCTGTTGTCTGTGGGGCTCAACAGCAGACCTTTCATCTGATTCAGAAGCTGGCTTGTACTATGCCTTGTGTAATAACATGATTACCAATAATAGCCCCTTGAGAAAATTGGAGGGATTGAGGAAAGCCTTCACACAAAATGTGCATGTCCCCTATAGGTTGGGTATTAAACTTGTCAGGCCTCATCCATACTTTACTTTTAACACTGTCTCGACTCTTCTACTATATGAGCAGCTTAACTCACTCACATTTAGCTGAAACTGAAAAAAACTAACTTCAATGCTACAGACATTGTAAGATTAACATTTTTTAGGAATCGAAAGAACCAGAAAAAATGTAATGCTTTTTCACGAGGAAGCCATAAGTGCAGAAAATCAAAACAAACAGTCTTTTTATGCGTCGTCTCTTTATTTAGACACCATAAATAACGTGCTAAGGATAACGCATAGTCTACATTCTATCCTTGCATTATATACTTATTTACTTCAACGCTCAGGGAAGAAAAGGAACTCCCATTTCCTTGACCACATTCCACAAGAAATGTGGGTAAATATATATGTATATATACATATCATAAGAGCTCCTGCCCTTTCGTCTTGTGGCCCCAGAGTCTTAATGACGTAGATGCTGGACGGGGGGCCCTCGATACAATCAACAGGCTGAGGCCCAGGGCTCAAATTATAATCAGCTTCAGTTTACACTCGCGTTTGTTGTGGGCCGATTAGGCTGTCCCAAGTCAGACATCGTGGTTGTACTTTCCTCCATCAAACGACCAGCATCCTGTGCTTGAGCGCAGCCAAGAAAAGCCTCAAATAACATTGAAGCGAGGAGGAGAAAATGTGGCTTCTGCGGGTCTGCCGATGAGCAGGCCTCAACCTGGCAGCATGTTTGTCAGCACAGACAAGCTGATATGGTCTCATTTCCTTGAAAACCACTGCCACACACATTGACTCTGCTTGTGGCCTTTTTTCCTATTTCCCATTTTTTTTAAACTTTGTCCTCCCAATGATTTGCTGTAATTATGCTCACATATTCTCATCAAGATGGAGATTTTTAAAGTAAAAATGACAGGAAGCAGAGCCATCTTTTATCTCTGTGCAACTTGGCTAAGACTCCAATCTTCTGATTGCATCTGATGTGACGCACAAGAGCAGACATTTAGCAAAATATTTGTCCTTTTCGCATTCTTCCTTTGCCTATCAAAATCTCCAACTCCAGTACCATAGGTACCCTCTTGAGTACATTCCATGGCATTCCTCATTTCTGGCAGACAATAACCGCAAATATACATATATACATCAGCATATCCTAATGTCTAAAAACATGAAAACAGAACAAAAAACTTCTGAAACAAATTTGATCACAGGCTCAGAGAATTTTCAGCACAGCACTGTGGTTTAATTGAAATAAACTACAGACAAGTAACACCCCCCAACACACAAGGATTAGTCAAAGCTACTTAAAGGTCCTGTAACAATATTTCTATATTTTCTAAGTACATGAAATATGTTTCACTATAAAAGCATGACATGAACTGCCTGAGAAAAGTATTTTGCAGAATTACTACAAGCACCATCGCAAAGCGGACTGTAGATTTTCTAGTCTACAATTATTGAATTTCAACACTGACATCTTTTTTTTCACGGTTTATAGTCAATGGTGCTTGGCTGCTAAACAATTGCGAGTTATCTCATTTTTTTAATGCTAAAATACATTTACCCACCACTGTGTTTTGCAATAAGTGCATAATCGTATTTTTTTTTATTTTTAAACAGCATTGAGGTGTTTGTAAAATGTGACCGACTGAGTTTGTTCCATTAAAACTAGAGTAATGTATACTTAGTTTTTTTGTGGTCCATACAGGGCTAAGTGCTACAACAGACAAACAATATTTTTAGCCTTCCCTGGTTACAAATACAAGGCAACTTGTTGCTAGGCGGAATTCAGTAGGTTTCTTGCCATCCATAGCTTATTGAAAAATGGCATATTTGTGTGGCACCCAATAGGATATTTGAAAAAGAAGTTATAGGGTGGGGTATAATTTTGCCAATGTTATTATTGTGTTTTTATTATGGTGTGGTATAGAGCTATTTTTGCCTCATTATATATCAACAGGGGGCAAAACGGAATCGTCTTGGTATTGGCTCCTATCCCAGTTTCAGTGGTGACTGGCTGTGGACATTTGTTATACTGTTTTTTTTGCCACCGTTGATCAGACACACATGGAGACCATTTGGGGCTTTGTATTTTCATTTATATATATATAGCCTACACACATGGTGTAAAACTTCTCATACGACGTAGGCAGAGAATTCAGGGTCAACTCACATGTTTCCCTGTAAGTAAACAGGCTGTGCCACTGTAATTGCTACAAGGTAGTTTTGGGAAATTTGTACATTCTGACATGGACATTCTAACCCTCTGGTTTGAAAGGAGTGCCTCCAGAGAATTGCATAGAGTGAAAAAAAGTCTCTCGATACAATAACAAGAAGTGAAACAGGATACAGCGCTGTGGGGCTGCGGTTGCCTTATTGATTTGATTTATT
Organism: Stigmatopora argus; assembly: GCF_051989625.1. NCBI lineage: Eukaryota > Metazoa > Chordata > Actinopteri > Syngnathiformes > Syngnathidae > Stigmatopora > Stigmatopora argus. The sequence continues at coordinate 7,616,837 of NC_135403.1, forward strand.
AAGTTCAAATTATAGAAAATATTTTTTTTCTTGTCTTTCTGTCGGACACAGAGTCCCTGTGAGAAAGCAGAATAATGAATCTTTCTCTGCAGATGGCTTTTTGAATGAATTAGATTAAATGACTGTGTCTCAGTTGTCACATTCTCTAACCCCATTCATAGAAATCACTGCTTACTTCATTGATTTTATTCATGAATATCATGTACTATTAATCTTATGCCTCTATTATTACAGCCCCTATATATATATATATATATATATATATGTGTATTTGTATATGCATGTGTATGTGTGTAAATGTGTGTATATATATATATACATAAATAAATATATATATATATATATATATATATATATATATATATATATATATATATATATATATATGTATATGTGTATTTGTATATGCATGTGTATGTGTGTAAATGTGTATATCTATACATATACATAAATAAATATATATATATATATGTTTATATATATACTACATATGTATGTGTATATATACATATGTATATGTATTTGAATATACATATGTATGTGTGTGTATATGTGTATATCTACGTATATGAATGTGTGTGTATATGTATGATGTATAGTAACAACAATAACTTACATGTTTTGATCCAAACCAGATTGAGCAATTCTCTTTTAGTACTAAACCCTTACGTTCCCCTGTGGGGATGATATCTGCAAGGAAATAAAATAAATTGCAGCTTAGTGGTCAGAAAATGAATAATTTTTATTAAGGGTGTGTTTTTTTAATCTTTCGTGTGGCGCCAAATCACTTACTTGTCTTTCCATGCTCACATGCTGTGTCAGCACTGAGTTGTCATGCACTGAGTGCTCTCAGCAATACATACCCCATGCAGTTAGTATAGTTAGAAAGGGATGTATGATTCCATATCGTCATTTTCTTAATGTAGTGGCCCAAGTTGCTTTATTTATTTATTTTTTATTGAGCACAAAGGAAGGGGGGGGGGGAAAGGAAAATTGCACGATGATGGTGAGAGGGCTTAGCAGTATTTTTGTTATGTTTACAAGGAAGGGAGAAAGCTTTTCTTACTTAAGATACTATAATCCTAATATTTGACTTCTATGGAAGTTGAAATATGACTAACAGCATTTAATTTCTGAATTTCCTCTTGCACAGCCGTTGATGCAATTTAAACGGCCCGTGCTGCTTTTCTTGGATTCACTAGCACAACTTTAATAAATGCCTCTCGTTACCATTAATGACTTTGGGGGACCCCATCCAAAAATCTTCACAGAGAAAGTATCACTGTGGTTGCTGCTTGCCGAGGTGATTATGCAAGAACTAAAATTTTGAATAAACAAGCAGACCCCGTAAACGCGGGATTACTTTTTTTTTTCTTCAAGTGGCCTATTTCCTCTCTTGGATGATGAAAATATTCCCCGCCACACCATCTTCACTTCAGCAACATTGCATTCCTTTCAAGAGAAGGACTTAGATCCTATTTCTGTTTGGTTGATCATTGCTGGGAAAAGAACCAGCTGCTTTACTTTTCTTGAAAGCCATATGTTCCTATCTTGAAACATCTTAATACATCTGATGACATTTTCATTTGCATTGTCGGGTGTGAATCATCTGACTCCCGCTATGGCACAGATGTCACAATCCACAGCCTAACACTTTTTTGCTTGTAGTAACTATTATAACTATAATCAGAGCGAAATTAACTTTCAGGCTATACTGGTTGTCGGATTTGGCGGTGTTCTGCTGTACCTTCTACAGAGACCCACTTACCTTTGACATTATAGTCAGTTGCCAGGGAAATGTGATATCCAAACATACAGAGCTTACGGAGTGTTGAATAAGGAAATTTGCTAATGCATTGAACACAAGCGCAACTCTGTCCTTGTTGAGGAACACACAGCTTATCAGAAATCAGTGCGATAGGAAAGTGAAGGTTCCTTTTAATAGTGCTTTTCTAACATAGAAAATATGCATATTTTAGGAACCCAAATTGTTACCCAAACTAAGGTAGTTAAGGCCTCAACTTATTCTGCACTTTTGTAGCAAGAAATAATGTTAAAATAAGATTCATGAGACACTGAATTTATAAGATTCAAGGGAAATACGATGGCCTAATTTACAATATCGTGAGGAACAGTTACTCATTTTTTCATTTTAAATTGCATTTTTCTGAAGTTGGGATCTTTTAGTACACGTGTCAAACCGATTCCGCCGAGGACCGCAGTGGGTCCTGGTCTTTCTCCCAACCGATCCAGTGCCGACATTTTAACCAATCAGGTGTCTTCTTCTAAAATATGTAGCACCTGACTTTAATTAACTGATTACACTTGTAAAAGGTATCCTCTTGTTGAGTTGGAATGAAAACCTGCACCCACTGCGGCCCTTTGAGGACCAGTTTGACACCCCTGTTTTCGTAGAACACCCAAATAGCATGCACTCTGATGCACGGTCATTAATACTGGAAACATGTAAAAATGGTGGTTGGGTTTTAAAAACAGATACGTATATTTAATTCATGCTGAGGTTTTCATCAGCACACACAGAGTGATACTGGTGGCATTAGTTGTCTTTCAGTAGCGTGATCTCATTGAAAAATTGATAGCGCATTCCCAAAATGACGCGTGGCGATGTCATCTGAGCAATTGAAATTTTACATTTTTGCTTTCCATCTTCACCGTCACCATGAGAACGTGAGACCAATCTGCAACCCAATCGTTGCAAATTTTTGTCACTGTACTTCAGATCGGATGAATATCCATCAATATAACATTGTCATATTTAATTTATATACCAGATTGCCCCTGTTCAGTAGAACACGTGCCTTTGTGACCTTCATTTGGCTATAGTGAAAGCTTAAACGGAAACCAACAAAACCATATGGAAAAAAACAGTAGCTTTTGTACATACACACTCATTTCACCACAAAGAGTCAGTATACTTGCAAAAAAACGCAAACACTCACTTAAACCAACCAAAACCATTTGAAAAAATGGCGTAAATTCATAACTTGGGTCAGGTCAAGTGAGTGACACACAAGCCTGTAATTGTTCTTACTGACGTCTATGTGACTGGTAATGGTCAGTGTGGACAACCACAAGCATCCCCAATAATGTGTCACGAGGCAAAGCCTTGACCCTCCCTCCCTACGGACAAATGGGGAGTTAGAGATGATAGAGGGGGGGGGGGGGGAAGAACAAAATGAAGTGCAGTGTTAGAACCAATCATCCCCCACCCCTCCTTTAGCCTCACTGGTGCCAAACTGCCGGGTCGCGGTGGCGGTGGCGGTGGCGCATGTGGTGCATGTCTGCATGCTTTTGTGTCTCTGTGATACTTTGTGTCCAAGGGGGAAGAAATGGAGGCAGCGGCATACCTTGGGGCCATTACTTGCCCTTGTCGGTCATAGTACAGCACATTAATTGGCTTCTGTAACTGTGAGATTACCGGTTCCCCGACCAATTTTTAAAAGGAGTAAATTACTTGTCATCCCTGTGTACTTGGTTGCATTGAAACGTTTGTTTTATGAACCTGGAAAGTACTGGATAATATCGAACAACCAAATCTTCAGGTTGTTAAAATATCTAAATATAAACACTACTTTATGTGAGAACCTGCTCAAATCACAGCAGAGTATGCAAACAAAAAGACTAAATAACTGCCTCAGCAACAAAACTAAATGGCCCCTGGAGGGAAATGAAACGGCCCATATACTAACACATTGGACAGATACAGTGAAGGAAAGTTCTTCTCAAAGAAGCTAAATATCACGATGAATTATGAAAAAGTCACAATGGGCTGAAACAGCAGCCAAGTGAACTCTTTTCATGTTTTTATAAACTAGTAGACACATTCCCAATTGTGTTTGCAGTGCCGAAGTGACCCCTTGCCTCCCTCTAAACATTGACTCAATACAAAAGTTTCCCTCATAAAAAAAACACTGCTCTTTGTTTCTCATGGTTCCTGCGGTGGGTAAGGACTGACCGATAAAGACGAGCGAAGCCAACAAAGCTCCCCTGAGCCCGTAATTTCTCCGGTTTATCAGACCGTTCATCCGCCCTTCCTCTCGTCCATCCCACACACAATAATCAGGCGTGTGGATCAGCGCAAGAAACGCCCACTGATGCTTGTCTCAGTACGCAGGGGGATTCTCCTACTCATCTGCAGAAAGGCTACGGTTATCTGGGGGTGTGCATGTGTGCACCGGATCTTGTGCCTCTGTGGTCTTAACGTCTTGGAAATCTTCCTGGACATTTGTGATTCATCAGTGAGTTTGCATGTTGTGTTGGCTCGCACGACTTGGCCGAGAGGGTCCGATCTATTTGATGAAATCAGCTAAAGCTTTTTCTCCACTAAATCCCCATTACCACCTATGCTTCAATTCAATTAGTTTTCATAATTCCTTCCACAAATTGAATGGCATACATGTTTAAGAAGGAATAACTTGGTTTCTATTTGAAATGAAGATCTTATCCCCACTGCTGCTACCTCCTCATCTCCTCCATCACTTCCTTTGGTTTTGTGTGATTTCCTTTCATTTCCTCAATAGTCACTGAATAAATCCCCATGTAACCAAAGTCCATGTGGAGATTTCCTTGGTCTGGTTTGCTAAACAGATTCCCTTTTATAAAGCAAACGGGAAATGGCAGACATCAATACACAGATGCATTTGTGCAGCAAATCGTACTTTAGTTTTCAGCGTGTCCTTGCACAAAGCATAAGGCCATTGGTTCAAGCGTATATTAAGGCCAATTTAAACCAATGGTCAGCATGGACAAATATGTGACAAAAGACTAAAGTTCATTTTCCCAATTGTTTCTGATCCAATTTAATTGTCTGTTGTTCTATTAATGCATTGGACTTTGACTTTATTTGAATTGTATTATTTGTATACAAATTTTGTACAAGCAATTTAACATACTATAGATTCCATGTTTTGTCCACAAGACTAAACACAATGTTTCCGTTTGAGATTCATTTCCCGTGAAAAGTGACAAAACACGGATTTTGAGGTTTATATTGTGCATGTGTTAGTCCCATATACATATTACAAAAACAGCATGGCATACTGTGAGGGGAGGTAGTTACTTGAGTATTTCCGTTTCTCTGCCACCCGCATGTAGACTCCTGTTTGGAGACGGAAACTGGGGGGCCTTGTGGATCATGTAACTCACTTCAAACTGGTTCGGCTGGGCCGTGACAAGGAAATTGATTTTTTTTCTTGTTGTTTTTCTAACGGAATGCCCCGACACGGCATATTTTCCTGAGTGGCGTAGTAGAACCAATGAATTTTTCCACGAACAGAGAAGCAATATTTCACATTTTTTAAGTTCTTCCTTTAGCACAAACTAATGGTTAAATTCCATTTTTAAATAGGCTTCTCATAGAGTAATTCTTACTTTTAGGGAAACAATCTTTCAAGAAATGGTAGGCACAAAGAGAGGTTGAAGAAAGTGGATCACATCAGGCCTGCCACATTACTTTTTGGGGCCCACAAAACTAAACCATGTGTGTGGACTCCATGTATAATGATAAAATTCAAATTAAGACTATAGATATATAGAAAATATTTCCTTTTTTTTCGCCCTTGTTTTTTTGTTTGCATACGTGCGCTTTCTCCGGGTACTCAGATTTCCTCCAACACCCCCAAAATATAAATGGGAGGCTGGTTAAACACTCTAATTTGTCTCCAAGAATGAGTGTGAACGTGAATGGTTGTTCGTCTCTTCACACCCTGCGATTGGCTGACAATCAATTCAGGGTGTCCCCACCTACTGCACACAGTTGGCTAGTAAAGGCTCCAGCACCCTTATCGACAATAAGGGATACGTAAAATGAATGAATGAATATCACCAGTCTGATGTGAAAGAAAATTCTTTAATGTTTTAGATTTTTTTAAAGAAAACCAGTACTCCAACTAAGTATCCTGTTTTAATTTCTACTTTTACAAGGCGGTTGTAATACTCTGCTTGTCTGTGTGAGTGAATTTTAGCATCTGTAGTTCATATCTGTCACTGTCTTTATGAAGCCTCAGCCGCAGAAGGTACCCACCTTGTGGACTTCCTGTGTGTGGCTCCAGTTTTTTTTACCTAGGTCTACAATGTCTTGTGTGTCTTGTCTGTCTTGCTACTGCAACCAAGAAATTTCCTGAATACGGGATGAAATAAAGTTCTAACCTAATCTTTATGAAGCCTCAGGCAGCAGAACCAGGCTCCTCCTTTTCCTTTGACAAAACACCTGTATTTTGTGACTGACTACCAAACAATAAGTAGGGTTTATTATCTTAATTCTTCCGCTTTTCTTCTGTTGACTAGAACCTCACACGTGCAACTTAACATAAGTCATAAGTCGGAATCATGCCTCACTACTGAAGGGGAATTCCTCCCCCTTTCTCACAAAGGTACCCGTCACTCAGGTTTTCCACTTATCAAATCAAACCTGGCACATAAAATAGGTGCCTTTGTCAGCATACTCTGTGGGTGGGAGGTGAAGAGGACAGAGGGTTATTCATGTCACTCAGAGGTTTAGAATGTGGTGAAGGAGGGACTCTTTGGTTGTATAACATTATCATTGCAAGGGCAAAGTCCTATATTTTCCTGTGGTGTACTAAAACGCACACTAACTTGCACTGGACTGTTCTTGTGTCATCAGTGTCATGTAATTTATACTGGCCAACAGTAGTTGGTGTTTAGTTACACACTGCAAAATATGCAGGGGCAGTACAGCATGTTAGTGGTTAGATAATCTGCCCCATGATCAAGATGTTCAGGATTGGATTTTTTCCATGTCTTTCGATTTGGCGTGTCCATTTTCTACCTCTTGTGTGGGTTTTCTTCAGGTACAGACATGTGATTTATTTGAGGAAATGCAGTACTTATATTAAATGGATTTAGGGGATGTATTGTTAGGGGTGATTAGCTTTCCCAACAGTGCAATGTGGGGAAAACCGAGATGAAAACAAAAACCTGATATTGTAAATCATCCTTACCTTTTCTAATAGTGTGTCTCTTTTTCTCCAATATGCCGACCACTGTCTTCGTAGCTTTGGAAAATGTCAGGCCCCGAGCTGGCAAAGGATAAAGGGGTTGTGGGTATGAGATGGGAGGGGTATGAATAGCTTTTCTGGTTGGTGCCGGGGGGTGTGCGTCAGGTCTTGAGGCCAGAGCGTAAGAACAGCGTTTTTGAGGTTTCTAGACAGCATATTTGTCTACCATTGCTACAAGTTCAGTCATAGTTCATGAAAGCACACCTCAATTTGACATGTACATGCTTTATGATACATACACAGCTAAGAACTGTATGCATGTACAGTGATCCCTCATTTATGGTGGTTAATGCGGACCAAAACGCCTGCAAAAGGTGAAAAAACTCAAAATAGGATTAGGCCATAACTTTGACATTACACAAAATTATAGACAAGATAGATTCTATTCTGGTTTTAAATGGTAGGCGTGCTTGTTAATCAACAAAATAGCATCCAGCAGTAATATAAGCTCAAGAAATGTTTTACTATACAAACATGCTGTAGTTGTCAAGAACACATGCTCTTTGACCAATAAGGTCTGATTTACTTCTTTAATTACAGCATGGCCCAGGGGTGCAGAGGTTATTTCACAAGTTGTCGGTGTGGCGCTGCAGCCTATGATCTATCATAGCAGGAAAGTCTGTGGGGTGGAGCCCAGACGTCTTGAGAGAGAAACGAGGGCACATAGGTGAGAATAGAGGGAGGTAACGTGACCTAGCCAACGTGATAGTAACAGAGAAGAGAATGGGTTTATAACCAGGTTGGGTGGTAGCAATGACATGGATCAGAAGTAGTGACGCCTTCAAACAACAATGCTCTGTTTCGCCTCTAATCCACTGATTCATCAGCCTCAATGGAGGATATTTGATAGTGCATGACAATGAAAGCCCAGACTGCCTGCCTGCCTGCCATGGGCTTTTCCTTAGCAGGCCAGGCACGACCTAATGTTCTTGGACAACTAAACTTATTACTTTACATTAACAACGCACATGTACAAAACTCATTTGGAACTGATGTCGGTTCATTTCAAGTGAATGTTGCACTCTAATATTGACTTGCTTCAAGTTATGCCAGTAACCAATGTACACTTGTGAATTGATCATATTTAGCCCGTGCTCTGACTAGAGCTTTTAAATCTCTGTAAATCTATGTGTAATAAGAAAAAGAGTAACATCTTAATGACTTTGTCATGTGTTTTGTGGGTGGATTTGAATTTCAACACCAAATAGATATCTTGTCTTAGTTCCTCTTGGAGTTTTAGGTCAGTCTGGCCTTAGAGATGTTCTTTATACTGCAATTAAATGCCTTTCAAGAAAGAAAACTGCAGCCGTAACAAAATCAAAAACAGTCTGGTGTCGAGTCAATAGTTCTCCAAGATCACCAGCCTGGGGTTCAACTTTCTCGACGATGTGTGTGGTTAGAGTGCCCAGGAGGTAGCTAGGTCTATTTTGCAAAATGACGCTATAGGCAGAGTTCTCTTAAATCTTCTATCATGGGAAGATTTCTGGTCCAATGGATCCACTATGATAAATGTGCAAGAGACTCATTTGCAAAGCATGCTTAATACAACCTAAGTGTACCTCATCGAGAGTGCTACTGTGTTGATTATAGGTTTGAACCCTCTTCTGACAAAATTTTAAAACCCTGCCTCAAGTTTCTTCGGCAGCCTTCTCATAAAAAGTGTTTCCAACACTATGTAATAAGACCTACCAGTCCCTCTTAATGGGTGGGTAAGTGTAACGTCATCATCCATGATTTCATCTTTGATTCATGCTCATTTAAGCTGATGTTCATTTTCTCAACATCTATTTTGGAATGTTGATCCTGACTTTGGCAGGGCGGCCCCAAGGTGGGGCACAAGGTATTACAAACTGTAAGACAGTCCCAAGCTTGGGTAAATATAGAGTCTGTAGTCAGAAGGGTATAGGGATTAGAACTTTGCCAGAAAATTATAAGTGTTCACCTAAAGAACTTTCATTGGTGCTGTTAACCTTCTGTGGGTTGAAGACTGACTTGAATCATTATTTAGGGCAACTATAGAATATATGAATGCTGTAACCGGGAGGCATATAGTACATTAATTGCACAACAACATAGCAGTAGACATTCGATTATAAAAAAAAATAGTCTTTATCAGTTTTGCTGTCCTTTACAAAGCCAAACAATTCATAGTGTGGAGAAATGATGAACACACTGAAAAGTAGCTTTATTTATTTAAATTAAAAAGTACAAATTATGCTTGACAAGCCATTATTATTGTCACTGGAGATGAGGATTTGGAATCTGTAACTGTTGCCTTGGTTGAACTTGGTCAAAGACATATGGTAAAGAGGTCAAACTTGGACGCTTTACACTGTTCTTGGCCAAACTTTCTTTTCTTCAGAGTGTGAAGGGAGTGAGTGAAACCTACCAAAAATCGTGTTTTCTCGATGCAGAATTCATTCCATTGAGAAGTTGAGGTGAGACCACCAATTAGTACTTTTATTCTTACGGATATAGGCTTCTTGGGGTTAGGATGCAGGAGAACAAAGTATTTGTTTTAGTTGGCTAAATATAAACCAGAGGAAGGATGTACTCTGCATCATTGAAGTTAATTAATTAGCTCTTTATCCTGTCTTTTCCTTCAGAGTTCAGCATTTGTGAGACTAAAGAGAACTGAGCAACCTTGAGCAAATTCCATTGAAGTTGTTCTGTAGAATTCACAAGAAGACCAATAATCATGAAACACTGCAAAAGCCATCAATGTACGTCACTCGACCTCATGAAGGAATAGAGGAACAGGTTAAGGGGGAATTGTTTTTACTGTTACTTTTATCGTCTCCCTAGTAAACAGGAAAATAGCCATTCTGTCAAGCCAAAGTATTCATTAAGCCTCGCTAAAATCCTGTCTCGGGGATTTCCTGCTCTCACTTTGCCAAGTAGCATAGCAAGGCAACACGCAGGGAGGAAAGGCTAGAGTGGGCCAGCTGCCCAGCGCCATGATCGTCCAACTTATTGCCATGCGGGTCCCCAAGCCCCTGTCACTCTTTCACCCAAGTTGGACACTCCAGCCAAGTTTCCACTTCGGCCCTAAAAACCAAGAGCCTCAATCTGGCACTTAAATTTATATATAGAAATGTAATTTCCTCAATCATTTGTAAATAAATGCGGTTTCAAAACAGATGTAAGGGTCACACGTCAACTAAGGGAATGAATATTAAAAATCCAACACGTGAACTTTTAAGAGACGTCCCTGTAGACTAGATGTAAAGCAACGCAGGTATATCAATCTTGACAGTCATAGCATGTTGCAATGGTTAAAATGTAGACTTCACTTTTTCATGCGGAGTGGAAAGTGACAAGCCTGCACCCTGTGGAACTTCATGGGAACATACTTTTAATATCTCTTAACACATATTCACATCTTGCTTTTGGATTATTTTGCATCTAGAAGTAAATCTTTACTATATATGATCTTGAAATATCTCATCATTGATTTGATACCTACCAAAGAGCCATCATAAAACGATACATTTCTAAATCAACCAATTTTGTAAGAACACCTATGAAATATGTAACTCATCATGGCTTGTGATTGTTAATCTTTCTCATGTTGCTGATTTAACCAATGTGACACATGTTGTCCAACAAAGGCTGAAGTGTTTTGTAGTTAATCTGGGATTATTGCATCAATGGTTTGTGTTGAGTTGGAGAACAGCTGTGAGACTGTAGACAAAACTTGAGTGTCACCAATCCTCCATATTTTACACGTTGATGAAATGATGATGCCCTGGTGTATTAATCAACTATAAAGTGTTTATTTTAGTGAAAATGTACCAATAAACCACTAATCATAGCTTGGTTTTATGCAGTAATGCCTCTGATTGAGCAAGTCTTAAGAAACTGAAACATTTAGTATAATGAATAAATACCTTTCAATGTAATTCATACAAATATAATAAAAAAATAGAAATAATAAAAAGTGACTTTCCCTTGATCATGAATGTCAGGATTTCCAGCTAAATTTGAAAATAGACAAGCAAATATTGTACAGGTTATACATATAGTATGATGCACTTGTACAAAAGAATGGTTGCATTTCCCATTTTGATGTTAGATCATTTGTCAAATGCCCAGTTTGGACTCAATGACGACAACACAGTCTTCATTTCAGCTTCTGCAGTCATCTGGAAAATTGACATTGAATTGGTTTGTGGCATTATAAGACTGTTTGAATCAAACTATATTGTTTGGGGGGTTTGGCTTCATGTATGTGCATGTTTGTGAGCGAGATGCGTGCAGACGTCCACATTTCTGAAAGTAGCAGCTGCTCTTATCACCTTTGGTGAGGAGGGTATATAGAGATAAAGTCTCCAAACTCTGAGGTGCAACTGAGCTTCTGCAGTCCAGCTGCAGCCAATCAAATCCTTGCTTTTGCTTCCCATCATGAAGCAGTACCAACCACTCCTTATGATCTTGACTTGTGCCTTTAATTGCTCTCTTCTTACTCACTACTCTTTATCTACTTTATCGGTTTTGACTTCTGCGTCTATCTCTTTGTGCCTCAAAGTAATTTTGACTAGTAGTTACTTTGTTTGAGTGTATATGTTAACAGTGGATACAAATGAGGAAAATACGTGGGTCTTTTCACTAGTTTGCAAATGAACAGACAAGTAATTGTCTTATTATGACCATGTTTTTCATTGCCTTTCCTGGGGAATTCATTCATTCATTCACAGCGTTCATGTTTTTGGGATGTGGGAGGAAACCGGAGTATCCGGAGGAAATCCACGTAGGCATGGCGAGAACTTGCAAACTTCAAACAGGAAGGTCGGTCGATCCCAGAACTGTGATGCATACATTTTGACCACTTTTTCCACCGTGCAGCTCTTTTATTAATTCATGTTCTATGAAAATGCATTAAAACCACTATTGATTTCATTTGTGATGTATTCAAACTCTTTTACGGAGACATTGTTTAGAGAAATAGTTGGTACGTGACATTTCTTTTTCCCTCCTCACCTCAAAAACCACTGGCAATAAAATATATTCCACAATGCCTTGCAGGCGAATTGCACTCGTCAGCTATTTTAAATATCTATTGAGAATTAGTATATACAGGGCAGCCCACTGGATGTTAGTTAGCGTGTCAGCCTCACAGTTCTGGGGTCGAGGGTTCGATGCCAGTTGGGTCCTCACTAAATGGAGTTTGCATGTGTATGTGGCGTGTTTTCTCCGGGTACTCCGATTTCCTCCCACATGGGGTCGGTTGGTTGACTGCTCTAAATAGCCCCTAAGTATGCGTGTCAGCGTCAATGGTTGTCCGTCTCCTTGTGCTCTGCGATTGGCCGATCACCGATTCAGGCTGTCTCCTGCCTAGTACCTGTAGTTATCTGAGATAGGCTCCAGCACCCCCTGTGACACTTGAGAGGATAAGTGAGCAGTTCAGACAATGGACGGATGGAGTTAGTATACACATTAGATAAAAGGGAATTATAGGTTTTCTTGCTGTCGCGTTCTACGCCTCCTCCATCATAGTCACCTCCTAATGAGGGGCTCTGCTTTTGACATGACAGATGGAGAGCTACAAATGGAACTGATACCAGAAGTAGGATTTGCAAGGATGCCTCGTAAAGGCAAAAAAAAAAGTTGTTCCTTATTTTTTCTTAATCTGAAGACCATATCCTTAAAATCCATTTCAGGCATATGACCGAATTCCTACTGAAACAGCTGCTGTGGCCACTGAACCAATAAAAGAGGAGAGAAAAAGTAGGAATCTCCTTAAGAATGGCCTCATCCCAGCAAAGCAAAATGTAGACCTCTACGACAATGCCAAGCAGAGATGATAGACCACAGTAAAACCACACTGTGGTATTTTATTTAAGGGACTGGGACGGCTCGCTAAATACTGAGAGGAAACAAAGAACTCTGCATTCTGACATCGAAACTGTCTACGGGGAAGTCACAGCCAGTTTAAACAAACATGACATTTAGCCAACCATACTTCTTTATTGATCACTCTCATGATGGTTTCTCATTCATGGTCTTCTAGGACCCCCGTTAGGCTTTTTCTCAGCCCGTCTTTTGAGGAATTGCACTTTTTTCTCTTTGCTGATGTGATAGTTTCAATTTTCTGTTTGTCGTATCTTCTCTTTATTTGCTTTGTGCACACCAATTTAGAGAAAATATGAAATGTGGTATTGTCCATTGCATTCTTGAGCATTGGGACACCGCTTTCTAAAGAGTACAGTGACTCTGGAATCCAATATTTTGTCTATATACTCTTGGAAATTGACACTCCTACTGTACTCGTATTGTGTATTCTAGCTCCAGGTGGTCTGGAAGTCTATTTTCTCAATTACCTGGATGTTAGAATTAAATGACAGGAATGATAATGTTTTTTTTTAACATAAGATTACCTTTTAAGTGTTGTAGTTCTGACAAGTTTATCATCAGATGCTGGTCAGCTCAAAGGCCCACATAAAATTTGCCAATTGCGTGTGTTTGCGGAAAGTTCCAACTGTTATTTGTCAGACTGGAAAAAAACTTGAAAAGGATTTCACTAGAGACACAGTATTAGCAGGTAATCATAATCGTAATGATATTTATCAACCAGTGATCAAGTAGCCAGAAATTCTGCAGTAACTTTTTGTGCTTGATTGTGTCTTCCTATTTTTGCAGGCTGTCTTTAGGCACACAGTTAAATTGGCACCTAGATTGTTTTTCAGATATCCTTGTGGGAATCCCACATTCTTTTGTATTGACCTATAGTGTTATTATTGTGCAAGACACATGACCAAACATAACCATCCAATGTGACTAGGGAAAAAGTGAAATTATTTTTCATGGTTACTGGAGACAAATAGAGGAGCAACAGTGGTACACAATATAAAATCTCTCCGTAAGCTTATGTCATCACACAATCCCATTTAAATTTACCAAATGAAGTGTCCAATAATATCATTAGATTCAATACTGCACTAGGTCAGTCTATACTTTGGAGTGGGTTCAGATAACCATAAGAGCTACATTTCCTCATTGTGTTTTTAACATGATATTTTGGTAGTCTAATGTTGGCGCCAGAAAGTGTTGGCCTGATTCTGCACTTACTCTCCGTGTATCTAATCAGCTTCCTGCAAGCCTTTTCTGTCTCCAGGCTATCGCTGAACGCCAGGCTGTTGTCTAACCATTGGCTCCATGCTTATATTTGGACAGATTAGATTTACATATACTCCTCGTTATTGCTTTAGGGCTTTGGAACAAGTATCACGCTACGTTTAGTCACAGTCTGGATATGGCAATTATATGCGCACCCGCATTTCTGTCATTAGAAAACAAGCCCTTGGCACAGTGCGTCATTTCTTTATGGGAATAGGGAATCATAAGTGGTTGTTTTTCTTGTTGAAACGGTGAATGGAAGGCAGGCCCGATCTGTAACATGTGAATGCGTCAGTGTAAACGGCCTGTCAAGGGATGTTGCTGTATAAACTGGAATGTGGGTCAATGAGATGATGACCTTTATGTCACCTTCACTCTTGCTGACCGCTGAAGCGGTGCAAAGCTTTATTAGATCACTGATTTCTGGTCACGGGTTGAGGCTTACGGGTCACAGAAGCAGCCAGTGTGTCTGTGACTGTGATTATTGTTGTGGCACACTTGAGAAGGATATACACTCAAATATATTGAGTAAATCAGGATAAAACTACTGTAACCGTAAGCGCACTGTAGTAAACTAATGCTACGTGAGAAAAAACAAGCAATTTTTTTATCGGCAACAAGAAACAGCCTATGCCTATATTTCATAGTTTGCATTCTGTAAAGGGACTAATGTGTTGTCATCTAAAGGGGGGAAAATGTATCTGAAGTTGGAGTTATGTGAAGAATAACACATGCATAACTTCCCGTCCAGTTTGCTTTGAGGAGTGAAGTGATGGAAAAGATAAAATGCCTCTTTCAGGCGATGACGACGCCACTGACAATTGGCCAATTGGACAGGTCTTGACATGTTATATGAAAGGATAACACTACCTAACTCACTATTTCATCTTGCATTCACCCAATGTTCTTACTGAATTATAACAGAATATGATACATGAATATTTTATCTCTGACAACAGACTGGGATTCCAAAATCCTACTTAGAGAACTCAATTGAATTTCATGACAGAGAAAACATCTTTGTCCAAATTCCATGTAGGATTAACAGTCGTTATTAGATTTATATTATGTTACCCCTTATTTTTATTTCAGCGTAAAAAAAATTACGCCGGTCTTCGTTAACCACTCTACCATTCAACGAAATTCTTCCGAAGCAATAATTTCCCTTAGCCAACCCGCTAACAACCATGATCACATCACAACCCCTAACCTCGGTGTCATAGCAACAATATTTAAACTGAGACGTTTTGTTAAACGGGTGAATGACGGACAAGTGGCGCTGCTTGAAGGTGGCTGCCAGTGCAGATTCTTCTTTTCCCTAGAGAAGCCTGTGGTTGTCTTGTGGGTAGGGCAGTGGAAATGGTCGTAGGATGCACAAACTAAGGAGCCCTGGAGGAACAGTGGCCCCTTCTGTTAACGGACAAGGAGGCCAAAAGGGGTGACTCTCTGAAACCATCCGCCTCCCTCACCAGCTGTAACTCTACCTCAGAGATAACCATCTCACCTTGGGCTTTTGGTGTGCCCCACCTGCCCCAAATGGCCTCCCCATGCTTCAGGGTCAACGAAAGGGGCGGGGGCACAGTTTTCACATCAATGGAAGCCTGTCTGGAGGCCTCGCATAGCTGCGCTGGAGCCGATAACTGACTCACAACTTTACACCGCCTTTGTTTTAATGCCATGTCTGCCCTACCCCACTCATGTCTAAAGCCGAATATTCCCGCATCTGTTTATGAGAGGATTTAGGCGTTTGTTTTTTACAATGTCGTATGGCAGCGATGTTATGTTTCCGGGAATGGGTTTACATTATTAAAAGAAATTGTGTTTTGGGCTCTTGCTAGTATTACGTCAATGGATGTTTGCAGCAATTGAGTACATTTTGGATCCAAACGTAAATATTTGTCTCTTCTGGGCCTCGTTTTACATCAGTGAGGACTGTTTCCCCTAAAATAACTCTCTAAAAATGTATTGAGAACATTTGTAATGTGGTTGGTAGAGCACTTCAGAGGTGAGTGGTCTTCTGCTCAGACTGTGCTAAACGGAATGGGGGGTGGGACATTGCAACTCCCTGCAAATATGTCAACTTTTGGGAAGAGTACTCGCCAACTCTACCTGTCTTAGGTAGCATATATATTTATTCATATATTTTCCTTCTTCTGCTCTCCTATCCTTTCTTTCTCTAAAAAAATACATTTTCTGTCCTTTCTATTTCTCTGTGTAAACAGCACAAAATACATAAACAACAACAATTTTGCATACACCAAACGCCCATGCCGCAAAATAAAATAGTTCAACCTACAAAAACACTAAGATTTCCATTCAAATGTAAGGACAGGACCGGTTAAAACAACAAAATAAACATACCTTTAGAACATAACACACTAGATATAAGTGGTCCAAAGATGTTGCATAATGAAAGCTGTACAACAATACAAAGTAAACTTACTATGTCAAGTATTACTTGATGCAGTGCAGTGTTTTTTTTTAAATTATATTAAGCAGCATTTTGTCATGAACATTCAAAATGCGAAATTTCATTATTGTATTTGCATTTGCTTAAATATATCCATGTAGGAAGTGGGGAAGTAAAGAGACCAATGCAAAAACAGGTGTGTTAGCTTTCCCTAAATATCTTTATTGTATTTGCATGCACACAACAAACAGCATGTCAATTATTCTACAACTGGTAATTGTTTTAGTCCCCTGCCATAAAACCAATAAAGTCTTATCACCCAGTGTATATGGCGGAGCCTTTATTGACGACAAGTGCTATAAAAAAATGTTATAAATAAGCCAGTAAGGTGGTGCAGCCATGTGCCTATTTGAATAGTTAATACAAATATTTTTTTAAACTATTGTAGTTACTCGGAAACCAGATTTACTCATAAGTGGCATGCAGTTTCGACTTACTTTTTCCAAGCTGTTTGCCCATTGAGCATTGCTTGTACAAGAAAGAACAAAAAAAACAGTTATTTTCCTGTTCTCACAATGTAAGAAAAGGAGTCAAACAGGAGTTATTGGCGTTTAAATATAATTAACCCAAGTCAGTAGTCAAAGGCAATCATCAATTGTGAAGTCTTTTTGCTAGTTGTGGCGTGTTCGAATGTGATTCACAGTGCACACCTTGTGAAGAAGAAAGAGAAAGGGAAAAAAAGTAATCATCAAAATGTCATCACTTTCAAGACTGAGAAACACCTGGAAAATTAAATGCTAAATTTAATACAATAAGTAATATGTTTTTGTTGGAACTATCAGACAATCTCCGATTGCAATATATTGTGTTGGACATTGGGTTTACCCAATTTCTTTTATGTTATTGTGTTGTTAAGGGACTAGCCAAGAAGCAAACTTGTTGGAATTCATGCCCAGTGGCGGGTGGTTGGCACGTCGGCCTCACAGTTCTGGGGTCGGGGGTTCAATCCTTGGTTGGACATCACTGTAGTTTGCATGTTCTTCCCAGGCTTGAATGGGCATTCTTTGGGCACTCTGGTTTCTTCTCCCATTCCCAAAACATGCATTGTAGGCTGGTTGAAAACTCTAAAGTTCCCTTAGGTACAATTGTGGGTTTGCTTGGTTGTCTGTCTCTTTGTGCCCTGCAATTGGCTGTCCACCAATTCATTGTGTCCTCAGCCTGGTGCCCATAGTTAGATAAGGCTTGGGCTGTTAGGGTTGCTGTAGGTAAGAAATAGGCCTTTGACCCAATCATATATTAAGATCAATTGAAAACTTGGGAAAATGTATTTTGGGTGCAGGAGCATTGTATGATTGACACATACACATAAATGCAAGTCATGCAAAGAGTGAACAAACAATGAGCGTCATAATGAGGTACACGCAGGAATCCAGCTGACTCTTGCGGCAGACTAAGGGGCTGGGGCCAATGGCTGTGTTGGTGCCTGGATGCCTGCCGGGTCTGTTTGTGGTTTGTTTGCCGGCGGGGTGTGGGTACAAGAGGTTTACCCTCGCAGTGCTCCCTGGCACCAGTCTGTCCTGGAGGGAAGGATGATGAAAAAAGGAAAAAAATATCCTGTTAATGTTGCCATTTTGGGATGGAGAGGCAAAGATATGAGAAAGGAGGATCACATGCTTACTAAGCTACCAAATGACATTTTATACTAAAAGGTAGTGAATGAATACTTCCACACAATGCCATTGAGGCATCAACACCAACTTTTCCACCACCCTAATGTAGGCAAGCATTGCAACCTGGATATAAAATACTGGATTGATTAAATGTGTTAGGGGCATAAAACCATTTCCAGAAAAACAACAACACGTGGCATCTTGAAAAGAGAACATTATTAACATGTTATTGTCCTTTCTGTATGTCATGTCCATTTGAAAAGGTCAGCCAAATGCACTATACATACTGCTTTACTTACGTATGGCATTTATGTTGTTTCAACTTCACACAATTCCCCTTCATGGTAATTATGGGAAGACCGATTTCTTGTGTGCACAAATATAAGGTTTATTTACCCTCAAACATATGATCCCAAGTGGGCTTGTTAAAGGGGAAAACAAAACTGAAAAAATATGGAAAAAGCCAGCTGTGAAATGCATATGTTGAACTACGGGTCAATAGACTCAATTTTGGAGTCTCTCTCTTGTCTAAAAAAACGACGATGTTACAAACTATATTAAACAATCTTAAGATATTATCGGACATGAATATCAAAACATTCATTTATTAGCACACATTTTATGCTCTTTACGTACTGCAAGTGTGTTTTATGTTACCTGAAACAAAGTAAGAGGCCAAATAAGTAAAAGTTAATGGAAGATTAGGACACAAAAATGCAGTTATAGCAGGACATTAGTCATTATTCTGAGTGTGTTCTAACTTTAGTAGTTTTAGTCTAATATGATGCTGTTATCTAAGAATAAATCAGATAAAAGTAAAGGACACTTGGCAAAAAAAATGGATGAAGATGACAAACGGCTTATAATGGAGGGGAAAATGGCTTCCTTCCTCTTTTCCATCATGATCACCCAAGGGCCACTAGTCCTAGTGCAGGGTCACTATTTTTAGCTCTCATAGAAGAGGAAATGCCACCTTTCGGCCCTCAAGGGTCACCGGGGGTAACGGTCTTAGTTATGTTGACCCAATCACTAGACTCCCTCGTTACCCCTTCACACATAAATATGAAAAATAATTCTGAAAACCTACATCACACTTGCATTAGTTATCAGTAATAATGTATGATATAACCATTGTCAATTAGCCGATTTCACACACAATCACAGTCTCACATTGTTTTTCTGGCAATTTTTAGATGCGCAATAAATCAATACATACAAAGAACAGAGCCTCTATGATCATCACAATGCTTTTCACATATCACTTATTTAAAACGCCAATCATTTGGACTTGGACTGCTAATAATATTTTCCAAATGAATTACGTACATATCTAAGTGACAGTTTGAACAGATGCCAATAGTTATTGTTAGTTACAGAAATTATTTTGCGGTTGTACTAGTACAAACTCCAAGTGTATATAAAATAAAAAGAGAAACCCTTACATTCCCCTCAGTCTTGCTTTAATGTGAAAGATCTTCCAAACCAAACTTGTTTGAGACTTTAGTGCAAAGAGAGCAGGCAAAAATATAAACAGCCCAGAATTTCTCATCCAAATGTGGAGGCAAAAAAGCCAAGTAACGTAATCAAAGTGCACTTATAAATTAGTAAGCACTCTCCAGAACTGTTAAACTCAAGTTGACATACGTGAACATGATAAAATATCCTGCTTTTAAACAGAAGAGCTTTCTTCATTTTATATGTTTATGTTGGGTGTTGGTAAATGCATGTCTGTGTAAACATATAAGTCTACTTTACTGTGGTTAAAACAGGCTCAACGGCTCACAGAAAAACTTCCTTGACATCAGTTATTTTGGGGGAGGTCAGATTGTGGGGGTAGAATTGTGCCTCAAAATCTAGAAGTCTTTGGCCGCTCACGTAATGAAGTATCTATCACAAACGTTTTTTTGCCGAGACACACGATACTTCATGTGATATGAATCACACAATGTGGTCCCCTACTGTGAGATCGGGATATTTTGTCTCCCTTTAAAATGTGAGTGTCGTAATTATGCTATAATTTTTCTTCACCATTTCAGCAAGTCTTCTCATTTTACTCAAAAGGATTTAGAATTTTGTCAGAGTTAAGTGCTAAGACCCCTCCCAATGATGGTGGGTGTCAACAACTGCTTTTGATCATCCCCATAGTTGCATTATGTGCTTGCAATTATGTTTTGATTTGCATCAGATTGGAGAAAATGGAACTGAGCTCTAGTTGAAGAGTGTTGTGTGTAGATTTTTTTTCTTATTGGACCGTATTTACAAGTAAATTTGTTTTGCAAATGTTAGGTTTTGAAATTGGCCATAATGTGCACTTCTTTATCCAAGTAACTCTGTTATTCCATTTGTTATTTCCACTTTAATTTATTCTAAATACTGTTGCGCCAGTTGTAACTTGTTAGTAATCAAAATAGCAATGCTATGCATATGTAGTAGTTAAATTTACTGTAGATATAGATATAAATCATATATGATAAAAGTTTTGGGTCAAATTAGAAAAAAAATGTGAACTGTACAAATTGCTTTAAATCACATGGGGAAAATATAATAAGGCGTTTAATTAATTTTGTCTATTTTGTGTATATTTTTGGTAACTTACTTTTATACTATCATATAAAATGCTTTGTATGTCCCGCTAATGTACACTGGTTTCGAGATGTTGTAATTTTAAATTAATATTGAATCGTATGGAACAATATTTTTCGACGTAGTAGATTGCTCATTCCTCATGTCATAGCTGAGAATTTAAAATAATATAGTAAGTAACTAGATATTATTATTATGGTGGTAAAATTCCAAGCATCAGCAATATCATGCATGTAATGAGCCACTGCAAAGTTGCAGTAGGTGGGAAAATCTGTGGCATAAATCATACCCCAACTATAGCAGGAGGTCAACTAAGCAGCTGCTGTCATTTACAGACAATAAAGGGTCTTTCAGCTGTGTTTGGCTCTGGGGAATGTTGTTTGCTTGTATAGAATGTCGCCTAATCTCACCGCAAGTAGAGATATGACTCACACGAACGTGACACCATACCACATAGACATGATGTGAGATGACTGCTAGCTACCGTTTCCATGCAAAGTTCAACTTAACATAGTCGACAACATAGAGCCAGTGAGACAGCAAATAGTTTTCATGTATAAATATGAGTCGTTTTCGTAACTATGAAAATGAAATCATTCACCCTGCGTAAAATATATATTTCATTTATTAATTATCATGATTTTAGGATAGCTGAAAATCCCAGGAATTTCAACCCTTCAGTCCAAGTTCTATATTAGCATGCTTGAACAACTTTGGTGACCTTTTAAAATGAAGTCACTGACCATGTATTTCATTTGTCTGACTTCCAAGGTGTGTTGAGTTGTCACTTAGTGATGTGTGAATGTGAGTGTGAAATATTTGTCTCTATGTGGCCTGTTATAGAATGGCAACAAGCCCAGAGTTTAGCCTGCCTTGTGCTCCTTCAGCACACAGCAAACCCGAACAGGATAAACAGATTAAAAAAACACATTGACATACAAGACAACAACACACTTTGTCACCGTCAGAACCAATATTATACATACAAAAATTACCGTTAAGCAGCGGCGGTACGTGCATTTTCTGGTGACGCCTTCAGCGAATCAATCCAACCCTCAAAAACTATTTTATGGATATAAAACCTCTACTGCAGGTACAGCTGCGACACATAAAAAATAATCAATAATAACCTCATACAATTGAAATATTATTTAGGAATATAGCCATACTTTAATCACCAAAAATCCTTTTTAACTGTACACAATATCCATCCTCCTTTCTTCCTTCTTTTTTATCGCCATCGAAGCTAATGCTAAAAATCTAGCCTGTCCTGTCGTATTTCTGGCATACGTTTTTATTCGATTTAGTGCTGAAAATGTTCGTTCCCGGTTGTGACAGATTTGCTTGCTTTGGAGTTGTCCGACCTTTCTTAATGATGTGCAGCTTTTTTTTCTTGAAAAGTCCGTCTTGAAAATGGCTTTAAATCAACACAACAATATATTTGCTTCTGCAGCTCGCTCCAGATACAGTTTGGTAGCTCTGGATAATTCCCTCTATCACTAGCCAATCATAGTTGGTGAAAGCAATGACGTATCCCTACGCCTGCGATAAGGCATTGTGGTGTTGCCAACTCGAAATCTGATTGGTTAAAGCAACAGTCTAACCGATGCTTGTTTAATGCAGCAGAGCCTGCAGAACTGATTGTGAAGGCCTTGAGGCAGATTTCTGACCCTGGCAACAAATAATGGCTGAAATGTGATTGGTTAAATGCTTCAATATGAAAACACACATCTGGAAGCAGTGCAACCAGGGGGAAAGCAATGAAAGGAAGCTAACAGAAAATTGGGAATTATTTAGTAAGTATTGATGGACAAAATATAATGTATGATTCAGATATTTCTTAGGCCAGCAGAGAAGGCCCCGACGGCCCACCACTGCCGTTAAGATATAACTGTTACATTGCACACTGAAAATGTGTCTTACAAACTATTCTGGTGTATTTCCGTTGTGTCAATATTACTGTGATTAAATAAACAGTACAACTATTCCCAGAAGTTTCATGTACTAGAAATATAGAAACCATTGTGCTTTATATGCTGTTATTAATGGCTCTAGTGTGCAAACTGATCCAGTCCAAAATAATTTTCCCAACAGCGACTAAAAATCATATCATTAGTGTGCTTTGTTGACACCCGCATGCATAGCTGGTCACACAGTTTCGACACAAGAGAGAAAACAAGCCGCCAGACACCAGCAGCCAACTGGCTGTTTAGACTGTTTACACAATAGTTCATCTTTGGGATGGGACTGATAACCAAGATGCCGTCCTGTCTCCACTGTCTTTCCCCCCAGACAGAGGGCTGTGTGACCGACCACGTTATGCGTAAAACAGAGTAATGTGTTGTTACATTAAAATCAGCCACATCTGGGACCATGTGACCTCTCTGGTGTGTGTGTGTGTGGTTTGTGTGCAATGGCGAAAACCCGATGACTTGTTTACCCAAAGCAGGACAACGACAGTGCACATGATAGCCGTTCTCAGAAGTTTTGCATGAACGAGGAAAGGGAGAGCGCCAGTCTATTGATCGCATCCACGGGGAGAGATAAGCTGTCGCCAGTCATGAAGTTATTTGATGGGCTGCAATTAGGGACATGAAGGGAGTTCATGTGGACTGAATACAATAAGCTATTATGTCCATGAAAATAGAGCGCAACCCGTCTGTTTCTTTGTGAGCATTTGAGGTTGTTTTTTTTAAATGACTCCCTAAATTTTCATTTCTGATCATATTTAAGGCTACTACTACTACTACTAAATATATGTGGCAAGCAACTGATGACACTGAGCCCATTTCAAGCTTTGTAAAGCCACTTAAGTTAAGGTTTGTCCTTGTTTTGTAATATCAAAATGTAAAAAAATATTTACATAAAAGCTTGGGGAATACTCATTCTAATTGGTCCAGAATTTTTACTGGTTGATCAATAGATAAGTCTTGGAATTTTTGCCATTAAACCATTGTCCAAACTTAAAATGGCAACTGATTAAGGTAATGCCTTGGTTTTGTGGTGTCAAAACGTAATAATATAAAACCCATGTAATGATTTAAACTATTTAACCTGTTTAGCCATGTGAGAAAGAATTTGCAAAAAAATGTTTTGTCCTGGCATTTCAATTAGTAATTAAAATAAACAATTGTTTAATCCAACAATTTACAATGTCTTTATAGAAAGATGGATACCAAAGAAAAAAATACCTGAAGATGATAATACCTTACTGTATTTAAAATGTAGTTGTTATTAGATGAGCTTCCAAAAATATAGCTAAGAATGGACATTGAGTGGATTTAAAGGGTTTAGAAATGCTGTTGACAACCACTAAAATGATCCAAAATTAATCCTTGCAGTTATGTAGAGCCGTGGTGTATATTCCACCAATTGAGTTGAGTCACTGACAGGCAAAATCAATGTATGGATTTCAGAGTACCATTGCTTGACCCCTATAACTGTGTCCCTACTCCCCTGTCTTTCCCTGCCAAATCAATGCCCAGTAGGGACTTTATTGACCCAGGTAAAGGGTTGGGATCCAGTACTTAATGTGTGTCTCTCCACATTTATTAAGGATGCCCTTCACACACACCTAACATAGAGGACTCATGTCATAGCTGTAAACATTGTAAACCCCAAATGAGCCGACAAGCACATGCCTATATGTTTATGCGGGTATCAGCCATCTATACGGGAGCTGAAAAAGCAGACATGAGCCTCAGGGTGCAGGGGGGAGCGCAGACATTGATTATCAGTGGAGACGCTGGTCTGTCTCCACTGGTGGGAGCAAAGTTGCTGCATGACACTGTGGCGCTTGTGAAGCTGGGGGCTATGCAAGGAGCCAGACCGAGGGGTTAAATGATGATGGGACTTGATAAGTGCGAGTCAGTTCGGGAGGGGGGCTTCCTGCTACTTTAATGATTAAAGGAGGATGCAACACCCTCTGGGGTCACACTAGTCAAGAATCCACCCCTAGGTGCTTTACTGCCACTGTTCTTATTAGAGCTTCTATTGTCATTGGGCTGATATGCTGTTAAATCTTTTTGGGTGTCCAAATTAATGTCTTGATCACATCTGAAAAGACAAATGTTTGGTCGGAATATCACAGTGTTCTTTGACTCCTTTTGTAGCAAGAGTTCCTGAGAGTTAATGTTCATTTAAATTAAAAAGAAACCTTAATAATGACTTAATAATTGGAATTGGATGACCGGATTTTGGTTTATTCGGTATAAGACACCCAGAGAGTATATTTGAATGATATGCCACATTTTTAGGATTATAAATTAATAACTGTCCTTTTTCTTGGCGTATCTTTTCCCTTTGAATTATGGTTGTGCATAATGTCAAACTTATTTTATTGGAGCATAACACATTCATTATACATTAAAGCCATAATTTAATCAATAGAACAAACAATAAATAGATGAACAAAACAATCATTTCAATGTTAAAAGATAAATGACAAATGCAGTACATTGATACATGCATAGTAGTGTTTTAGTATTCTAATAAAACTATTCCAGAAAAAGCCAGTGGGTGCAAGATTTAATTTCCACCTTTTCAACCAATCAGGTGCAATCAGTTGATTGCGGTCAGATGTTGCTTGTTTTAGCAGAAACTTCATTAGTTAAACAGTCTGTGCAGGATCAGTTGAAACAAAGACCAGGACCCACAGGCGGTCTTTGAGGACCGGTTTGGAGTCTTCTGCTGTAAGTCATCTGATACCTTATCTGTGCTTAACTGTGTGTTTCCTGGCTTCTGTGAAGAAGTTGTATTACGAATAGGAAACTGATGACAGGAAGTGAGGCTGTGCTCATGGCCTGATCTTGGTGCCAGTCTACCAGGATCAGTCTTGGGATCAATACTGACCTCACTGTCTTCAGTCACTATTATCAAGAACGGGTACCTCATTAAAAGCAAAAATTGCTGGACAAATTGTCTGCCAAGTAATGTGCCTAGTATAGGTGTGCTGCTATTCTTTCTCAAGTGTGTGTCAACATATTTCTCCTGTCAAATAGGACAAACATCATAACTACACTAGCTTGATCATAGCATTATTTGCATGGAAAACAACTAAGAGGGAATGTTTTTTTCAAATTGGACTTGACTGCTCATATATGGCATTTGATTTTGCCCAAATTTGAAGAAATTGCTCTTGACTCTGTTATCAGACCTTAAGTGTACATGCAAGACCAGAAAAAGTGAATACTCTAAAATGGACACTTTTAATAAATAATGACGTCCATAAATACCATGCAGTACACCAACTATGGCCTTTTCATTGTTGACATTTAAATACATGTGGCTATATCTGTCAATCAATAATAATGTCTGGGTTAAATCGGCAACAGAAATGCTGGAAGCGATGAACATAGAACTCAGTAGAGGGAGCCGTAGTGTGTGGGTGCATGTGTGTGTATGTGTGTGCATGTGTGTGCTCATGGCTACATAATGTCTGTCCCCAGATGGTCATGAAATTATGAGAGTGGGTGTGAAGTACTAGAAAAAAAGTCACAGTTTACACAAAGGAGTACAATTTGTATTTGTGCAAATTTGTTTCCGTTTGTTTTTGAATCGGCTATAAAGCAAAAAAAGTTACATATGTGAGAATGTTCTTGACTTTTTGAACAAGACTCTAGCCAGGCGTGGTTTGATGACTTTGTTGTCCACCTGATACTGGTGTTGGTTTAGCATCATATTCTAAATGTTATGGTCTTGGATTTGACTCCTAAAAGTTGTGGTTTTGACTCAATTCGTTGATTTTTCTTGGATTTCTGCACATATTGGATGTGGTCTTGAGTACAACTTGTTTGTGAGTGACATACACACTTTATAATGTCAGTACTGGTCACTGTGGGAGGGTTTGTCAGGAGGTTATGAGGGGAGGGTGTTTCTATGGAGACAGTAATGAGTGAATGAGGTCGAGTTCAAGGCCGCGATGCGCTTTGTGCTTCTCTTTGTCCTCATAACAGTGGAAATTAAGGGATGCAGGGGCAAACGGATTGAGTACACATGAGCTAATGAGGGTCCAGTTAGGGAGCGTGGGTGGGAGGCAGTGGGAGAAGGAGGACACACGTGTGACGCAGTGGTGAGCAGAGCTTTGGCTGTTAAAGCACTTAAAGGATTTGGACTATATTAACATTTCAATGGAACTGTGACATTTGCTATCTGCTATCGTTTGTCGTTTAATGTGCACCATCAATAATGTTGAGTTGAGTTTTATATGCTTAGTCTTTTTATTGTTTTAAAGTCTTGTCTCCATCCCTTATTCCCTCCCCTTCACTCCTCCTCTCCTCTCTTTGCGCTCCACACTGACTGCCTTGACTCGATGTGACAGCAGCTCTCATTAAATACGAAACACCGGTCACATGCAAAATTGACCCTGCAAGTGTTTTGGCTTAGCCAGTCCTTTTCTGTGGATGGTGCATGACTCCCTGGTAAGGATCGACCGTAGCCCTAAAGGTGTCAGGTGCAGAAAGGACAGCGGGTTGAAGTTAAAATCCGTTTTATTGTCTGGATGAAATTGGATTATCCTCATGTAGTTTGTTAAACAATCTGCAGTTGAAGACAAATGATCTTTTTTCGTCCCAATGTTAATCTTTGCGAAACGTTATTAAATGTAGTGCAAAACTGTCAGAACCAAAACAAATTTAATTAATATTGAATGATTACTACTAACTGTTTCATTGAAAAATTTTCACATAAATGACATTCGCTTTATAGCTACAACTTTAAAATAGGTAAAGGTGATCTACACAAAAACAAAGGGTTCAAAAGTCATGAAAAAAATATTCGTATTTTCCCAATGGTGATGTGACATGCATTTATAACTTCTTTATGGCTCACTGATGTTTATTATGAATGTTAAAGCCCTAACTGATCATTGTCTTTTGAACTTTGTCTGTATGCAGACTTAATGGTTGGCATGCGCTCCCATACAATTCTGTGGGCCTGGTTCATTCTTATCTCCCAAGATTATATCTGTCAGAAAGCAGTAAATTACAGTCGTTTGTCCCGGGGTTTGTTTTTATTGTGTTGCACATAGCCATAGAAATCTGGGTAAAAAGGCAAGTAAATATATTGCTGCAGCTCAGGCTGAACTAGAACTTTTTTCTTACATATATTGCATATTTTTTTCAAGATGAAATAATGAATCCAAATATTTCATTTAGCCACGATTTTGCTTTATGAAAGCAGTCTTTTTAAACCAATTAGGCTTTGACACTTTAGACCTTTGCAGCTCAACTATGAGTACAAACCATACGTCTGTCCGTCTGCTCTACTCAGACAAGGTGCAGCTGCAGTCTTATTGCATTTGGCCGCCTGTGACAACTTAATGGGATGTTTGATTTCCATGTTCAACTTCCTATGCGACCGGTGTTTGACTCTTGGGCCTTTGATATTTTGGCTTCCTCTAACTCACTGCTCCAAACTCTCAACAAACATACATGCACATACGCGCACTCACGCATTCATACTTATACACATACTTATAAAAACACACAAACGCCTCTCGTCACCTATGAAACTCATGAAAGTAGGTTTGCTTAACCATAAGCACACAACTTGTTAATGGTGGTCATTGACTCGTCAAAAAAAAGAAAAATCCATACTTGTGCATGAATTACATTATCCTAACAGTAATGGCTTTAACATAATGATTTCTTTCTCTTAGTGATATCTGGTCTCTAGCTACATGACATTTGATCATAAAAGATAAAATCTAAAGCCAGACTGACCTACAGTATCTAATGTATCCATTTTTGTTTGAAATGTTGTGTTGAAAGTATATATTGACAATGTTACTGTAATCATCATAACAGTCATCTCGGTTTGTAGTTCACTAAGCGTACTTTATAGTTTTCAGTATTTTGTGTAAATACTGGTGCCCCCACTTGATGATAGCTACAACGAAAGAGCAGGTAGGAAATACAAAATAAACATTATGTGTGGAAACATGTACTGAAACAAAAATAGAATAATAGGTATAAATAGAACTGGTCACATTATACATTTATACCTTCCAAAAAATGAAATATATTTAAAATTGAAAAATACAAATACTATTTGTATGAAGTATCGCATGTTGTACTTTGTAATTAACCTGTGTTATTGTATTTATTGAATCTCCCATATTTTACTAAACATTATTTGATTAAATATGTTCTGTGGACTACCACTGTTTTGAAAACATTCTTCCAAGAATGCCTTTCATTGCTGCTACACTGATTAGTAATTGTAATCGAATTCGTGATACATTCCTTGAAATGATTTGTATCTTTTACTGATGTAGAATGGAAGAAATTCCCCTTAGGATAAAAATCAAGAGATCTGGGACTCTGGTAGGCAATTTCAGGGTCAGTTTTTATCATAATGAGATGGACAGGGATCTCTGTTGAGATTTTTGAGAAGCTACCCACGTTTAACATGGGATGTCAAAGTAGCAAAAAAAGTTTAGGCAATAAGATGTATCATCTTCATTGCACTCATCCATTGAAAGGATTAACATTATATTTTTTCATGTATGGGACCGTACGGGGGTTTGTGTGGGTTTTTTCAGGGTACTCTGTTTTCCTTCTACATCGCAAAGACATGCTTGGTAGGCTGGTTGAACATTCTAAATTGCCCGTAGCTATGAGTATGAGTGTGAATGGTTATCAATCTTTTTGTGTCCTACGATTGGCTGGCCACCGATTCAAGGTGTCCCCGCCTGGCACCCATAGTTGGCTGGGATGGGCTTCGGCACCCCATGACCCTTGTGAGTATAAGTAAAAAAAATCGTTACATCTTCAATGCCCTCTTAGAGCAAGTCTCTATATGTTTTTTTTTTCAAAAAGACGTCACAGAAATAAAAGTAGTTCATGACAAAGCATAGAGAAGAGGATGAAGAATCCTTGAAATTGGCAATCAGTCTGAGCACAAGGTCAAGAGAAGTTAGAAAACAAGCAGGGGCAGTCAATTCGCATTGCTTCGATGTACATAACAACATCTGACATGGCTGTTGGCGAATGCCTGCTAATTACATCTTGTTGTGTCACTCCTACGATGGAACAATCTGCTGATTGTTGTGCAAGAAGACTGGTCAGACAAGCGGCAGATAGTTTTACCCCCAATTATCCCCCTTAGTCTCGTTGGTTCAAACTATCAAAAGGAAAAATCGGCATGAGAAAACAAATATGCCAAAGGACTCCACAGTACATATTCACAGAGGACCAATATAAAGCTGTTAACAAGTTTAGGTTTGGGGAAAAGTATGCATTGTTTCTAATGAGCTCTACCAACAACTTCACCACTACCACTTTCCGCAGAAAGGGAGGGGGTCCAAAAGGGGCGATTATGAATTGAGTTAATGAGCCTAGATGGGTCCGGGTGAGCCGGCAAAGACAGCTTAGAAATCACCCACTTCCGTTCGTGTCCTTTCCTTTTTAGATCGCAGGTCTAAAAGTTAATGATTGATAATGATGGATTTTGCTTGGTGAAGGCACTGAGGACATGTCTGGATTCCTATTGGATCCCTCATTTGTCTTAGTTCTGATTTGTGACAATGAATATAAACAGAAAGGATGTCATGGAAGCAATCTCAAATGAGTACGAGAACTGTTGTTACTGCCTGATAATTGTTTACCTGTGGTTTAGCTCTTGTACATTCGGGTTGTTCAGATAGTTATGTAAGATCGAACTGTGAATAGAAAAGTGTGGAATGAAGAAATGGGCATTTGCACAAAATTCCTGAGAGGTGTCAGTATGAATGAAGTTGTCACAAAGTTGAACCAGCACTGTTTGTTTCTGCTTATCCGATTCCTTCCGTCCATCCACCCATCCGTGCTAGTGTGAGGGGGGGTTGAAGGCTGAAGGTCACAGAAAAACAAGAGGATGGTGGAAGCACTGAGGAAGGGATCTTAGTGGGGGGACGAGGTGTGTTTATGTATGTGAGACTTGCCCTACTTAGACTCATTTCAGCGCAGCCTGAGCTCTTGTGTATCACCCGCAGAGTTCGCCTAAACACCCCTGACTTGATCAGTCATCCATGTGACTCGAGGCTGGAGACCACGACAGACAGACAGGGAGACACGATGGGAGACAGTGGGAAAAGAAGGACATGAACCACAACATGGCTCTGGTTTATTAATTCGATTTCCTGTCTGATATGTCGCTATAAAGCACCATCGCAGCGTTTATCTCTCTAATTCATCAGGCGCCATCAAAGGCTAGACTTATTAGCTCGAACCAGAGCAATGAAGGGTCACCCGAAACAGACAAAACACTCCTTTTTGGTTTGAACTTTAACTATTTGGACTCAACTTTTCCACAACAGATAATGATGCAGCTACTTGTTATCAAAAGAATGTCGCTTCCCACTAGTCTCTTTCCCACAGACGACTCCAAATCTTCACAGATAGCTTTCAGTATTAGGCACAGCAAGTTTATCAGTTGTTTTCTAATGCAGTTCTCACAGGCCTCCTTTCATTTCTGGTTTTCACTATCCCTCACCCAAAATGATATGTGCACTGTAGTCGCAAAGGAAAATACGTTTCAAACAAAAGCGCTTTTTGTCTATTATCCAGTCCCTCACTTTGGTAAACAAAGCGTGTTAATAAAAGACTGTCTGTGCTTTCTACACACTGCAGTTAGTTGCCAATTCGTGACAAAAACATTGTGTAAGAAATAGAGTTTCTATTTGTTGCATATGGTTCTATGTACCTCAGAGGCCAGATTCTAGGTGTATTGTTCCAAGGAAATTAACATGATAGTCAGACTGGTGTCTGATGGGCTTGGTGACCTCTGACCAGCAACAAACTATGACCTTTCAGCTTCAGATAGAACTGTCTCTGTCTGTAAGTATACGTGCTGTCTCGTTCACGAAAGACTAAACACTGATGGCCGAGATTGTCTCCATGGTTGTGCTGATCCATAACCATGAAGGTATGAAGGCTAAAACTAAAACCATTATTAGTATTTTTAGGCTTTTTCCCCCCCTACAGACATTTTATCTAAATGACACACCCCAGTTTTCAAAGATTTCAAGGAAATTCAAGGAGTGGTAACCTTTTAAAGGAATGTTCTGCATAAGGTTCACCATCATGGTGTTAATAAGTATTAAGGTCAGGAAATATATATAACTGAGCATAATATTAGCTGACATTTCTAATGTGATGTGTAAGAAAAAAATATGACTGCCTCACTGATGTAATGCTTTCTGGAATGCCTTCATGTTGACTTGGTATATTTCCTTACCACGTTTAATTATATTTTGGGCACTGCCCACTTCAAAATTCTGGGACCAAGAATGGTGTTGGCTCTTTGCTTTGGTTTTCTTTAATTAAAAAAAATATTTATATTTAGAGCTAAATAGCAACGGAATAAAAAACGTTATGACATCTAACAAGTAGTTTCATGCACAAATGAAAGAGCATTTGTTGAATGAATGGAATGAATTGGTGGATTTTTTTTCTTCTCAATTGCATAGAAACATTTAGACATTTTGCCATAAATCTTATGTGCAATTTACGGTGTGGTTAAACTTAAGTGAATCCATATAACCTTACTAAACTTAATTGTACATGATTTGCTGTTATGCTGTTTAATGTCACATAATAATTAAGGGGTTAATTACATACCTCTAACAATACATTTATTTCTTCTGTAGTTTTTCTGCCACTTATTCTGGAAATTGAAATAGTTTAGCATGAGTATCTGACCCAAAATCCGAACCCATTGCCTCTCAATAATAAATTGGGAATCTAATCGATCGAACAAATATTGCAACACATAGTCAAGCTATTAAAATGCATTTAAACTGACATGCAGGTGACCCAAATCAGAGGTGTCACGCTTTCCCCCAAAACTGAACTTAGCTCCCACAGTCCAACTGAGGGCCCATTTTATGATTTGTTTATGTTGGTCAAAGAAGTTGCCATTTTCCCTCTCTCTTTCAATTCTCCTGCTTTAACCTCTCCCATCGGACACATCAGGAAAGTCTTTATCCAGCAGCGTGGGAACACAAAAACATACTAGTGATGGTGGAAAAATAAAGTTGTTTGCCTTATATGTCCACATTCACAAAACATATACATATATATGTATATATTTAGCATTACTGCGTAACCAGCAATGTGTTATAATATATCGGTGGCCACGTAGTAACACGAAAACCAACACGTAGCCATACTACTCCCTGTGCGATCTTTGCCTGCAGCACCAACTTTGACACACCATTAAAAGCAATTGCAAAAAAAGTGCCACCTTTTCTACAGTTTGAGGAAACACCTCTTGCTATGTTTTTAGTATTTTGGCTTCGAGGTCTGCGTAAACCAAGCGGAACAACTACTTCTTTGTTCACACATTTCTAGTGTTTTCGCACTCGGATTCCACAGTACATGTATTATTGTCTCATACATTTATGCAAGTTGGCAAATGCTTTCAGACTGTGGTTTGACAGTTGTGATGAAGATAAAATGAGTCGAAGTTCATGTCAAAGCCAATCTGGAATGAAGCAAAGCAGCAGTAGCCACAGGTCAGTTGCATTAAACATGAAATGTGAAAAACAATAACGCCACTGTCTTTTTAAACGTTTGATTGAGTTTACTATGCCATATTCCCACGTACTGTGAATAAATGGGTGGAATCAAATTAGTTTTTTTCTTTATTCATGAAACATTATACTTTTTTTTTGTTCCTATTATTTACTTAATTTTTGCAAGAGTTATGCTCTGTAAGTGAGAAGTGTTGACGTGAAAATATCCCTCCCTAGTAGTAGTATGTGGTTTACCCGCCAACATTGTCCGGTCATTCAATATACAATTTTACAATTCATAATGTCAGGATTAAGTAGTAATGTTGCAGGTTGGGACTGGGTTCAAAAAGTAGCATGCGTGTCTGTAATTATAAGATCTGTTTCTCTACCACTACCTGCTCCCATTAGAATGTTGTCTTTAAAGTTTTCCACTTCAATTTCCAGTTACATCCTTGAATAATGAAGGCGGCCAAATTAAGCAGCCGCAGTGGCAATCTGTTTCTTATTTCAGGATGTAAAAAGATTTCAAAAGAAAAAGCAAAAGAACAGACGAGTAGAAGCGAGTGGGCTGCCGCCTGCCACCATGGAGATGCTAAACATTTCCATGTGTTTGTGTGTCTATGTCCCCCCCACCCTGCCTGGGCTTTATGTTTTTTTTCCAGGCTGTCCCACTGCTTCTTCCTCCTATAATACCAGCTATAAAGAGCATGCAATTATAGTGGGGTGGGACTAAACAACGTGGAGGCAGTTGAGGCAGCCAACCACAATCTGCCTCCCCTAAATGGGCAGCCTTTTGGCTCGCTTGATTGGCCACGATGGTTGCGCAGATGTTCTGTCTTTAATGATTTTTGTAACCATTACGTTAATAGTTGTTTATGGCGGTGAAATGCTGGAAGGTAGGGGAAGTGGAGGAAGTTGATGGATAAGTAATGGACTGGGGGTCCATAGATCAAACCTGTGGTGAAGACTGTGGGTTAAGGCTGCCAGTAGGATGGAGACAGGGTCTTCACATGCACATTCAGACACTTTAAATTCCACCACATGAAAGCTTTGTACGTGAGTAACTCTGACGATTTGCAACCTACCTGGTAAAAATTTACAATCATATATTTCTCCTACATTGGGAGACTAAGTAGAAAATAATTGAATGTTCTGAACTGTCTGTGGAACATTTCTTGCCATAAAGCCAGTACCCACATTAAAGTGATGATTGTCATTAAATATGGCATGATGTACAATATGTTGGAATTACAGCCTGTATCCATAATGGACTACAATTTGTTTGGTATATAGTGTACTGTTTCCATTGTCAAAAGTTCAACAACTAATTTATACTACTGTCAAGCACATTGCTCTCAATTTTGTCAAACTTCAAAGTAGAAGAGGAAAAACGAAAAGTTTGATTGATAAATGTGGATGGCCCAGCGGAAATAGTGGTTAGTGTGTCGGCCTTCCAGTTCTTGGTTGGAGGGTTTAGTCCCAGGTCAGTCCTCACTTTGTGGAGTGCATGTTCTCTCTGGACTTGCGTGGGTTTTCTCCGGTTTCTCCGATTTCCTCTCATAACCCAAAAATATGGAGGGCAGGCTGGTTGAAAACTCTAACTTGCCCCTACGTATGAGTGTGATGGTCATCTGTCTCCTTTTCCCTGTAATTGGCTGGCCAACAATTCAAGGCCCTTCATTGGTGCCCAGAGTTAGCCAGGATCAGCTCCAGCAACCCTGCGACCCTTGTTTTGGAAAGAGAATGATCCATTTCTCATGGTCAATTAAAAAGGAATAGACGATGTATCAATGTCCTGATTTCAAATCTCGGCCCTTGTAATCCTTCATTTGGTCTGCGCATAAATACAAGTTAGTATTTCATCATTGCAAAACCATGTCAAGTTCGACAGCTGTTTGCTCTTATGTGCCCTTTTATTTGCTGCTGACCAATCTCAAATAACAATTTGACCATTTGAACCTCTGCCGTTGCATTCTGCAACAATTTTTCAGCCTTTTTCTACTCTTATCCTAATCCTGCAGATTTCACATCAATTTATCCCTTATTTTTGCCTTCTTCTGAGTGTCAATCCTCCATGAGCCTGCCTGTCAATGGGAAATTGACCCCAGTTTACCTGTAATTTGAAACAGCATTGGTCTCCGCCATTCACAAATCACACCCACACACTTATTCACATGCTGTTTAAAAATATACCCTAATGCTTGGGAATGGAGTGAGGATGAAGTCATCAACACACATGGACAAACTTGGATAGGGATGCACATACATTCCCACACTTGAGCCACACACACGCACAGTATTTCCACCACTAACTGGCTGCTGGAGACAGCAGTGTTATGGCTTCATTCTGGGCAGACGTACAGCTGGGAATGTGGAGCATGCAGGCTTGAATACCTTCAAGTTCTGAGGGAAATGCAGCACTGACAGGAAGGTATGGCTATAAAGCAACACATATACGTGCGTGGGTGGGTGCGAGAGCTGGGGAGGGGTTTTGAGCATAATTACCGTATTTTACGGACTATAAGTTGCACTTTTTGTTCATGGTTTGGCCAGGCCTGCGACTAATAATAAACACTTGAAATGGAGAAGTGGATAAGGACCAGATGCTGCTGATTTACTCACACAACAATGAAACTGTTAATGATAATTGCTTTATTTATTTGGGCTAATTACAAACGTTCATTCTTGGAATGCAAAATGAGGCATGTTCTTGGCTCGTATTTTTGGGTACTCCACTTCCTCTAATTTGCCCGAAACATGCATGCTACGCTAAATTGTGATTAAATAGTGCGAATGTTTGTCTGTATCATTGTGCCCTGCGATTAACTAGCAAACA
This sequence comes from Stigmatopora argus, assembly GCF_051989625.1. Taxonomy (NCBI): domain Eukaryota; kingdom Metazoa; phylum Chordata; class Actinopteri; order Syngnathiformes; family Syngnathidae; genus Stigmatopora; species Stigmatopora argus. The sequence goes on from NC_135403.1 coordinate 7,652,985, forward strand.
ATTCAGTGTACTGCCCATAGTTAGCTGGAATAAGGTCCGGTACCCTTCGACCCTTTTGAGGATAAGTGGAATGGCAATTGAATGAATACCTAAAAATTTAAGAGCCCTCTTTTAATATCTAAAGCTTTTGGTACTCAGACGTTTGGTCGAAAGACGTTTGGCTGACCGGACGTTTGGTCGACCGGACGTTTGGTTGACCGGACGTTTGGTAGACCGGACATTTGGTAGAACGGATGTTTGGTCGCCGGGTTGTTACTGTTGAAACCAGCTCTCAAAATTATAATCATGAGAGAGAGAGAGAGTGAGTTTAATATCCAAATATCTAATATCAAAATATCAACAGTAAACTCTGTCATAATTGGACAGCAAGCGAACCCGGCGACCAAACGTCCGTTCTACCAAACGTCTGGTCGACCAAACGCCCGGTCGACCAAACGCCCGGTCGACCAAACGCCCGGTCGACCAAACGTCCGGTCGACCAAACGTCCGGTCGACCAAACGTCCGGTCGACCAAACGTCCGGTCGACCAAACGTCCGGTCGACCAAACGTCCGGTCGACCAAACGTCCGGTCGACCAAACGTCCGGTCGACCAAACGTCCGGTCACGAAAGCTTTTAAAACACATTTTTCCGCCATTACCGGTGTCTCTTTTGTACCACGTTCTCAATATTTTACAGATTTCATAGCGTGGCATGGGTGTATATATTAAACAGTAATACTACATACATTTCCTTAAAAAGACTTGTTTGTGGTGTCCTGATCGCATTGAGTTATGCGTTACAGAGACTTTACAAAACTGTAGGGTGAGAATTGCAGGAGCTGGATTATGGAGGATTACCACACAGGAGCAGGATGTGGGGGCACCAGAGAGAGTTGGCTTTTATCTTGGGCTGCTAGACAAAGGAGCTGTCAAAGACAAGTTCCCCCAAGTTTGCTACATGTTTGCACAAATGTCAGAGAAGCAATTCTAAATCCATCTCAAATTGCTCAGATTTATTGAAATCCTCGTCTTTTTGGAAATATATATAAAATGCTTTCAGAAGGGTCACAAACAAAAGCAGAAGGAAAGAAGCTATCTATACACACATCAGTCTGACACACTTGTTTGAATGGTAATTGCAGTTTTAGCAGAAAACTTTCATGTTTTGATGCTAGCCGACACTTTAAAGACGCCAACGGCACACTACAATGCAACCTTAATGTCATGTTAGAAAGGATGGAGATCTAGTAAAGAATTTGACCTTTTTTTAACTTTGTGTGTGCACACGAGTGCTTGCATGTATGTATGGTTTACTTGTAGATAAAACATTTGCATAACATAATTGATTCATAACTCTTAATATGAAATTTACACGGAGTGCATCAAAGTCATGCACGTAAACTACTAGAAAGCTATAGTTGAATATGATTAGACTTAGTTTGATTTGTGGTCGTACAGGCCAAGCAATTGGTATTTGCACCACTTATATGAATTAATGTGTTCCTTTTTGCTGTTGAAATCTGTTTTCCAGAAAATGATGAGTAATATGAGCAAGAGTTACATCTCCATACAGATGCAGTCCCACCCTCAGGCCCATTTTCCTTCCATTCGATCCAGACTTAGAGCTGTCGCTCAGGTATCCCTTAGCTAAGACTTTAATCTCAGTCAGAAACTAGAGCCACACACAGCTTTAATGGGCCATAATGCCTGAGAAAAACCCATGCAACTACCTGCAGGGCCTCTCCGGTTTTTCACAATCTGGTAATTCCCCTGTCCTAGGCTTTACCCTCACATTAGCTTCCTTGAGACTTTTTCTTCTTGGTTACATTCTCTCCCTCTAACGCCTCTGTGGTCGTATATCCTCCTTTAGTCTCGCTAAGTTTGGGCAAGTCTTGGATTCCATATGTGCATATACGTATCTTTATGTCTGACTGTGGCATTGTTTGGAGACTAACTAAAGAAAGGGGCTGCATATTGATCTTAAAAAAATGTCTTGTAAATTTGACGTACTGCAAACTAGCCAAAATTCAATACATGAAAAAATCTACAAGTTCATTAAACTCTCACTTTCTAAACTGATCCTAAATGTCAGGAGCAGCTCGTTTGTCCCTCCTGGCTTGCCGTTAGGTTCGAGCAGCTGCGAGTGATTCATGATTACTTCCAGATGTGTGTATTTAAACACGACTGAATTAGTATTCATGGTCGGATCGTACTGCGTGATACTGCATACGTTGCTGCAAAAGTACTGTTCTCCATGCTCCGGTTTTGTTTCGTTTTGGACGTACAAGTCCTTGTTATTTTGTAAGGCTTCCTGAGTTATTAAAGTTATTATCATGAGCACAGTTCGTCTCGTCGCCTCCTGCTTCCCCGCTACTGGGTCCAAATTCCTCCAACCGCGCCACAACGTCTCGGCACGATCATTACACTAAACAAGTTCTTTCAGTCCTGGCTACAATTTCCAGAAAAAAATTCTGGCAAAATAGCTTATGTTTCATAAAATTAGGAGTCATTTAGAAACCATATCAGAGTCATTCAACAATATCCAAAAATATGAATCAGTATGGAAGCCTATTCAGGTCTGTTGTGTAAGAATGTACATTGAAATGTTTATTTTCTCCATTCTTTACCTTTCATTTCTGTGGGGAATTGTTGACCAGGAATGTGCAGATCGTGGTATGAAGTGCCTTTGCAGCGCAAACATTATTCAAGCATTTCTTGACAACACTGGCCTGACACCATCTTATTTCAGGCCAATGTGGGTAATTCATCTACATTCTCGGGCCACAGACTAAATGTCAAGTCTCTCTTTTGGATCAGTTTTCTACGTGATGACGGATTACCGTAAACGTACAGACGCATTCATTGCAGGAAAACTAGACTATTTAAATATCTGCTTTGTTACCATCAGCCTTCGGTTATTATGATTAGTTTAATTTTAGATTTTCTTTTTCAATTTCACCCTTGCTGCCTCTGTCCTCCTAAACTATAATCTTAGTTTGGGCTCCAACATTTACCTTCTACCCTTCAATCTCACACAGCCATAATTATGGCCACACTAAGATGCAGAGACTTCTAAATCATTCTGCGAAGGTTTTGGTTTCCCAACTGTTATTCCCCTCATCTCCTCACTTCGGCTTTGTAAATAAAGCAGGGCTTGTTCTGAAGGCTAAATTAAAACTTTGTGGATCTGTGTATGTCCTTTTGATATTTTATCATGCAATATTTGGAGAGCCGTTTCAAAAGGGAGGGACGTATGAGTGACATATTAAGACGAAATCTGATCTTACAAGAATTTAGGAGAATACTATACGAAAATTAGAGGCTGGACACTTTTTTTTTCTATTTACGTAGCAAATCTTTGGCAAAACAAGTTTTTGTTTTTGTTTCAGTTTGCCGCATTACTATCACGTTATTCAGAGAGAAATAATTTCATGTTTTTTTCCATAATGTTTTCTTTTAGATCTTTTTTTTATATTTTTTAATATTATTATCACTTTTCAAGTTTATACATGACTCTAAACTACAATATTCTGAATATTAAATAGTACCCATAAATGTTTAACGCATGATTTATGACCACTGTTACATGTATTGTCCATCCAATAACATTTGTATACTTTTATTCATTCATTTCTTTTCATTTTTTGTATTTTTCCAGGCTATATGGTTGTCAGTAGTGAGCACAAAATCCTTAACATGCAGCAATTGTGGCACTAAACTACAATTTAAACACAAGGCAATGTTATATCGTAATAATAGTAATCTTTCTGATATGTTGGGTGGCTGACATGAAACAAATCTGCCCTGTTTTCTCCTTCTGCCTATCGGTTTGTCATCTTCTGTAAATATATTTCATAGAAGTTTATTTGCCTCAAGTGATTCCCTGCGATGGGAAGAAAAACAAAGTTCAAACACCACTAATGTGATTATGGTGAGATCAGAGAGCAGCTCCTATCTCTCCCCCCATCGCTTCGAAAACAGTCACACAGCGAACTCCACGATGAAAAACTGGCTTACCCAGCCGAGATGGTGTATGGAATTCAGACAGTGTGTGTCTGCATGCTGCAATGGTCAAAGGCAAAGGGGGGTTTTATTTGTCATAGAGAGGTCTATTGTAATGGAACACTCTTAATAAAAAAAAAGAGCTACAGTCCGGACCAATAGGTAACCTCCAGTGTGGGGAAATGACTCCCTTAAAATATTTTTAAACCCTGCAGTATCAGAGATTTTCACTGGAAGGACTTCTGCTGCTTTTAAACAGAGCAATTTCCATTAAAGTCAATATGAATATAACTTTCTCCCATCTTGTAACCAGACTATTGTCTGCGGCAATTTGTTCTAAACTGGAAGACATAGTTGATTGACTTTTATTGACTGGGGTGGCCCATTATTTCCCAAGAAGAAATGTACTAGATCACATGTGTCAAAGTGGCGGCCCGGGGGCCGAATCTGGCCCGCCGCATCATTTTGTGTGGCCCGGGGAAGTAAATCATGAGTGCTGACTTTCTGTTTTAGGATCAAATTAAAATGAAGAGTATAGATGTATATTAAATTTCCTGATTTTCCTCTTTTAAATCAATAATTGTAATTTTTTAATCATTTTTTTTCAGTTTTTAGTTCAAAAATCATTTTGTAAAATCTAAAAAACATATTTAAAAAAGCTGAATGAATATTCAGGGCTTTTAATCCAGTTCTTTTAATCCATTTATTTAAAAAAAAGCTAAATATTATATCTAAAATGGTCCGGCCCACATGAAATCGAGTTGACGTTAATGCGGCCCGCGAACCAACCAGAGTTTTACACCCTTGGTATAGGATATAGTACTCGAGTAAACTGCTGTTATTTTTCAGAATCAACGTAGTGAAAATAAAATGGCCCCTCAATATGAATTAGCAATTTTGCACGGAAAATAATCAGAGATATCCTTTTAGGCTGCCAAGCTTGGACACACACATACATGAACATAAGCTTCCATTTACAGGATTTCTTGTAAACGTTGCTCAATGAGCGAAACATCAACACTACATCATTAAGTGTAATATGGAAATGGTCAAGAAGACGAAGCTTTGTTGAGCTCTTCCGGCGGCTGGCCCACGCTTGGCTCCCTCACACCTCCACCATTCACAAGTGAGCACAGCATGTGTAAGGGAGGAAAAGAGCAAACGGGACGGGGGTGAAGGGTGGACTTGTTCTGTAGGCCTTTTTATTAAATTAGCGTCCATTCATGAGTCCGAAGAGAAGAATGTGCCAACAGTTGGCAGAAAAGTGTCAATGCTAGATTCATGGCTTACGTTCATGGACTGCGTTAACGCTTTAACGGGGTATATGGAACTTGGATCACAATATAGGAGGCAATGTGGAAAATATTAAAACATAACTCCAGTTGAGAGGTTATCTAAACACATGAGGCTCATAACAGTTGGATATCTGTTACAGGTTGTGGGTCAGTACCATGGCATGTTATACTGACTGGAAACAAGTCTTATTGACCTGATTTGAAGATATATATATATATATATATATATATATATATATATATATATATATATATATATATATATATATATATATATATATCTTCAAATATATATATATATATATATATATATATATATATATATATATATATATATATATATCCTGATGACCGGGATTCAAACAACATAGTTGACACACACTATTAACATGCATTCATGAATTTGTTGGTTTTTTTTCAAAGTTTTGCGTTTTGTAACCTGAATATTTTGTATGAAGAGACATTCGTAAATATTCATTCATTTAGTTTCCGTTCAGCTCATCCTCACAAGGGTCGCTGGGGCGCTAAAGCCTTTCCCAGCCAACCAATGCACAGTAGGCACCCTAAATTGGTTGCCAGCTAATGTCAGAGCAGAATGAGACAATACATAAAGATGGATGCTTTTATCTAAAATCCAATTTATATTACCCAAAGATTGTTAGACTTTCTAGAAAACAACTTATTACATTTACTTCTAATGTTGCTTTAGAATCCTAATTGCAATCGACTCATTGGATCTAGATTCTGGAACATTTTCTTTTTTTCCTGACACAACACATACACACACACACACACACACACACACACACACACACACACACACACGCCCATAGGCCAGTCTTAATGAATGAACAAATAGCATGGCCATCTCTCATTGTCTCATCTGACATACAGGTGCATTGGGGTTAAGGTCAAAGGGAGGGAGATAGGATGTCTGTCTGGATATCTGCCCAAGGTGACTGATGACAGATGGTCGAATGAGTGTGTTTGCATGGACAGAGATAGTTGGAGCCCAATATTTGCAGACGGCCAGCACCTGCTCCACTCAGACGTTTATCTTGCATCTGGTCCCGGGAGGACAGATGGGAGGAGGCACCTGACTCACCCAGACATGCAAGTGAGGGGTGCTATCCAAGTGGTTGGGTAGACGATCAGGTGATGGAGAGCTGAATGCCGCAGACAGTGTGACTGGCTTTAGACACATGGAGCCAGTTTGCCTAACTAAAAGCTAGTGTCATGTCTGCAAACTCTGTGTACCTTGTCATTATCTGTCCCCAAATGTACTAATTTCAGCCCCCATGGCTTCATGGACACAGTATGCCTATAATGATGGAGACGAAGCACGATGTCAGCGTAACAATCCCTGGGGCTAGCATAAAAAATGGTGACTCACTGTACAATAATCGTGGATGAACACACAATCCTAGCTGGACTTTAGGCAATAAACATGGCAAAGAATCTACTGTGCTTATTTCTCTTGGGTTTGAGGCATGACAACCAATTGCAGGCATTGGTATGGATGTGTAGTACATGTTTGCAATAAGCTCCTTTAATTCAAAGCTCTGCCAGACCAAGCGTCCCGCCAGGCATTGCACTTTAATGTCAAGGGGGCACTAAGAGAGCCGAGGGTGCCCTTTGCAATTATCAAGCATGATGGGACACTGAGAGACGAGAACATCTGGCACGAGTGGAAAGAGGGGCGGTATGCACTTCCAACCTCCCTCCCACCTTCCTCCTCCTGTTCTTCTGCACAGGAGACGCTGTGCTTTGATCTCCAGCTGTAGCTGTCTGCTGTGCCTCTCTAGATCAATCACGCCGACTTGAGCTCTGTTTTGCCATCAGTGTCGTCAAACTGTACAGTCGCTATCTTGGAGACATTGAAATTAGACATTGATTTAGTCCACGGCAACATGTGTTTTTATATCTCTATTTTCCTCCCCAAACTTGCTGAATATGACCAATTGTCCCGTCAGTGCAAGGACATGACATAATTTAAGCAGGGGTGGTTTATGGCATAGAGCACATGTTTCAAAGTGGCGGCCCGGGGGCCAAATCTGGCCCGCCGCATCATTTTGTGTGGCCCGGGAAAGTAAATCATGAGTGCTGACTTTCTGTTTTAGGATCAAATTAAAATGAAGAGGATATATGTATATTAAATTTCCTGATTTTCCCCCTTTTAAATCAATAATTGTAATTTTTTAAATCATTTTTTTCTGTTTTTAGTTCAAAAATCATTTTGTAAAATCTAAAAAAATATATTTAAAAAAGCTAAAATAAACATTGTTTTAGATCTATTAAAAAACTGAATATTCAGGGCTTTTAATCCAGTTCTTTAAATCCATTTATATAAAAAAAATCTAAATATAATATCTAAAACGGTCCGGCCCAGCCTGCGAACCCAACCCGAGTCTGACACCCTTGGCATAGAGTATGATATTATGTTTCTATGGGAGATAGTGACAATATACTGCAACTTGTAGATAACAAACTGGTCAGGTGAACATGTCATTTCTCATGGGAAATTGTTCGTTTGAGTCCGGGAACATGGAAAAGTCTATTCCTAATTCATGCATTCATTTTCTGAATCGCTTATCCTCAAAAGGGTCTAGTCCTAATTTTTTATTTTTTTTTATTTTTATAGGAAGTCCGGTGGAAGAGTGGTTAACACATCGGTTTCACAGTTCTGGGATGGAGGATTTGATCTCAGGTCAGTCCACACTGTGTGGAGTTTGCATGTTCTCCCTGTGCTTGCATGGGTTTTTTTCTGGGTACTGTTATTTTCTTCCACATCCAAAAATCATGCATGGTTTTTCCATGTATGGTTTGGGTTTTCTCTGGGTACTCTGGTTGCCTTCCACATCGCGAATACATGCTTGGCTTGCTGGTTGAACACTTTAAATTGCCGCTAAGTATGAGTGTGAGCTTGATTGGTTGTTCGTCTCCTTGTGCCCTGTGATTGGCTGGCCAACAATATGAATTTTTGCAATAGAAGAAACTATGGTGATTTTTTTTTCATCAAACAAAACGACAGTTAAGCTTCATCACCTTTGTGTTGTTGTTGAGATTCTAGGCAATATGAACATGCATATTGTGTGATTTTTGGTTTTCAATGGCAGTTAAGCATAATTACACACCTTCAGATCTGCTTGGGGCGACAAGGCGCCAAGCTTTGTTTCCAGTCCGTTTATGTAATGAAAAAGAATGTGAGGAATGACAAAGGTCTCTGACAAAATGTTTGAAGGAGGAAACCATCACTTTAGGAACAGGTTGTGTAATGCGCCAAAAGTTTTTAGTTTGTTTCTTAAAATTAAATGTTCTTTCGTTTTTTTAAACAAGTTTTTGCTCATCTTTTACTGTCTCGATGGATTTTCTCATGGTTGGTCCAGTATGTTTTTGCCATGAGGAAAAGCTAAAGTATAGTTAATGAGAAATGTTTTCTTCCAAAATCTTAACCGTAATGTCAGCAACGTTAAAATATCTAATAGTAAACAAAGTTTGGCCCTCCATGTTAGTCATTGTTTTAAAAAAAATGTCAACGCATTTTTCAATTACAAAAACTGCTTCGTAAAATTTATTTTATTTGTGATTTATCCCCCTTCTGCTTATCTCAGAACGTCTCACTCTAATAGATGTGTATACAGTGTGTCCTTTCAGGGTCATTTTAGGGTCCTACACATCATATTTTAGACATGTCGGTGGCAAGCACCCAGGAGATATTTTTTAAAGAAAAACGTCTGGATGACGTGTTGCCCTTTCAACGTTCTTCGGATAATCAGTAAAGTACACAGAAAAGAAAATAAATGGGCAGAATGTGTCTGGAGTTTGGAATGCAAATATTGAGTTAACATTAATTATTGTGAGCTAGTATGAACAGCTTTTACAGATAAAACTTGTTGAGACAGTATAGGAATACCCAAAAAGGGAATCATTTCGAGACCCAGAACAGATGACTTTATAGTGGAGCTTGGTCAAAAACTTTGCTGAATACACACCTAAAAAACAGAATTTGGGCAATTGCAAAGGAATTATGGTGTAATTCAAATTGGAACAAATACGCAATAAGGTTGTGTCTTCAATGGGTTGGTAGACATCTAGCTGGCCATCCCCAAGTTCCAGACTGGGGGATACTAGTCTGGCTAAACCTCAGTCCAGCTACTGTGCTGTCCATCTGAACCCAGTAGGGCCAGCCCAGACCTCAATCCGCAAACAAAGCATTCATTGAACGGCAACAAGCGAGGGAAGACAGTTTCTCAAGCGGAGTACAATGGGCTTTCTCCTCCATTTGGCTCAGCCTTTCATCCTCGGACACCCACAAGGGACGCAATTGTTCGGACACAATGCGATATGGGCCAAAGCTTTAGAAGACGCATCGTTTTTAATTAACTGTTGGTAATGATCTCATTATCAGGACCGAGTGGGGCTAGCGTTGTGCGCAAAGAGGTGAGTCTGAGGTCATCATTCTCAAGGCTGCAGGCCTAACTGTCAAAACATGAACGGTTTTCCTATGCCAAGGTGAAATCTAAAGCCTGGATTGCATTTGCCCCGTTGGTCGGATTGGAGGTCCTCTGACTGGACATGGACTGAATAGAATTTGGTGTTTATGTTACCGTATGTCAAAAGTAAAGACTGAGTGAGGGTTTTAGACACCTTTTTTTGATTGCTTCTTATGGTCTAGGATAGGCTATCTCAATTCCAGCTCTAGTGAAAATATGTTATTATTCCCACATTTTAACACTACACAATTATATTACACTATTACAGTGGCGGTCTGTGCATTTTCTCGCAGCGCCTTCAATGGGTAAAATCCACTTCCTAGCAGCATTTAATGATTAAATACAAATACTGGAGTTTTTCAGACATTACAACCAGGCCAGGGGGTGATTTTCCCGGGAAAAGACAGCGATGGACGTCAATGGCAAAAATTGCACTAAAATGGGGTAAAATCCACTTCCTAGCAGCATTTAGTGATTAAATACAAATACTGGAGCTTAAATACAAACACTGGAGCTTTTCAGATATCAGAACTTGGCCCACAATTGAAATATTATTTAGGAATATAGCCATATTTTACTCACCAAAAATCCTTTATAACTGTACACAATATCCATCCTCCTTTCTTTCTTCCTTCTTTTCTATCGCCATCGAAGCTAATGCTGAAAGTCGAGCCTGTCCTGTCGTATTTCTGGCATAGTCCGTCTTGAAAATGGCTTTAAATCAACACAACAATATATTTGCTTGTGCAGCTCGCTCCAGATACATATAGTTTGTTAGCTTTGGCTAGTCCACTTTATCACTAGCCAATCTTAGCTGGTAAAAGTGATGACGTATCCCTACACCTGCGACAATGCATTGTGGTGTTGCCAACTCGAAATCTGAATGGTTAAAGCAACAGTCTTATCGACGCTTGTTTAATGCAGCAGAGCCCGCAGAACTGATTGTGAAGGCCTTGAGGCAGATTTCTGACCCCGGCAACTAATAATGGCTGAAATGTGATTGTTTAAATGCTTCAATATGAAAACACACATCTGGAAGCAGTGCAACCAGGGGGGAAAGCAATGAAATGGAGGTAACAGACAATTTGGAATTATTTAATAAGTATTGATGGACAAAATATAATATATCATTCAGATATTTCTTAAGCCAGCAGAGAAGGCATTGAAGGCCCTGACGGCCCGCCACTGCACTATTATTATACGCCACACAACTTCACATATTTACATCTGGATTATTTATTGCATTTTATCGTCCTGTGTTAAAAGGAAGTATAGTTAAGCAATTAAAGTCTTCATAAAAGTAGAATGTTGCTTTCTACCCTTCAAATTGACTGAAAAACCTGGCAACCTTTGGGCTGTACAAAACTAATCTACTTCTATACACTTAGTGATTTTTCCAGCCATCACAGTGATTTCTATTCATGGAACAGAGATGAGTAGCTCAATTGTTAGTGTGTGAAGGTGTACAAGGGAGTTTGTTTTCTCCTTTTATGGTGCATTTTTTTTAAAAAACAAACACAAATTGTAGGATGCTCACGGCCCTAAAAACAAAATATGAGCATTGTAATAGTTAGCCTCTAAGTGGATGCATATAGGAAACAGTAACACTAAAGTCAGAGCAGGAGAAGCGCTGGAAGGCAAACTGCTTCAAAGAAGGGGCGTTTCCTGTGTTTTTTTAAGACCAAACACTCTGAGAGCACGCAACATGCCGCTTATGTGTTTAGACTACCTGAGGGTTTCGGAATGAGTTTTTCAATGTGTATTTGTGAGCTGATGAGTCACTTGTTTTAAAACCAAAAATCTTTTCTAAACACGGTGTAGTGGCAAACAAGAACAGGGATGGTTTTAATGTAAAAACTAAAACAGGTACAGTGTCCATTCAAGTAAGATAGTTAAACCTTGGCACATTAATTATCTGGAGGGTATTCTTAAAAGAATAAAAATGTATTAACAATCTCCCGCTCTCAAAAGAGCAGCTCAGCATCAGCTACTTTTTCAGGAGTGCCAACAACAGAGTCTCCCACTGCTATAATATTAACCAAAATTAACAACAACCAGAAACTGACTGTTCTGCCAAAATAAGCCCTGACGTGTCTCGTCCAGTCTCTTTGTTCCTGTTTTCTCTCAAACCTTGGCTATGTGTCATTTATTTGCCGCTTCTTGCCCCAGGGTGCCTTTGATTACATGCTGCGCATTGTGTGTCAATTGCTAGGTTGTAACATTTTTTTTCTCTTGAAGATAATGACAGTTGAGTGTGAGTATCATGAGAACATCACAAACCTCAACAATTATGTTCTACCTAAACAATCTCATGTGATCTAATGCTGCCTATATTGCTTCGTTCCGATCTGTCAGATTTGGTCTTCTCAAAACTCAATTATTATATAATATCAAGACTATTCATATTCACAAAACAATAATATGAAAGATCCATGACTATTTTTTTCTTTTTTCCTAGCAGAGAACACCTACAGTTGAGTGTTGGTACACAAGCTCCTGTCAACTAATTGAGGGACCTCACCTTCTCCAAACAGCCCTCACCTTTCATTAAGAACACATCCTGGGGAGTCAACCGGACAACAGTGGTAAATATTCATTCCTTATCTTCTCTTTCGAGCTGACTCTTTGTACACCCCCGGCGCACCAGACACAACAATTTCCGTCCACCTCTCCATCTGTTTCTTCTTCTGTCTGTTCTTCTACAAACAGAGAATGAAAGCCAGGAGGTCGCATAGACAAACACAATTCTATAAGTAAACATTTAAAGAGGTGCTTGTTAAGCTTACATACATGTCATCTACACAAATGCACTGACATACACAAAATGAGCATTGTCAACAGCACAGCTGCACAACATTTGCTCATGAGATAATTACACTCAGTTTCTTAGACCTATGCGAAGTCTAATTTTTCAAAACCTTTTTGGGGGAGGGATGGGTAAAAATAATGTTTTTTTTGATGTTTCAGAAGGGTCTTATTTTTAGTATATATATGTATATGTATAATATACATATACATTATATATGTATATGTGTATGTATGTATACACATATACACATACATACACATATATACACATATACACATATACACATACATACACATACATACACATACATACACATACATACACATACATACACATACATACACATACATACACATACATACACTTAGATACACTTATATACACATATATACACACATATATACACACATATATACAATACACATATATACACATACATACACATACATACACATACATACATACACATACATACACATACATACACTTAGATACACTTATATACACTTATATACACACATATATACACATATATACACATATATACACACATATATACACATATATACACATATATACACACATATACACACATATATACACATATATACACATATACACATATATACACATATATACACATATACACGTAGACACACATATACACATATATATATATATATATATATATACATTACATATATTGAGTTTCACAAATAACATCTTCCTCGGTGGTTATAATTGATTTAAAAAATGTAATGTTTAGGTTCGGCACCTCGGCTTTACATCATCCTACTCGGCTAAAATGGAAAAAAATAGTTTATATGAGCATGCACGTCAATGGTCGCTACACAACGACATGGCCTACAGAGTGAATAACTGGCATCTATATAATCTGTCGCTCTCTGAAATGACATTAATGCGTTCTGCAGTGGAACTGTGGTTTTGGTAATCCAGAAAACAGATTATCATGCTTGAGGAATCAGACAGTCAACATAGTCTGTAGTCTCCATCCTTTACCAGGACTATTGCCCATGAGGTCAAGAAGTATTTGGATAATGACAGCCTCGATGACTTGAGGGGGCCGGGGGGTGACTGATTTTCATTTTCCGAAAACTCCTAGCGTTAACTGTAAGTGAATGATGAGTCATGTAGAAGAAAAGTGAATTATTATTATTATTACCCATAACATGAGTGTAACAATATAAACTATTGGTTATAAATTAACATTTACGTGCTACATATAATAGTAAAGATGGGCTTTAATTCTCTCACTTTGGATATAAAGAATCTATCTTTAGTGCCATATAGCGGCATTGGGATGTAGCTTGGGGAGAATGAGTAGGAAGGCAGATGAGAGGGTTGAAGAAATAGAAGCAGAACAAATGACAGGGCAGCTGACATATGTATATATATGTATTTATATATATGTATATATTCTGCCCTGCGATTGGTTGGCCACCAATTCAGGGTTTCCTCCGCCTGGTGTCCATTGTTAATTCATTCATCTTCCGTACTACTCATCCTCATAAAAGTTGGATGGTTGCCAGAGCCTATCCCAAATGACTTTGGATGAAAGGCAGACTACGCCTTAGACTGGTCGCCAGTCAAACGTAGGGCACACAGAGACAAACAATGTGTGGGTGTGGGTGTTTGTATGTAGCTGTATATTTTTCCGATAAGGAGACTCATTTATAATATATAATATTTATGACACCAAATCATGGTTGTCAGAGTACCTCATAAACTTAAATGTAATTACACTTGAGTGTAGCGCCTGTGGTAAGAAATGAGAGGAGGGGAATGGAATTCACACTAATACCAAATAAATGCATAGATCAACACGCTATAAAAATCACACGCCTTCTCAGTGTGTGTGGCAAATTTGCGAGTCATAAAGTTGTTGCATTTTCAGCACCTCTTGCTTGAAATTGTTTATATGAAGTGTTAAATATGATGCTTTCTTGGAGTCATTGCTTTTGATTTACATTGAAGCCATTTGAACTATATATCAGAGTTCTTTTAAATCAAGTAGGCTGTTGTTGTTTTTTTAGGCTGGGTGAAAACTAAATATGGTATGTGTGTTACTTTAAAAAAAAGAATGGGAAATAAAGGTGGAGCATTAGATTTTGACTTTTTCTGCATTCTTTGACCAACCATTTTGCATGGCATGTCTGGAAAACATTGCCTTTTATCATTTGGTCAGAAGAAACAAACATGTCAGCTTTCCTATGGTTGTCCTACCCTGCAGCAAACTGTAACCATCTGCATCTCCTCCTTGTGTCTGTTCTTTCTCCTGTGCCCATCTTTGATGAGTTACAAGGAAATGAACAGGTCAGACTCCGACTGTGATGTTGAATCATCATGCCGTGCAAAAGAAAAAAAGAACATACCCTTAAAAACCTTGAATCTGTTTCCCATCTTTTTTTTTGCTTTGAATATTTGCGGGCATGAATGTGTCCCCTGCAGTGCAGAAGAAAAGAAGGGGAAAGGAGAAGGATTGTAATGTTAACTAACTGTAAGTGCTAGGCTGCTTCAGGCGGTAACATGATATCGTAATGAGGGAGCTCTCCCATTGGGCATCTCTTCCTTCCTCTACCTTAGCAAGACTAAGAAAAGCAGTATTCGTTTAACTATTTTCCTCGGTATTTAGTTTACAGTATTTTTCAGGATATTTTATCATTCTAACCTTACATAATGTTCAAAACTCACTCTAAAAATGACACTGTCAAATTGCTTACTGCACAGGTGTCAAAGTGGCGGCCCGGGGGCCAAATCTGGCCCGCCGCATCATTTTGTGTGGCCCGGGAAAGTAAATCATGAGTGCCGACTTTCTGTTTTAGGATCAAATTAAAATGAAGAGTATAGATGTATATTAAATTTTCTGATTTTCCCCCTTTTAAATCAATAATTGTAATTTTTTAATCAATTCTTTCTGTGTTTTTAGTTCAAAAATCATTTTGTAAAATCTAAAAATATATATTTAAAAAAAGCTAAAATAAACATTGTTTTAGATCTATAAAAAACTGAATAGTCAGGGCTTTTAATCCAGTTCTTTTAATCCATTTATTAAAAAAAAATCTAAATATTATATCTAAAATGGTCCGGCCCACATGAAATCGAGTTGAGGTTAAAGCGGCCCGCGAACCAACCCGAGTTTACGGTAAGGAGCCTACTCTGTCCCAAGGTGTATACTAATGTACCCCACATTTTGGCGCTTAATAAGGTCCACATGTTACTGAGCTGTACAACCTGTGGACAAACGGACAAACAAGTGCACTAAAAGAAACATTTGATGTTCAGAAAATGAACGAATGAATGAGATTAGTGACATAACATTTCCTTCCATCTAAGATTGCCTCAATCAAATTTCTTGACTGTATGTGCAATTTTATCTACAGTGGCAGAATAGGAGGAATACGTTTTTTGGCAGTCTAGTTTAGTCCGGCCAATAGTTGAGGCGGGTGGTAGATTTGTTGGGGTAATGCTACCGTGGAGACAGACATGCAGGGGAATGAGTTTCATTAGCTGAGCACTCAGCAGGCCCCTGTCAATTACTTTGTTACTGGAGCAGAACGAGACAGAGCCGACAAATATGTGGCAGCCTAATCAACAACACAGCAAAAAAATACAAAAACAAGCTTCAAAGTCAATGTCCACATTCACCACTTTCAGCCACTTCATTTGTAAACTTGGCGTATGACAGTAAGTCCTCTGTCCTTTGAGAGTCCATTTTTTTTTCTGTCGACCCACCATAACATCCATTAGATCTTAAATCAGCAAACAACTTTGCTGATTATGTACCAGAAGATCTGAGCGGCAGGTCAGCCCAGTCATCATATCCTGACTGAATTCATGCCGGCATCTCAAATCTAATGAATTGGAATCTAACTGTGCAGGGACGCTCACTATTGGTGCAGCCAGCCAAGCACTTTGTACAACACTCTTTGTGGAACTGCCGCGCCATTCAGAGAATGCAGCAACCTCCCGTAACGAGGTCATGGGAACGGCGAGGGGAAAAAAATGGAAATTGATCCAGAATGTGGTCATGAATGCAATGTCTCATTTTGGCAATTTACTGGCGTTTGTGTAGTTAACTCAAATGAAGGGAAACACCATTGGCTTTGGGATACTACTTCAGAAGGTATTCTCCCATCACGATCTAATGGCTTCCTCATTTCAATGAATGTGATCCTCATTGGGGAGATCAGATCTCAATTAAGGCCTTCAAGAGGGTTGTTTTGGGTCTGTGGTCAGACCACATAGCACCTCCTCTCTCCTAAGAAAGGCAAAGGGAAGCCTGTTTGTCAGCCTGTCTGTGTTAATAGCACCTCATCTGGTTCCTGTTCGCAACTTTATATGGCCGCTGCAATGTCCCATGCAATGCCCCCCCAATACGCCCCCCACACCCCTATACGCACATTAGTAATTTGCCTGTGCAAACATGGCCCTCATTATAACACCAAAAGAAGACATGGGCTTTCATCAGTTGAACTTTTCCTCCCATCGTGCAGCCAAAGCAAACACACAACTTTGAGACAATGTGGTTTTAATTGAGTTATAACACGAACATGAATGATTCGTTTTGATCAGAGTAAACATATGAAGTAAACAAAAAGTTCTTATCGGTCAAAGTCTTTTTTTTTAAGTATGATCCATTGCATTTTTTGAACAAACCAACCATAGACAATAGTGGTACTAATTTGTCCAGTTCTTTATTACCATAGTTTTATATAAAAAACAAAAAACTTTAACTTTAAATTTTAATGCAAAATTATAGTAGTTTTGCTCTGTGACCGGACGTTTGGTCGCCGGACGTTTGGTCGCCGGACGTTTGGTCGCCGGACGTTTGGTCGCCTGGACGTTTGGTCGCCGGACGTTTGGTCGCCGGACATTTGGTCGCCCGGGTGAATATAATTTTGAGAGCTGGTTTAAACAGTAGATATTTAGATATTAAACTCTCATGAATATAATTGTGATAGCTGGTTTCAACAGTAAACTATCTGTCATGTTGTCAAACGTCCGGGCGACCAAACGTCCGGCGACCAAACGTCCGGGCGACCAAACGTCCCGGCGACCAAACGTCCGGCGACCAAACGTCCGGGCGACCAAACGTCCGGGCGACCAAACGTCCGGGCGACCAAACGTCCGGGCGACCAAACGTCCGGGCGACCAAACGTCCGGGCGACCAAACGTCCGGGCGACCAAACGTCCGGGCGACCAAACGTCCGGGCGACCAAACGTCCGGGTACCAGTTTTGCTCAAATGGAATTGAGTGCAGATTCCCCTAAAATAGCACCCAAGTATCAGCCCCCCGCAACCACAAGACCAATGCAGACTGGAGGGCGAAATTTCCCTACCACATAATGTTGCCAAACAACAGACTACATCCTACTTTCCAATGGTAGCTAAGCAACAAGCAAAACTGGAACCAAACCTCTATTGACACCCCCAGTTATACCTGTCTCGGGGGTCAAAAGAGTGACTTAAGTCCAAAGGGATCATTCAGTGCTTTCAGTACTGCTATATACCCATCAACAAGAATGAAACAGAATTTATCTGGGGTTGATCGAATCCAAATATAATAGCAAAATATCACAAGGAGGAGCATTAGCCGGGAGTTAAGTCCCATTTGGGCCATGCCAGGGTACGCTATGCGGGCCTCTTGTCATTTAAATGGAACAGAGTTAAGCCAGTGCTTCCTGTCAGACCGCAGGGCTCTCAGGTTCCACCTCTGGTCCAAATTATGTCTGTCTATCCCAGACTGCCACACCAAGCGTCACCCTCTCAGTCAACCCCCTTCTGAACATTGCCTTCATCCCCACCCGGCCCCCTTAAGAGTACCAAGTATACCACTCACTGACATTGTGAAATAATTGGGATAATTTTCCATGGTAGCGGTAATAGAAGAGGCTTTATTAAAACATCTTGTAAGTGTGTTTGTTTTGAAAAGCATCTAACAGCCCACAATATGTTTACAACATCACATTGAGTAACCAAACATTATTATATAACAATGCGATGTATAAATACTTATTTTCAGTTCATAGGTTAGGTTTTGTATTGTTTTACGTTGTTTTTGAGACTGCTTGAACATTATAGTATTATATAGTTCAACTAATGACAACTAAACATCAACATACCGCATTTCCGGACTATAAGGCGCACATTTTTTTCTTCGTTTGGATGGGCCTGCCACTCATTCTGACCATCAACAGCTATTTATGTTTTGTTTTTAGGTCCTAGTTATGCAAAATCTGTTAATATGTTATATTAACAGGTGCTTATTTTGTCTATTGTTCCCTATTTTTCATGACTTTAACATATATTGTTGTATATAACTTCATACACCAGTGCAGCTTATATTTTTTTCCTCTTTCGTTGTCCATTCTTTAGCTCGTGCGACTTATAGTCCGGAAAATACGGTAGGTTTAGCGAACAAAAACAATTTCCTGCAGTGTTGTGATAAACGTGTAAACCGTCAATTATATAGAGTACTTAAGACGGCTTGTATAGGAGCAAAGTTTTCATCACTTGGCAGAAAAAAAATGTTTAAAATAGAGTATTTATGTCATTGTTGGTCAAGGGAGGAATGTAAATGCATTTTCTTCTAGCGTGGACTCGCTAGTCACGACTGCTGACAGCAGAGGTCTGCCCTGTGTTGAGGAGACAGCCCTAATTTGCTTCTCCTTCTAATGCTCTACAGATGAAGTCCACGGCTGTCTTAACCACACAGGATGTTCTTGGCTCCTGAAATGAGCAGGTCTGGCTTACAAAAGTTTCAGTTTGCCAATGACGAGTGTAGAAAAGTGATGGGTTGAGAAGCTAAGTAGGGGCCGCAGTAAAAGCATTTTCATGTACACAGGGGACTCAAATGAGTAGAGTTGAGTGGAGTTATCACAAAGATCTCTCTTCAACAGAGGATTGTGGGGAAACAGGAAAAATGTGGTCTGAGTGGTCACCATAGCCCCACTTTAACAAAAAAAATAGCAAATTAAATCCAAAACGTTTACTACTCCAAGCTCACAAAAAAGCCACAGACCCGATGTGTTGTTTACCCATTCATACTATCTAAGGGGGCAAATTAAGTGACATCTAGGCTACTTTCAGAATAAATAAGCCTTAAGAGTGCATAAGTAACAAAGCGTAGCAGAGGTCTTATCAGAAAACAGGGTTTTAAATGTCCTTTTATAGCTTGAACTTTGGGATCTAATTAAGATGCGACGGGTCAGTTTGCCATGTGCGGTCAATTGGTCGCCGGTCTTTTGGTCGCCGTCTTTTGGTCGCCCGACCGCGACCAAAAGACCGGCGACCGAAAGACCGACGACCAAAAGACCGGCGACAAAACAAGCTAAAACAACACGGTCTACGAACAATCTTTCGTGTGCGGTCGATTGGTCGTCGGTCTTTTGGTCGCCGTCTTTTGGTCGCCGGTCTTTTGGTCGTGGTCTTTTGGTCGCCCGACCGAGACAACGGGCGACCAAAAGACCGGCAACCGAAAGACCGACGACCAAAAGACCGGCGACAAAACAAGGTAAAACAACACGGTCTACGAACAATCTTTCGTGTGCGGTCGATTGGTCGCCGGTCTTTTGGTCGCCGTCTTTTGGTCGCCGTCTTTTGGTCGCCGTCTTTTGGTCGCCGTCTTTTGGTCGCTCGTCTCTTGGTCGCCCCGACCGCGACAACCGGCGACCAAAAGACCGGCGACCAAAAGACCGAAGACCAAAAGACCGGCGACAAAACAAGGTAAAACAACACGGTCTACGCATCAATAAAAGCCAACAATGGCCATGAGCAGTTTCACTGAGCCGACGTGTGAGTGTATAAGAGTTTGTATGTACATGCGTTGTCCCTTTAAGAAGCTACGTCAGTCAGGGTCTTAACAAGTTCTCCAACAAAAAACAATAAAAGTCCGGGAAATTTTGAGCTTTTCTTTAGCCTCATAATTATTAGGGCATTAAGTATGACTAAATAGTAATTCGCAGTTTGTATTTAGGGAATTTGAGCAACAGTTTAAATGGGAATTATCACTTACCTTCCGGGCGACCAAAAGACCGGCGACCAATCGACCGTGTGCCCAATTTGCGGCCTGACCGTCCCGATTAGAAATAATATTTGCTGTAACATCTTTGAACAATAATGCCTCTTCTCAGAAAGCCTGCGACCTTATGCATGGGACCTTGACCCCAGCAGTAAAGCATGTTTCCACTGAATGATGAATAACAAGCAGTCAGTTCTTGGATGTCATCCCCCCAGATTTCAGACGCCATTTTTATAAAAGAGCTGAATGAGGCTGCTAAATCATTATTATTCAATTAATATCATCAGCAAGTTATGTTTGGCTGGAAGCCCCCTTGTTGTCTGCAAGGTCTCCTCATTATCCTCCATGTAATTGTCCCATCCTTTTCTGCCTTTTTATCTACCACCCAAGTAAGAGATGAGCTAATGCTTTTGCATCCTTTACTAACTCATTTGCCCTGTCAAACAGTGCATGCATTGTTTGTTAAGCTCATGTTGCCATTTCCAGTTCAGCGAGGCCATTGCAATGTGCAGAGAGGGGAAGCACTCAGTTTGTTTTTATTTGAACTCAAATCCGCCGAGACTAGTCTTTGCCTTAACGTATTTACGTCTGGAAGTCAACTTCCTACCTCTTTAGGGCAGGAGAAGAGATTCTCCAGGGATTTGTTTTAAGAACGTTTTAATACGATGGGTTTTTTATCTAGTCACAATCAGATATAATAATTCTTCTCTTCCCCTCATTGTGAGTTAATTGGACGTTGGGTTTTTTGTATGTGTTAATATGGTTGACAATTAATCCAGGGTTAATCTATTAACCTGCTTTTCTAGAAATAGATGGATTAGACCACAGGTGTCAAAGTGGTGGCCCGGGGGCCGAATCTGGCCCGCTGCATCATTTTGTGCGGCCCGAGAAAGTAAATCATGAGTGCCGACTTTCTGTTTTAGGATCAAATTCAAATGGAGTATAGATGTATATTAAATTTCCTGATTTTCCCCCTTTTAAATCAATAATTGTATTTTTTTTAATCAATTCTTTCTGTGTTTTTAGTTCAAAAATAATTTTGTAAAATCTAAAAATATATTTAAAAAAGCTAAAATAAATGATGTACATTACATTTCCTGATTTTTTCCCCTTTTAAATCAATAATTGCAATTTTTTAATCAATTCTTTCTGTGTTTTTAGTTCAAAAATCATTTTGTAAAATCTAAAAATATATTTAAAAAAGCTAAAATAAATGATGTACATTACATTTCCTGATTTTCCCCTTTTTAAAATCAATCATTGCAAATTTTTAATCAATTTTTTTCTTTTGTGTTTTGAGTTCAAAAAGCATTTTGTAAAATCTAAAAATAAATGTACAAATATTTTCCGTTTTCCACTTTTAAAAAATATTTTGTTTCCATTTGAAATAAAAAAAAACATGATTAAAAGACATTTTCCATTACTAAGAAAAAAAGCTCAAATAAACATTGCTTTAGATGTATAAAAATGGACTATTTAGGGCTTTTGATCCAGTTCTTTTAATCTAATTTTAAAAAATTTAAAAAATACATGGATGTTAGATCTAAAATGGTCCGGCCCACATGAAATGGAGTTGACGTTAATGCGCCCCGCGAACCAATAATAGCGTCTCAAATGCATTTTTTTTCTGACAACTTACAGCTTTTTATTTTTTAGGCTATAGTCATTAGAAAAACTGTTTTGTTAAGAGATACGTATGAAGATTTTAGATCTCAATTTTCTTATTGTTACATTAACTTAAGTTTGTTCTTGGTTTCTGATTTTTTTTAAATGCCTTCCCAGAATTGCATCTTGTGCTCCAGTGTGATTAATGTTTTTTTTCTCCCTTTTTACTGTGTTTTCTTTGGCTGCTGCAAGTCATACTCAGGTGCGATTTATAGTCCGACAAATACGGTAGTCAAAAGTATGGACCTGGTTTCGCAATCATTTAAATTGCGACCGTAAAATGTGTGCTTGTACAATATTTCAATTGCTGGAATACAGTGAGTGGTAGTAACTTGTTTGCATGATGTCATATCTTGAGGTGTGTTTTGTGTTGGATAGCCATAACACGCATCCGGTAGTTTTCAAAAGGAGCTAAGCTTGTCCTGACAGAGTTGAGTGATGCTCTTCTCTGTCTTTTTCTTTGTAGTCGGCCAGAGAAGCACCGATTTGACATATAAAATCAGCTTCCCCCCATAAAACATTACTGTTAGATTTATGTTTATTTTCCATGCGCTCTGCTTTAGTAGTTTTATGTCACTAGAAACTGTTTATTTACTACTCTTTCTAATTTCTCAAGACTATTGGGACATTTTCCCCAAAACATTCCCAAGGAAATGTCGTAAACTGCAGCAGCTAAAGAGTAATTACCCAACATTCCCTACATGTGATTTTTACATGCCCCCAAGCAGTACGCTGAACATATGGTTGCTGTGTCACTAAGCAAGAGCTTGAACATAAACAAATAGATCTATTCATTTTGTCAGGAGCGGCGTAGTAGTTTTACCACATACAAACTCCATTGGCATCATGAAGTAATGGTTCTTCCACTGCAAAATACGTTAATATGCCGTATGGTTTTACTCAAAATGCCAGAATAAACACCAGATGAAGAAGGGCCTATAAAGTATGTGGTAACATAGTCAGGCCTTACTATTTAGTCTATGGGATTCTTTTGGACAAATTTACCAGAGCTGCACGGCAGGAGATAACCGGGGCTCGTAAATACTTGGCTGTCTTCATCCCTGCTCTTGGAAATAGGATCCGCCATAAACCTCTGACCTCTTTAGATGAAAAATTAGTAAGTAAGAAGATGACAAAAAAATGCACGTGGCAATGAATCACAATATTTTTTTAACTGAAACCACACTCAACATCCCAATACA
The DNA here is from genome assembly GCF_051989625.1 of Stigmatopora argus. Taxonomy (NCBI): domain Eukaryota; kingdom Metazoa; phylum Chordata; class Actinopteri; order Syngnathiformes; family Syngnathidae; genus Stigmatopora; species Stigmatopora argus. The sequence continues at coordinate 7,676,472 of NC_135403.1, forward strand.
GTGAAGCCTTCTAATCATAGTATCCATTTGGGTTCAAATTCAGCTTGGTCCAAATGTGTGGAGTTTGCATGTTCTCCCGTGGCCTGTATGGGTTTTTGCTGGGTCCTCCCATATTCCAAAGACAGGCATGGTAGGCTGATTGGACACTCTAAATTGCCCCTGGGTATGAATATGAGCGTAAATGGTTGTTTGTCTCCAGCACCCCCCGCGACCCTAGTAAGGATAAAGAGGTTCAGAATATGAATGAATAAATGAACTCTACTATAGTTCATTCATTCAAAGAGGGATGTTATAGTTACTATATATCAGCATTTTATTTCATCCTGTATTCTTTGAGTTTAAATATGCATTAGAGTTTCATTGTAGTTAGTATACACACTTTTATGGCAACAAGACCGCAAAAATGACGAATATTCTACGTCATCTTCAAAACATAGGTAAACATAGTTAGGAGAACAAACCACCTTGTAGAGCGCGGTAAGAAAGCCACCATCTTTTCCACATTCAATATGGCAGGACAATATGGGCGTGGTTACGCCTATTGCCGACGCAGGTGGTTAAATTACGCGCATGCGCAGTACCTCGCCCCTTAGAAGAGCGTTTTCGATGCTCTTGGACGACGAACACGACGAGGTAAGGCGTCGAGCACTTTAATGCTTTTAGTGCATATTTATCACGCTACCGGGAGATTTTTTAGGAATCAATTGAGCCCAAAACGCCAACAAATCTCCTAGTTTAATGCCAGGTTGAACACGCCGTCGACAATTTAAGTTAGAGCTCCTTTTCCACCACCGGTTGTTTACCGCATGTGACTAGCTAGCTATTAGCATTAGCGTCCCGACGACGCTTTCCATTTGATTTACGAAGTATCTTGCCCGTTTTCTCTCCATTATTGAGTCGTGTGTCTATTTAATTGAATCAAACAAAGCCGAGACATCAACGGATAGTTTGTTGGGGCAAGGCTCACTCAAAAATAACATCTAGAGGCACAACTTAGGTTTTCGTGTGTTCTATTTAATGACAGTTTTCACTGTGATTGCGAAACACCCATTTGTAATTCTAATTGTTCTGTTTTCACACAAACAAAATCATTAAGCCAACTTTCTTCTCGTCGTCACTCTATATGTTCAGTCGCCTTGTCTGGAAAAGGGAAAATAGCATGGAGCACTCATTAGCTTATCTTGATCGTTTATTAATTTTCTTGTAAGATTTCTCTTGCCTGTAATAATTATGTGGTACCTCCCAAATAGCTTGGTTAAATCAAGTTATCTCTGTTTTACATCCAGATGCATCTTTTCCTGCGTGCCCAGTACACTCACCCTTGAGTTTACAGGAGAGAAGTCTGGCCCAGATCAAGGTAAAACTAGTTTTAAAAAAAGCTTATCTCCAGTCTCTATTTCTAACTTTTGCTTCTTTTTTGCAAGTTTTCCCTCTTTAAGATCAGAAATGCAGCTCTTCCTGCATGCCCAGAACACTCACCCTTGAGGTTACAGGGCAAGATCAAGGTAAAACTAGTTTAAAAAAACCACAAGCCTATCTGTTGAATCTCCAGTCTCTTTATATGGTAACTTTTGCTTATTTTCCAGGCCAATGTCGACTCTAAATGATCTTCTTTGCCTGCTTGAAGATGTGGTGTCACTAAACTCTACAGAATATCCAAATAAAAGCATGTAACATCTGATATTTATCACCATGGTGAGCTTTCACTGTTGTTACTCCCCACATAAAATTCACAGCATGGCATTAGACTTGTGAACATTTAATGCAAGAGTACAAGTTAATTTTTCTTAAGTATAATTTCATTTCTGTTTTTTTCCCAATTTCATTTAATTCTAAGTGTTTTTCTCCCAAGCATAATTGTTTTTTGTTCCCGGTTTTATTCTAAATATGTCCTCCCATTATAGTCAAGTGTTTTAGGTTTAAAAAATATGTCTAAGTGTGTAAAAATGTCTAACTGTACTTCTGCTTTTATGTCTGCAGGTGGAGAAAAGACAGCACACCAAACAACACAAATGTGATGCCAACTTCTAAGTGTTTTCCTGTTAATAAAAGCTTTAACTTGTAATGTTTCTTGCATTCTTTTGCTAGGTAAATGAAGGATAAAACATGTATACAATTTAAAAACTTTTATTTTTCCACAAAAAACAGGGCTTTCACTGATAGGTTCGGGTAGGCCCTCCAGCATTTTTAAAAAGAGCAGTGCGTTCGTCCAACGGTAAATGGACGAAAAATCTCTCCAGCGTCTTGGAATTCTGAAAGACAAACAAAAAAAAATTAGAAGAGTCCCTTACAACAAGTCAAAATTTGACCTAAAAAAAAATTAAAGGGGTCCCATACTCACAATTGGGGCTTTCACTGATAGGTTCGGGTGGGCCCGCCAGCATTTTTAAAAAGAGCAGTGCGTTCGTCCAACGGTAGATAGATGAAAAATCTCTCCAGCATCTTGAAATTCTGAAAGACAAATAAAAATTAAAGGGGGTGCATACATTAAGTCAAAATGTGACCAAAAAAAAAATTAAAAGCATTCCATACTCACAATTGGGGCTCGAGAGGTTTTGGTAGGCCGAGCAGTGCGTTCTTCCAACAGTAAATGGACGAAAAATCTCTCCAGCGTCTTGGAATTCTGGAAGACAAAAAAAAATTAAAGGGTTCCATACACCCGATCCAACATGTTAAAAAAAATTACTAAGTTAGGTATTTTAAAGGATACTTACCAGGAAGGCCCTTCTACCCATAGTGTCAATCAGGAGAGGGAAATATTAGATATACCCATCTAATTATTTTAAAGCTCAGTGGCTTGGTTTGCTTTTTGACCACTGCAGCAGCAGAAAGACTCAATATGTCTTCCAACACACCAAAATCAAATGATCATGGACAGTGTGCTGATGTGGTGGGAGATAGGGAAAACATACTGGACAGGGGCCCTCGAGGACCAGTGGGGATGTTGGTGTCCAAGATTGCGCCATTCACCGTGTCACCCTTTGATTTGGTAAACCTGGGTGGACCCTGAAGAGGCAAGATACAAAATGAGTAGGTTTAGTAAAAAGACATGAAATAAAATAAATAACCTGAAACACCATATCCACGACTTCTTTGGTCTTCTCATCGATTTTGACAGCTTTCACCTCCTCCAGCATCCATCTCCGTGGCTTTAAACATCTACAAAACACCACAGCAAGATTATGTAATTGCTCATTTAACCACTTGGATGCACAATTGACCCACATTCATTTCCCATATTATTTCATCCTGGATGAGTTTTTCAGTCAATCAATTATATTTTTTTAAATATCCCAAAAAAGTTATCATTGCTTCCATTTTTCCTCTTCATAATCTGAGGAAAAATTGTTATATACCATATACTTAAACTTCAAAAATGACCCCTGTGCTATTGTTGAATGCAGGTCTCACTTTGGTTTTGTTAAACGCACATTTAAAACTAAAAATGAAAATGTCCAATTCCAGGGTAAAGATATAGATAGATATATATGTGGTTCTTAACCTGGGTTCGCTGGAGCCTCTGTCACGGAGGACAAGAACATGCCCCACTTGACCATTACTGGCAGCAGATCACGTGACATTGCTTGGCCAATCGGTGCGGTGAGGAATTTATTCCTCTTAAATTTGGAAAAATATATATATATATTTTGTTTCGGTAGCTCCAACAAGGTTAAGAATATTCTATAAGTGTATTGATTATTTCTTACACCACTAATGGCACTTATGAGGGTGTGCATTATCCACAGGTTCTTGTGTTCTTAGTTCTTAGTGTGTTTTCATTCCAAAAATTGAATGTATGATAATGAATAACAAGCCAATTGAGCAAAGCCTTGAACGCTGACATTTAATTATTACGCGGAGGGAGAAAATAGAATCTAGTATTTAAAAAACTACTCACTGAAAATCAGCTAGTTATGGCGTCGACACGCTACTCCTTTTTGGTCGTTTTAGCCACATTCTTGATGTTTCCCAGCAGTCTGTGCTCGTTGAGGAACTGAAACACACAATGGAATGATTGGTTTCTTAAACATAAAGAGCTATAGGTAACGCAATGTAGCCAATTTGTTTGCAAACATTTCTGTCTCCAAACACGTGGGGCTACATCACGCAAACGTAGCATGCTCCCGTCGAAAAACACTCTTAAAATGAGAACTGGAGCTTCGAAATCCCCAACGAGAACGTACCGAATGCGCTGCATTGTCCTGGAAGAAGTTTATCGGGTCTTTCTTCGGTAAATCGTCACTTCTGAGCTGCTGTGCAGTCCGTACTGACTGCGGGCACATCCGCCATTTTTAACAATGGCGGCCACTTGAACTCTGACCTCAGTCATGCGCATTAAAAATAGAAACACAAAATATATATTGTTTTCATAAAAACGTGTATTAAACTAATACACGTTCTTATAAAAACATTGTAGTATTTTTGTGTAGTTTTTTGTGCATTTCACATGTACACTTTCAGTATTGCTATGTCTAAATCAAATAAAATTACAGAAAACGTTATCAATAAAGTTATCTAACAAAAAAAATCCAACCCTCAATAACTAATTTATGGCTATAAAACCTTTACTGCAGCTACAACTGCGACACATATAAAAAGCATCAATAATAACCTCATACAATTGAAATATTATTTAGGATACGTATATTTGCCTGTGCAGCTCGCTACAGATAGCTTTTGGTAGCACTAGCTAGTCCACTCTATCACTAGCCAATCAGAGTTTGTGAAAACGATGACGTATCCCTACCCCCACAAGAAGGTTGTTAGAGTCGTCAACTCGAAATCTGATTGGTTAAAACAACAAGTTTATGCTCATGGCCTGCATTTCTGACCCTCACAACAAATAATGGCTGAAATGTGATTGGTTAAAAAGACTTTTTGCTTCAGGCACAGTAATCCATGGGATCTACAGCCACAATAAACACACATCATAGTAAATAGGCCCTCTGCCAAGCCAAATGGCTTTGTGGAAGCTATTATCATGGGCCTCTAGTACATATACAAGAGTTGGGAGGTCACCACACCTATGGGCACCCTTCTTTCCACTCTTTATGTACGTTATGTTTACACTAGCACGGTAGTCGAGTTACCATGGCTTTTACTTTGTAGACACTGTTGCCAAGTATCAAGCCTAAAAATGGGTTTAAAATGTGAATGAGCTTGCCAAGGCTATTTCACACATACTACTCTATACTTTTGCAGTATTAAATATACTGCTCAACAATTTCTGACTGTGAAACAGTGACGTTCATTTTTTTATACTGTTTAACTAAATTGCACAACAAATTGGAGGCTATTTTATTTATCTCACTTGGGACTAAAGGCCAAAGTTCTTTTATATTGTACATGCAGAGATACTACAAATTTACAATCACATTCACACAGAGAATTATATAGTCTAAAATGATTCAGTGCAGTTTATATTTAGATGTTATTGTACTGAAACCTTTCGAATAAAGTGGCCCAGTAATTCAGTAAACATTCCCAACATTATTTTTTTATTTTTTGCAATTTACTGTATAACTCAGTTAACAGAATTTAGGGTAAATGTTTAGATAAATTGAATGAGAATATGCATTGAAGAGGGTCTACTTTTATCTATTGGAAGGAAGTGAATTAGCTAAATATTTAGATTATATCCACTTTTACTGCATGTCTTTTTAAGCGGGGCAAGATTTGAGCCTGCAGTCATGCAAATTTCAATTAAAAGAAAAAGTCCCTTTTGTTCCCTTGAAGGACAAGTAGTGTTTGTTTCCATGAATTTGTAATTTGTTTGTTTATAACTGGAAATAAGTAAACATCCCTAGAGTATCTGTCTTTTATTTAACTTCAGGCACGAGGCGGCCAGCCAATCACAGGGCACGAGGAGACAGACAAGCATTCATGCTCATATTCATACCGAGGGGCAATTTAGAGTGTTCAACCATCTTACCATGCATGTTTTTTTAAATGTGGGAGGAAGATGGAGTACCTGGGATCGAACCCAAAAGTGTAAGGCCGACACACTAACCACTCAACCACCGGGCTGCCCTACTATAATTCATATAAAAGAAAATAATAAATACACAACATCCAAGTGTGTATGGTCAAATAAATAAATAAATATTCTCTCAAAATCCCGCTTTCTAGCGATTGGGTTGGTCAGTTTGGAGTTAAATTCAGTCCACAAGCAGTAAACTGTTGTGATGCTGCTTGTAGTAGAGTCGCTTCTAAACAAAGTGGGTCCCTTTAGAACGCAGCCGGTCAGCTACCTCATTAAATTTGCATTTGAATACAAACAGCTTGACTGCCTAGTGTTGCAGTAAATGGCCAACGCTAATGACCTTGCCGTGGCTGCTGGCCTTGGCAATTGTCACGACTCAACTGACTGATGGAAGTCGCTGAGAGGCGTGTGTGCAATCAATGCGTGTATCTATCTAGGAACATGGTACGATAACATTACTAAAAAAAAAAAAACCTTAAAAGGTGGACACTTTGGAAATCGACGCCAAAAAATTGAATAATAGGGACAAAATCAGCTTCAGATAGAGTGGTCATTCTTCAATACCTTAAAACTGGTAAAATAAATGTTTGCTCAGACACGCCCCCTTCCCACACACATGCAAACATACAATTTCAAACCGGAATTTACTTAAGCTTCTTTTTAAGTCTATATAGTCGTCTCTTCCCGCATGTCTGTGAAACTTTTCAAACACAAATGACGAAAAAAAAGTTGTTTTAACCAGTTGTTGTCATGTAAACACACGCCCAGCTTAAGGTAGACACTCACCGTCTCGTCTCACTGCCACCCGACACCTAAGGTAGAGCCGGCAAAGTGGACTGGGGCTAAAGCAAACAGCAGTCACATTAGGCAAGCCGAGTAGAGGACATTGTTATGATTACATGTGTAATAGTCCTGGGGGAGGCCCCCCCGACTATACGCTGAGCCCTTGCTAATGCAAGCTGCCGTTAAGTGGTTGGCTGCTAATAAGAGTTTTCCTGTCCTAATGGAAAGAAATAGAGGTCAGTTCTCCCTACATTAAAAAAAAAATCAGTGAATGCAGCTCAACACTAAATGACTGACAGATATGTAGGGTGTTTTCAGTCTTTTTCTTTTATTAAATTATTCTGTATAGTATGATACATTAACAGAAATAAGGGACTATTGCATTATGGACATTGTCCACAATGCTCACGTGTCATATTGGGAGGAATGGTTGACTTGGTAGACGGTCGATTGGTCGCCGGTCTTTTGGTCGCCCGGAATGTAAGTGATAATTACCATTTAAATCGTTGCTCAAATTCCCTAAATACAAACTGTGAATTACTATTTAGTCATACTTAATGCCCTAGTAATTATTAGGCTAAAGAAAAGCTCCAAATTTCCCGGACTTTTATTGTTTTTTGTTGGAGAACTTGTTAAGACCCTGACTGACGTAGCTTCTTAAAGGGACAACGCATGTACATACAAACTCTTATACACTCGCACGTCGGCTCAGTGACTGCTCATGGCCATTGTTGGCTTTTATTGATGCGTAGACCGTGTTGTTTTACCTTGTTTTGTCGCCGGTCTTTTGGCCGCCCGTTGTCGCGGTCGGGGCGACCAAAAGACCGGCGACCAAAAGACCGGCGACCAAAAGACCGGCGACCAAAAGACCGGCGACCAAAAGACCGGCGACCAAAAGACCCGCGACCAAAAGACCCGCGACCAAAAGACCGGCGACCAAAAGACCCACGACCAATCGACCGCACACAGGTTGACTCTAGTTTCTCTTAAAGAAAAATATGTTTTGGAGGGAGGTAAGTGCATACCGCGTACAGTATCTTCCATGTGTGAGAGGAAACCTTTGCCAGAAAATAGTAATCACAGAGACAGCGCTGTCTGGCTTAGAGACAGAGGCTATCATATGTCTGCAAACACCAGAAAACCAGGTAGGTATAAGAAGTGCAGAACGGAAAAAAACTTGACCTCTGAGAAGCAGCTCAACCACAAAACAAGGCCCTACTGTTCACAACTTCACTCCCACACGCACATCATCCCGCCAGGCACTTTTGCATCCTGCTTCACACACATCATAGCCATCCAGAAATGACCATAACAAAAAAAAAAAAACCATTTAAGGGATTTGCTATAAGAAAAAAACTCCAATAAGTCAAATAAATAAAAAATCACTATTAATGAAATCTTTCACGCTCAATCAAGCTTATAGTCGGATCACACCGAGCAATATCGGCATTCATCAAAAACAAGACACACTGGGCAGTTTGAATCAGACAAAATATATATATATTCAAAATCTTTACAATAAGTTCAAATGTACACAAAGGAGTGTGCACACCTATACGTTGAACTCCTCAAACAAGTCTTTGTACCCTGGTGTCAGTGTAAAAATGATTTTTTTTCAGCAACAACTTCTATACAAATGTGCAAAACTCGGATTGATGTGGAATCCTTTCAGCGCGCAGTGTACAAGTCCAGGATCTTCGGATCCGCCCTCTTGGTTTTAAACACGGCTCCTCGCTGGTTAGCCTTTTCATTTTTCAAGTAAAGTGCTCCTCTAGCAAAAACCACACGGCATGAGATCAGTCTCGTATTTTTTGCCACTGGTAAAAATAAATGAAATCACAGACCCAACAGTCCAAAGTGAGACAAATATGGGAATGTTTTTTTTCCAGAGTAAAAAAAAAACCAAAAAAAACCAGGAAAACGTCTGCAACACTTGATTTTCTCCTAGACAGGAAGTCATACAAACTCCAGCTTTCCATGTCCGCTGTACATCCCCCAATGTACAAGGGATAGTATCTTATCATTGCTGAGGTCTGTCTGCCTCATCTTATCACAGGTCAGACAGCAGTTTTCGTGCCCCGTGACAGGCACCATGCACTCCAAGTCCAGTTTTGCCACATGACCTTTCTTGGTATGGTGGCCATGGAAGCTGTAGTGAAGTCGCGACAGCATCTGTTGCCGCTGATCCTGCAGCCGCTTGTTCTCGCTGCGCAGCATACGCAGTGCCAACATGATGAGCAGGACCAGTATGAGGCCACCTGCGATGGGAACAGCGATCACCGCAGCTCGGAACCACACCTCCTTGGCCGAGGCTAGTTCCTGAACCCGCGTGACCAGGTTTCTGTTGCTGCCGTCTTGCTGGTAGCGACCGTGATCTGTAAAAAGAGTGAAAATTAAGATGGTAAGATTGTGTAAAATCATGCTTCTTGAGACAAAAGCTTTATTATGTTCATCCTAGTAGAAATAATCTTGGGGGAGGGGGAAAAACTGAATTTTAGTTCAGGCGGACCTTTTAACAATGCCAGTAGCCAATCAAATGCCTGTATTACAGCTTGCTCCCTCTTAACATGACATCAGTAATACCCATCGTGCATGAACCTCAGTTTTTCTTAATAAAGGTGGACGGAGCTGACATCACAAAATGACTGCACTTGCAGTCAGTGTCATTTTTTGCATTGAAACATTATTTTCTCCACTATCACAAGTTTACAAAATATATGATTTGCATGCTTAAGTACTTTGCCTTTTAGTTGAATGTCTTTTTTTTAGCCAATTTCTGGCTTTTCCGCCATCAATTTGATTGTTATAGACCAGGGGTCTCAGACTCGGGTTGGTTCGCGGGCCGCGTTAACGTTAACTCGATTTCATGTGGACCGGACTATTTTAGATATAATATTTAGATTTTTTTTAAATAAATGGATTAAAAGCCCTGAATATTCAGTTTTTTACAGATCTAAAACAATGTTTATTTTATCTTTTTTTAAATATATTTTTAGATTTTACAAAATATTTTTTGAACTAAAAACACAGAAAAAAATGGATTAAAAAATTACAATTATTGATTTAAAAGGGGGGAAATCAAGAAATTTAATATAGATCTATACTCTTCATATTAATTTGATCATAAAACAGAAAGTCAGCACTCATGATTTACTTTCCCGGGCCACACAAAATGATGCGGCGGGCCAGATTTGGCCCCCGGGCCACCACTTTGACACATGTTATAGACGGTGGTTACAAGTGGAGTTCAAGCATTTGTGTATAATACGTTTACATTTGTTTTGAGATTGTCAATTGGTTGGGATGGGCTTCACCACCCTAGTGACCGTTGTGAGGATAAGTAGTAGGGAAAATGAATGAAAGAACAGTTTTTGAATAAAATTATCCCCACAGCCTACATGTTCATCACCCAAAAAGCAAAAAAAGTGACGAAAACAAGGTATCATTGTTCCAGCAATGAGCCAAGACTACACATTCAACTTCATAAAAATATACTCTTTCCAAGAGAGGCTATTGGAGGAAAAAAAATCCTATATGCAGACCCAGGGCATATCCAGTTCTCCCCAGTGGCAAATTCACAACAAGAGCATAAACTGTGGTAAATGGGCTATTCCTTATTTTCCGAGTCTAGCCTATTACAGTCAAAGTATAAAAACTGTGCAGTAGCGAAATACGTAAGACTGGGCAAAAACACCATTAACAAAAAGTGTTTAAACAGCTCTGCAGTTCAACTTAATGCTTTGGGGACAGGAAGGCAGTGGGGAAAAAAATGAATATTTACTAAAAGGGAATCGTAAAATTCTCCGTGAGAGATCACCTTTTAATTTGTTTAGAGGGCTTTTTATGCTTAATTGACCCTGAAAGGCAAAATAAACATTTTCTAACAGTAAGTGCTTCAACTCCTCTTACCTGTGGAGTCCCTCGCGTGTGCCAAGTCGTGCAGGCCTCTGTAGTTACACATGTCGTCGTGGCAACAGTCCAGAGTGGTGGCACCAGCGCGGGCGTCTGAGCCCCTCTGGTTGCTGCAGACGTCGCCGGCGTTGGCGATGGGGTCTAAACACCCGTGTGTGAGGGGAGAGTTGGAGCTTAGTGGGTCCAACACCTTGGTGAAGCAGGCGTTTAGCTCAGACTTGCACATGTATCCCGTGGCCACACAGTGAGGTGCATCACAGTAACATCTTATTTCTCCTGGTGGTGGTAGAAATTTGAGATGATGGTTAGTTAAGGCTTTAAAAAGAACACATCTTTAGCTTCGTGTGGAAGGGTTCTTGACCAATTTGCTCTTTATAGAACCTCTAGAACACAGGTGTCAAAGTGGCGGCCCGGGGGACAAATCTGGCCCGCTGCATCATTTTGTGTGGCCCGGGAGAGTAAATCACAACTTTCTGTTTTAGGATTAAATTAAAATGATATAGATGTATATTAAATTTCCTGATTTCCCCCATTTTAAACCAATATTTGCATTTTTTTAATCCATTTATTTCTGTGTTTTTAGTTCAAAAATCATTTTGTAAAATCTAAATATATATATAAAAATATTTTCTGTTTTCCACTTTAATATGGAACATAAAGAAAAAATTGGTTTCCTTTTGAAATTGATTAAAAGAGATTTTCCCTTACTAAGAAAAAAAGCTCAAATAAACATTGTTTTAGATCACATGTGTCAAAGTGGCGGCCCGGGGGCCAAATCTGGCCCGCCGCATCATTTTGTGTGGCCCGGGAAAGTAAATCATGAGTGCCGACTTTCTGTTTTATGATCAAATTAAAATGAAGAGTATAGATGTATGTTAAATTTCCTGATTTTCCCCTTTTAAACCAATAATTATAATTTTTTAATCCATTTTTCTGTGTTTTTAGTTCAAAAATCATTTTGTAAAATCTAAAAATATATTTTAAAAAAGCTAAAATAAACATTGTTTTGGATCTATTAAAAAACTGAATATTCGGGGATCTTAATCCAGTTCTTTTAATCCATTTATAAAACGTCTATCTAAGTTTATCTATGGTCCGGCCCACATGAAATCAAGTTGACGTTAACGCTGCCCGCGAACCAACCCGAGTCTGACACCCCTGGAAGTCTTCAGTAACTGTTCCTGGTGTGTTTGTGTTAAATATTGTGTAGTTTTCATTTATATGTACATTATTTTCTTTATGTCCAGTTTTGTGCAATTGGTCTAGAAATGTTTAAATTACAACACATAACGCAGAGTTGTTCAACTCTCTGTGCCAGCAATGTAAAGACAGACTTAACAATTACAATAAAAACTCATGGATAAGCTGTCAGAACATTTAGTGTATCCAGTTTTTGTGTCATTTGATTGTTGGACATAAGATTTTCTAAAAAAAATAATTGCCTGGGCACAAAAAAATGGGAAACAGTGCTCTCATAGACCTCTACAGATGTTATTGTAGCACTTATATGACATTTCTGAATCAATTCAGCTTCGTGTGCCATTTTTCTAAACAGGAACTAGATTGTACCATGTATAATTAGTGGTTTGTTCACTAAAGTCAATTTCTTTCAAGTCAAATGGAAACACATAAAAGGAGGAGTGGGGGTTTCGGGGTGGCGGCGGAGAGGCTCCTTTTCCCATTTGCACGCAAGCGGGCTTCACTTGTGGCTTCCTTGCTGGGGAAGAAAAGGGGGGTGACACACTGAGGTCCCAACATAAGAGTGTGCAGCTACCTTATCATTACGACTGCCTGCTGCTTCTAAACCAGACCCGGTCATTAGTTCATCCATGTCCTCTGTTCTTTTAAAACACATCCACAAACTATGTATATACTCGCAATATGGCTGTCAAAGGGCTTGGTAGGTATAGCTTGAAAATAAAAGATACTAGAAAAGAATTATTTGACCAAGGAAGTGACATTATATCATTTTATCCCCTCATCTTTCACAGCAAACTAATATGCAAGACATACTATCAGAAAATAGTACATACTTAGCTGCTGTTTTCTACTAAAAAAACATTTTTAGCTGTAATATTCGGTGCATTATCTGCTACATGGACACGCTTAAACATGATTTTTGATAGTTATTGGGTTGGATCTCAAAAAGAGAAAATAACACCAGTGTATTTTAGAGCCAATTGCTGTCCTCTATGAACGCAATGCATTTCAGTGCAGGAGCACATTCATTAGATCAGTGTTTTTCCTAGGAATGATTGGAGCAGCAGGTCATTTGGAGAATATTTCATTAGAAAGGAGAGGCCCCTTTGTGGGCTGAAAGGGGCTCCAAGAGGAGGGGGGTCGGCCTGTGCACGGAAGCTTTTTGGCCCAGTTTACTTTATATAAGAATGGCAGCTTTAAAACTGGCGGCCCGGCGGATGAATGGTTAGCGCGTCAGCTTCACAGCAGGAGACCTGGGTTCAAATCCAGGTTCTTCCTACCTGTTTGCATGTTCTCCCCGGGCCTGCGTGGGTTTTCTCCAGGTATTACGGTTTCCTCCCACATTCTAAAGACATGCAAGGTATGCGATTGGCCAGCCACCAATTAAGGGTGTCCCCTGCCTCTGGCCTGAGGTCAGCTGGGATAGGCTCCAGCACCCCCGCGACCCCTAGAAATGAGATGGGAGCTTTAAAACTAGGTTCTACTAAAGGGATCCTTGGAGATAATACAACCAAATGCTATATATACTCTCTATTTGTTTTAAAACAGAATGATTTTACATGTCAACTGTTATTATATAGTATTACAAATGTGTGTAGATGGAAGCATTAGTTTGCCACACGAACCTGAATTGGAAAAAGTGATTTTAATCCCAAAAAACATAGGAAGATTGAGCAAAAAAGTCTATCGATATTGTTGTATATTACTTATTGGATTCTGGGGGGTGTTGTCACAGGTAACCGTGGAAGCATTTAGTGAGGGATTTCTGTTTTCTTTTCATCGGAGGCGCCTATGAAAAACGTGGCACTGAGAAAAATATATAGTAGTACCTTTTGTGAGAAGAACAGCCATGGCGCAAAGTTCCAGTTGGAGCCAAATCGAAATTAAACTGAAGTGACGATCCATTGACGCCGAAGTTGATGCGCTACACGCGCTCCTGTGTGCACAACTTGCAGCACTTTGGTCTCCTGAGCCAAGAGCTGGACTTGGGAGGAGGAAATAACACTCTTTGCGTGAAGCTATGGAGAAAAACAAGTCATTTCTACTCATAAGAGTAAGATCGTAGTTCCGTAAGAAGTACAAAAAAAGCTTTGGCTTCCTCTCAGGAAAGAAAAAAGTCACCACATTACCAGCAACTCAAAACACTGCGTTTACTTTAAGTCCAAAGAGGAAAAATAGGAGAAGGTATAATCCTGTTGAGGAGGGTTTCAAATTATGAACTTGAAACCGATGGTCCGTGGTTTTAGTCTTTCTTTCGCTGTTACCGAAGACGTTGGAGGGACATTTTAGGAATCCTGGAAGAGGAATCTGATGAAAATGACGGTCTATCCCGTTTCGTCAGACAGTAAAATCAAGCCCTGAAGTAGCCGAGATATAACAGAAGAAATAGCTGTGGTCCGCAAGCGCCCCGCCTCTTCGTGTTGATTGGTTATTCTATCAGGAAGGTTTGTGGCAATCCTTTATCCGGTGGGCTTGCTTTCACAATAAAGTCGCATTATTTCAACAGGAAATTTGACGTGTACTGTAATGCTTCTTTCAAATGAAAGAATGAATGTCTCGAAAAACAAATAAATAAATAAACGAAAAAATGACTTTAATTTGAAATCTGTTGGGTGCTAAATTGTTGGTACATTTATAACATACAACAATATGTTTGTTTTCAGGTTATAATAATAAATAAACAATTCCAGATGTCTATTTTTGTATATTGGAGGTATTATATGTACTTTTCAATAGAAAAGCTACACTTCCTCTTAATTGTATTTATTTGTTTGCTAACTAGAAATGTTAGTTACTATAGTATTAGTGTTTTTGAACCTCCCACTCTATTGGTGCACAATAGTTAATGTATGTTATACATATGTTGTAATAATTCCACTGTAAATAAATCCCTGTACGAACCTCGCTATTTCGTGCATACATTTGGAAATAAATAAATAAAAAAGTCAATTTTGCATGGATGATGTCACATCATTGGTGCACTTATTTATTTGCAATGCAAAACGTGAAGTCTATGTTTGAGAACATAACATGTTTGAGTCATTTTACTGCGCTATTGTTACTAAAAAAGGGTGGTCAAGTGAGTGTTTGTACCTGTTTTAGCAGCCAGGTTGACGCCAGGCTGAACCTTCAAGCCTCCAGGCGACGAGGCGGCCATTGCTCGAGGGAGGAGCGGACAGTCGTTAAAGTGAAATTAGCAATCCAAAAAGACTCGTGGCGCCACTGAGACGACAGCACACACGCAAATATACGAGCATACACAAATTAAAAGCACAATCTGCAATGCAAAGTTACTAAATACACTAGGGTAGCGGTAAAATGGCGCCCAATTGCTTCAAAATGTTTGTTCAACTCAATTAAAGTGGATTAAAAAGTGGCTGACACACTCGAAATAAACGGACATGAGATACAACGTTCTGCATGAAGTGAAAATGAGGAGGATACAGCTACAGCCTAAAAAAAATACACATGACAATTACAGCAATTATCTGCTATTCGCAGAGGCGCCAGTCCGGGGATGTGTCATTTATGCAAGACTGCCGCAGTTAGAAGTGTCAAATACTACTCCCTTCAGTCTTAACATTGCATTTTTAAAGAATTATTTCTTCCTAACATCTCACAGGTTTAATCGGATGAAGACTTGGAACTTCTAATTCTGATTCACTGCATTTCTATGGAATGAATGCATTTCAACTAGTCTATTTGCAATCTATTTTTGTAAGTAGTTTTGTTCCACCACCTAGTGGTCAAATTTGGTACGGCAGATTCAGTATGCATGATATTAAAACAATTTACTACTACTGCTACTACTATACTTATCATATGGGTTCAAGTGTTCAGGCACCATGGGAGTTCACTTCTGACAATCTATTTACTGTGAAATCTGCAAATAAGTTTTTTTTTAATTGCTTGCAATCCCATATGCATATTAAAACAACATTACTACTACTGCTACTACTATCATATGGGTTCAAGTGTTCAGTATTTTAAGCACCATAGGCATTCAATTCTGTATTGTGACAATCATTTTACTGTGAAATCTGCAAATAAAAACAAAGTTTTGTATTTTTTTTTCTGTGATTTCATATGCATATTAAAACAACATTACTACTACTGCTACTACTACTATCATATGGGTTCAAGTGTCCAGTATTTTAAGCACCATAGGCGTTCAATTCTGTATTCTGACAATCATATTACTGTGAAATCTGCAAATAAAAACAAAGTTTTGTATTTTTTCTGTGATTTCATATGCATTACATTAAAACAACATTACTACTACTGCTACTACTAGTACTATCATATAGGTTCAAGTGTTCAGTACCTTAAGCAACATTGGCGTTCACTTCTGACAATCATTTTTCTGTGAAATCTGCAAATAAAAACAAAGTTTAGTATTTTTCCTGCTGATGGTATAAAGGTGAATACATTTTCATTCCTATGGTGTATTGATGCAAATTACCTTTTTTTGTGTTTCATTTCATGCTTAGTCAACATTTGCAGGTGTGACCCAGTCCAGACGCTGAGGACTTGGTGTAACAAAAGCCCCCTGTTGTCTGTTGTCATGATGGCTGAGGTGGGTGGGGGTCTGAAAGCAACGTCTACTAAGATTGTGAGCAAGCCAAAACAAAACCCGAAAGCAACTGGCGTTTACATGATTCAACAGAGAGGAAAATATTATGTCGATTAAAATCTCCACTTTGAAGATGCGGCCGTCAAATCATCTCAACGTGGTGCCAGACCAAGGTAGGCCAACTTCCTGCAACACCTCCTTGACTTCCCTTCCTCACTTTGATGTGATCCATATCAAGGATGGAACCAGAGACAGGCAGACTGTCTCCAGGCCCCTCCTGATAATGGACCAACCTGAATATTTCTTGCATTAGACCTTACTAGTACTACTACTATGCATGCAAATAGAGTTCTAAGGCCAGGAAAATTCAGGTTAGCAATGAAGAATGACTAGAAAATTATTTCAGTCTTCACCAAAGATGGATTATTTTAGAGCAAAATTTCTGCTGACTATTTTATTCTATGATTACAAGAATAAGTTTATGGAATGGATACAAGAGCCCAAAATGAGTCTTTGAGTGGTTCTCCTTGCTTAATCATCTAGACGAGGCCCAGGTTAGAGCTGCTCCTCTCCCGCAGAACCAGATGAAATGGCTCAGTTCCAATCAATAAATCCTGTAGATCTTGCAATCTATTGACTGAACAGAGGTAGATTATTGCATTGACTTTACAGGGGTAACAGAGGGGCACACATTGCTAAATCTACAACACAGAGAAAACAAATGAACTCATGCAACTGTAAGTCTGCAAAAATGTTCAATAAATACACATTTGGTGTAAAATTATTCAAATACATTTCTTCTCTTTAGGTTCCCTTGGAGGTGCATTTTAGAATTAGTTAGTGTTCAGTTATTTCCATTTTTTCCAGCGCCTCGTCGTACCACGTTGAAGGGATTACTCACTTTTGTACTCCTTTTTAAAGTTGGTAATAACCTAAGGTAAATGTATACAATAAACAAAATATATTTCCCCTATGAATCACATTGTACATTTTGGTTAAAATGTGTTCTGTATATAATACAATAAACATAAAAAAAAACCAATAATGTTTGATTAAAAATGATCTTACTTAAATTATTTCTCGTTCTGGTGTAGGGCATTTGTCAAAGTGGCGGCCAGGGGGCCAAATCTGACCCGCCGCATCATTTTGTGTGGCCCGGGAAAGTAAATCATGAGTGCCGACTTTCTGTTTTAGGATCAAATTAAAATGAAAAGTATAGATTATTAAATTTTCGGATTTTCCTCTTTTTAAATCAATAATTGTAATTTTTAAATCCATTTTTCTGTGTTTTTATAAAATAAACATTGTTTTAGATCTATAAAAAACTCAATATTCAGGGTTTTAATCCATTTATAGAAAAAAATCTAAATATTATATCTAAAATGGTCCGGCCCACGTGAAATCAAGTTGACGTTAAAGCGGCCCGTGAACCAACCCGAGTCTGACACCCCTAGTGTAGGGTAAAATTAAATATTTATAAAGTAACCATAATTCACGGTTCAACCTAAAAGTCCTAAATGACAAGCTTCTTTCCAACTCAACACTCACAAGCAAAACTAGAGGAAAGAACTACAAATCCCAGCAGCTAACCCAAAAACTAAATTAAATACCAGAATTAACCCCTGCAACGGTTCAAAAATCAACATCCATAATCACTACCTCAATCGGACAAACTGTTTCAATGAATAAAAAATGCAACACAATAATACAAGACATAACCCTGGAGAGACATATTTTATTACATCTGTCATATACTTCAGGAAACAATATACAAAGCAAGGATGGGATGTGTGGTGCTGAGTCTTAGCCTTTAAGAATGACAGTATGGTGGAAGTCAAATTTGCAGCTTGGGGACCCAGTGAGAGTTAACAGTGGAGGGCAATCAATAACAAGGATGGGACATGCTCGTTGAATGAAGACCTTATTTTATTTTGGATTTTTTTGTGGTTTTATTTAGTCAAACAGAAGGTCAAAGAAAGCCAACAGGATAGGTAAGTGTAGGCGAATGAGACTTTCCACAAGGCACTAGCATCATAGCAAACCAAACCCAACACTCAAATAAAATAACTAGGGTTCTCTTTAGCTTAACATGTTTACTATCATACATACAATTCACATTTTAACCTTGTTACCACACAAACCCCGGCCCAAACACACCTGTTTGCTTCTTGTCCAAGTGCAAATCAAAGTGTAGATCTCTACAATTCTTTATAAATAAACCCTTTTGAATGTTGTCCACTTTGACTGTACAATGGAATGATCCTGCATTTTGAAAAAAAGGGAAAATATTCAAAACAAAACAAAACCTGTGGAAATTGGGAGGTGCTGGGAGCAGGATGAAGCCAGTTGAGGGGGTGTGGGAATGATCAAAGCAACATCCCATCTAGTTTTATCTTATGGAATCACACACACAACCACACCACCAGGCACTATTTTATCAAGACTGGGAGCTGCGGGCGACCAGAAGCTGCAAATACACCACCCAACCATAAGGAGCAGTTGTGTTGGACTTTGCTAGAAGGGATGTTTCACCATGCCTGAGTGCACTTCACCCCAAGGGTGGAGAAGAGGAAAAGTCATCAGTTCCTCAAAGGTTTGTGGAGGAAAAGAACAACGATACCAGTGTTATGCTGTAGTATAGCTGGGCTTCTGTGTAAATTAACAACTCCAAATATCCTTCTGTGATCAATGAACAACAGGAAGCTGCAGATGAGTAAGCATGAAGATGAGGCCAGCTAAAGAATTTAGCCGCCGCCTAGCCGCTGATTAGTTTGGACGTGAAACGCTTTGATAGACATGGCTTTCCATGGCTTCATTCTACAAAACATATTTACAACATAGATAACATCTACAAGAAATCTACATTTATTTTTTGGGGTCTTTTCTCTTTTTTCTCATGTTTTTTTGTTTTTTTTGTTTTTTCCTTAAACAAAGCAGAGTTGTAAATAACCACTCCTTTCCAAAGACCTGCTCCTTCCTTTTCCTTTCCTTCTCTCTTGGTTCTGCCCTAAAGGTCCAAAGCTGAACCAACAAGAGCTCCTGTGTGAATGTGTTAAGATGGGGCTCAAGAAGAACTGAACAACTGCTCTGCCTCAGGCTTCAAGCTATGTGCAATGGGTTTTCCTCCACTTATACCCTCTTTTTTTTCTTTAACCCCCCTCCGATACCTGCTTCCATTTGTAAAAAGAAGTTCTCAGACCATGAAGGAATTCTGGTTCTTCAACTTTTCAAGTTCTTTGATTTGCTGTCTTAGAAATAGGATCCTATGGGAGGGAGAAGAAAAAAAATCTATCTATGGAGACTAAAACAGACTTGCATGTGCGTTAAAGCATTCTTACCTTTGCTCGCGCAACGTGGCTTGTATTTCACTGACTCGGACCAAGGAACGAAGGTTTTTGAGTTCTGTGCAGTTCTCAGACATGCAAATGCTTCCCATCGTGTGTGCCTCTTCGCGTAATCTTGATGCCTGTACCATAAATGGTTTAAAGTTAACAAAATACACCGCATTTTTCAGTATAAAAGTTGCGCCAGCCAAATACAAAATGAGGAAAAAATATATATACAAGTTGCACTGGAATATAAGTAGCATTTCAAGGAGGGAATTTTTATTTTATTTGAACGATAACGTACATTAAAACGTATATTCAAGTAAAAATAATGAAATGGAGAACAATAGACTAAATAGAGCATCTGTTAACATTTTTTTCAGAAAAAAACAAAAAAAAGCACATACTTGGTCAGCGAGAGAAAAACAAAACATAAGTCGCACTCGAGTAATAGGGCAGATTCACACAAACTATGAAAAAAGCGCGACCTATAGCAACTAATTTTAAAAACTGAGCGAAGAAGGGACAATTAGATCCTGAATGACTTTCTCTAGCTAAATATGCGCGAAACATTTACTTGGTGATATTTGAGCAAATGGTACAAACCTGTTTCTCCGCGTGCTCAGCAGGCCAACCTTGGACATGCTTGATAAGATTCTCGTTGAAATGAGCAGCGAGGGTGGGAGTGAAAGAGCAGGGTGGCCGGGATGTCGAGGTGGGCGTAGCAGAGGCAGATGTCGGCGCATTGCTGCTGCTGCCAGGTGCGACATGGTTACCACCTGGAGAGGGACTCCTTTGACTGCTGGGCTCGAGGACACAATAAGCACAATTTAGAATGCATTTCTTTTTTTTCTTCTTTTTTTTTTTAATCGAGAAGCAGTCACTTTGCCCACAACCAATTTACATCTAGTTTTTTTTTTTAAAAGTTTTTTTAATTACATTAATAGTGCCCTAAATGTTGAAAACATTCATTCAAAACAGACTTTAGGACATATCCACATTGTGTACATTGTCATTGTAAGTCACTTGATATTGTCTATATTATTTAGCATCATTTAGTAACTCTAAAATGCTAGCATGCATCTATTTCCCTTATATTTAACTATCAATACAAATTATGTCATTTAATAATTTCACCGTGTTCAGATATTGAAGAAACTACCACTAAAGTCCCAATGACTCATACAGCCACGTTTCCCAAAACGACCAGCAGGTGGCGAGACAAAAAAATGAATTGCCGAACAACAGCCACTACTAGGCTATATGCGTCTTCTAAGTCAACAAAATTCATACATAAGAAAACCAAGGCATTTCCCCAGCCTTTTTAGAGTCGCTGTAGATTCAGTCACAATTGTACCACAAGTGACTGATTAAAAATGTACATGCTTTCGGGGATTATGACATGAGCTTTTTCTTAAATCACAGGAGGAAAACAACATGTCCTTAATTTGCATTATGTCACACGGATATGGCTCTTACCCTTGGCGCTGAAGATTGCGTGGTGATGCTGTGGTAGCATCGTGTGTGTGATGCTTATCACCAGGGAGGGGTTGCTGGGATATCTGCTGGGAATGAGAAGATTGCTTGACCGTTGGCGTGCTCACCTATAAAACAATACACCAACGGGCAACATGAGGAGACTGGATTTTATATCCAATTTTTATTTGTACAGTTTTACATTTGTACAAATCAAGACAACTTGGTTTAGCAAAGTAGTCAGTCTAATTTTTAACAGGTAGTAAAAGGGATGCCTTTTTAACTATGCCCATGTTATGCGAGTGTGAATGTTTACATTTTTTCCCCACCTGTCTTAATGGTAGCAATCAATGTATAGGTGAGAAATGCTTGTCGAGTGCTTAACAAGCAAGGTTTTTAATGGACTTTTCTTTATAGAAACAATTAGCTTACATCAGACACCATAGATTAGGGGTGGGAAAAATATTCCACAAAGGGCCGCAGTGGGTGCAGGTTTTCATTCCAACCCATAAGGAGGACACATTTACACCAATCTGGTGTCCTACAAGTGCAATCAGTGGCTTGCAGGAAGGTGCTTCTTGTTTTCTGTAGAAACCTCAGTGGTCACAGTGTCTGGGCTGGATCATTTGGAACAAAAACCTTCACCCACCGCGGCCCCCGAGGACCGGTTTGCCCACCCCTACCATACAGCCATTACATCACTGAAATGTCAGACAATTATTGCAGCCACAAAGACCACAAATAGTCATGATTTATGTGGAAAACAGTTACTGGAACTTATAACTTCTTGCATATTTATTAATGTTGGATCAGCATAATATTTCACTTTAGCTACTGTTAAGCCTTGAAAAATTGTGCTTTGGCCACTTGGTGAGAGAGAAGATAGAGAGGATAGTTTTATTTTAGGGGGAGGTACATTTGCTGGATATTTCTCTGGAATTTTGTGGCTTTGAACAACAAAAGCTCTCATGCGACAGTTGGAGTTAATTTGAGTAGAACACATCTGAGTTAAAGCACGCCATTTTGAATTTTCCATAATTATAGTCAGCACACCATCAAGAGTGACACCTAAAAATAACTATAGTATGCTTTTCTATCCCAAGGAGTACCCATGATAAATATAAAGTAAAATACACAGTATATGCTTTCCCCAAAAGAGCCATTCAAAGTAGTTGCAAATACTAGCACATGGATTGAGAGAAGTAACTGACCACTGAGAACTGAATGGAATACAGCTGATCATATACAGATGGGGTAAAAAGTCAAGTGTCAAGTTAAGCCAATGCTGACAAACAAAAACAAATTATTTAAGTAGGGTAGTTGTAGTAGTAACATTACATCATGATCCATCCAACTTCAACAGAGCATGCCTTTATTTTATGTTCCTACCTTTGACAGTGAGATGACAGGTTGTGTGCTGAGGAGAGGTTTGTGGGAACCAGCATTTGATTGCGGTGTGCTGATACGAGGGGAAACATAGGATCTGGGTGATGATGCGTCTGACGTTAACGACATTGGTGACTGGTTTGACTGCTGAGCTGCTAAAGAAAAAGCAAAAAGACAAGTGTAAACACCAAGTACAACATATAGGTAACAAGCACAGTTATGTCATTTTTGCCCTGGCCACTGATACTTGCTAAAAATGTCTTTAGATATTTTGCACGTCTCCACGTTTTGTTACCTTGACTGGAGAGTTGAGCTGCTTGAGAGAGAATAGTAGTAATATTGAAAGCTGATGGTCCAGCTGTGAGTATCTTATGAAGCATCGACTGTAATGAAGCTTGTGTGACGGCAGCTGTCAAAACTAAACAAGGAAAAAAAACGTAAGACAAATCAAAATTAGGGCTCATTTTGGTTCATAATACACAGGATTTGAGTATGCACCTTCCATTACAGAATAAAATCCAATGTAGAAGTCAGTAACTGTTTACGACCGAGTTTGGACGGACGGATCAAAATTACCTCAATTTGTCGACAAACTAAAACAAGCCAAAGTCTCTCACAAACTTGCGCCAAGATGTATGAAGACATATTGGCAAAAAAGATGCAGGAAAATAGAAATCTACTAAAAAGGGACGAGTATACATTTGGCAATATGAAATCCATTCCCAATCCCCTAAAATCCAGTTTTGAACAACAAAATGACTGATGACCACCTATCTTACTCACTGAAAGTCTACTAATTAGCCCAGGGACATTAAAATCCATCTACCCGCTAACTTGGGAACCTTGCAACATAGGATAGGATTAAGAATATACCTGGCAACTTTAATTGTGGTCTTTCAACAAATAAGAGAAGTAGAATTGTAATTCCGAAATTAATTGTACATCTATGAGCCCAAAAAAAAATCAGACTGTGAGGATCAATGCTTAACTAGCTCGAATATAAATACCAAATTTCATTCTGATCTGTCCATGAATAACAGACAAATGGAAAATTAGGTTAGTATCCTCCCAAAAAGAACAAAGTAGGTAGGGTTTTGAGACCTCTTCCAGGTGGTCTAAAAAAACAAGCACTATAGTAAATTACACCCTGGAGCAGAGCCTCTGCATACAAGCCTCTATTGGCCCTGTTGCCTTTATAAAGGCAACAAAGGCACCATCAAGTACACAATTAAAAGTGCTTCAAGGATCTGGCCCAGCTTACAAAGCTACCAAGTTTCAAAATGATTGGTCCATCTCCTGTGGATATAAGTACTGCATAAACTGAAAAGCTTACGCACCTTCGTTGATTTTTGCCATGTCCACACTGGCATTATTGAGTTGGAGGGCAGTCTGAAGTGCAGGAAGAAGCTGGCGTAACAATGTGGGGTCTTGGAGAAGCGGAGGGGCTGGGGACTGCAACACTGGGGATACAGGGACCGTCGAGGATGATGATGTGCCTGGGGTGCCTGATGAGGGATTCAAACTCCCCGACCCAGAAGATGATGACTGGGTCGCATGAGTTATTGTAGGCTTCTCTGCCTGCGATGACTCTGGAATAAAAAGAAAGGCATTTTTGGTTTCTATTCCTTCAGTGTCCATCTTAATTACTACCCATTCTACAACACCAACAATCAATTCATTTCCAATCCCAGTGTTAGACCAAAGATGATTGCTCCCCCCCAAAAAATGCAACAAAAACTGAAAATTCAAACGATTGACATGCAAAGTGTCGCATTTGACAAGTATAATCAAAACTTTTGTGACAGTGGCACATCTTGTGATCCTGAAACTAAGTAATCAAGTACTCAAACTACTGCAAACTACTGCACAATAACAATACTTTTCTGTGGTAAAAATAAATTGATTTGAGGAAAGGGGTCATGTTACAATTAACTAGAAAAAGTTAAAATATTTATGGAAGTCCAGACATTTATTTAAAAAAGATCTGGTTTAACACCATCGTCATTTAAACTAGAGTGGAAAAACCAAAAATCAAGCTGGAGAAAGTTGGCTTGACTAAATGTGTCAAAAGGAATTTTAAAGATCATGTGGGAACAAGCATCACTTTATACCAATTGTAACATGATGCTTAACTGATGTAACTTAGCAGAAGATAAAAAGTGATACATGGAATAATAATGTTCAGCCACCACTTCTGCCCCACCCTACAATAGATTTGAAATGAACTCTAGAATACTCAAAGTAACAGTTCAACTAATGGAAGCAACAAGGTATATACTTCTTGTGTGGATACAATGTTTAGCGCTTACTTGTTGCTGAAAACCCAGGAGGCGCCGATGTCTGCATTGCCTCTCTTCTGTAGTCCCTGTCCTTGGGGAAACTGTTGACAGGCGCAGTATGTTTTGTTGCCTCTTTTTGTCGCTGTTCTCTAACAGGTATGAGTGTGTACATGTGCAATATTATGGAAGTGAAAGACTATAAAAACAACATCTTTTAAAACAGGTTATTTTAGAAACCGATCATCGCTACCTCTCCAGCCATTCTTTGGGCTTCTCCCATTGGGACACCTCTGTTCGGCAGTTGTAATAATATTTCTTCCCAGATGAGCTGATGTGCTCTGACCAGTCATCACCTGGTTCGTGAGTCTGACAAAGAAAATATGAGATGCAATTAAAAGACGTGAAAATGTCTGATGCAAGAGGTTGTAATTTGATTTGCCATAAAGGCAAAACTGGGATGTTTTCACAGAAGCTTTTTGAAGTAAGATGCAGGTTTATACGAGGATAAAATACTGGGTACTCATTTCAAACAAGGGCAGTAGAGAGGCATCTGAACATATCTTAAATTTGTTTCCAACCTCAAGTTAATAGCGCCAGTTGCAAAAGCAGTGTTTGAATAGTTTTGACTTTACAATCTTCAAGTCGAGTTAAAACCAAATATTCGCATCAGCTGGTAGCTTGCAACAGATAGGCTGGGATGTTATTTTGAAGATTTTAGCGATACCCGAACGTACGCCAAAAACAGCTAACAGTTAAGCACCACCAAGCGAAGAGTACAATTGTGGAGCTTTGAGCGGTCAAACTCAACTGTAGCTTGTGAAGGGGGAAAAACAGCTGTATTATTCAGTCACACATGTCAGAGGAAACTTACTGTGTCAGAGGTTTTGCTGGGGTTCGAATTGGAGTTGGAACTTTGAAGCGTACTGTGGTTGTGGGAATTCTCATGTGGTGAATAACTGGTCCCTGAAAGACAAAAATGTTTGAAATCAAAATTCACATCCTTTCATGATCGCTTTGTGTTTACTGAACTCATTTAAAACTAAAAACATGGCACACAAAGTTTCAGAAAACATACATTTTCTCTTGTACAAAATATTCAAGCATTTTTACCCTATTAGGGTTAAGATGTTATAACAGTGAAGCTAAAGGTAATAACAAAACAACAACAAAAACACAACTCAAAACAAATGCACATCTTATTTGTCTTTTTGATGCAAATATATCTACTAACAAAAATTTAGGCAGCTGTCAGATATTTTGAAATGGTTTCATTCCCAGTTCTTCCACTGACAAGATCAGTGCATTCTTCATTACTAATACAGTAAGTGAACCACTAGTTATTATGGTATTTGATGTTACCATTTGATAAAGCACTTAGCTTGATAACATTAAAAAAATTCCGAATGATTTTTCGTTCCCTTTATCCTCACAAGGGTCGTGGGGGTGCTGGAGCCTATTCCACCCAACTACAGACAGTAGGCGGCCCTATTGAATCGGTTAGCAGCCAAACGCAGAGAACAAGGAGACGAAGAACCATTCGCACATACGCACTCATTCCCAGGGCTGATTTAGAATGCTCAACCAAGCTACCATTCATGTTTTTGGTATTTGGGAGGAAACCGGAGTGCCTGGAATTAACTAACCCACGCAAACTCCACACAGAAAGGTCAGAAGCCACCGGGGATTGAACCCTCGATCACAGAACTGTAAGGCAGATGTGATAGCCACACCATGTGGCCCCCAAAATAACTAAATGCAACAAAATAGAGTAGTTAACAGATATCATATAAGACTAGCTTGCATTAGCAGCTTTGTGTGTCAGTACTCGCAGCTGTAATTTTTTTTAGTTACTGTGATTATTTAACTGAAAAACGACAGTTTGCAAACTGAGGGAGATAAGCAATGAAACATCTCAAGCTGCTTCCTCAGCATACCTCACTATTAAATAAGTTTATGGTTTGACAGTGTATTTTATACACGGTCAGTTTCTTTTCATACAGCATAAATTCCGATTTTATGGATGCAGTATGCACGGTGCATAATGACTGGCGAGAAAGATTTGTCTTTATTTGTATTTTCTTTTGTTCAGTCTTGTTTAACTCTGCTGTCTGTAGCCAAGGTGGCATAGGTAGAAAGGATAAAAAGGACAAAATTGCATTTGTGCATCAACCTAGGCAAAGTACATCTTCAATAGGCAAACAGCTTGGAGTGAATAAACTGTCAAAGTATTTGAAAATTAGTGTAAAAAGGTGCAAAACAGGTATTCACACATTCCGAATCTAGCTGTAAATCTTGTAATTAGTGACCATCCACAATCCAGTCCGAGTTTTAAGATGCCATTACTTGCTATTAGATGTTCACTGCTAGTTAGAATGTACTTCATAAAATTCACGCTGGACCTTGTATGAATCTTTTATTCTCTCTGGGACAAGTGCGAAGCGACCAATCTACTGAGTTTGCAAATTAGGTCGGAGGTTTGCCAAACCCTTGTCCTTTTCACCCGAGGACACATTTTGGTATGACTTGCTATGGGACAGCAGTGTGTACATTATGTGGCATGCTCTATTCACTTTGCTATGGTTGCTGTGTGTGCTTGGGTGCACACGTTTGGCTGCGTGTGGTTGTCAACATTCCGCGTCCTCAATTCAAAGTACATCTTGCATAATTTGGAAAATTCAAAAATCACCAGAACAAGCTAAATGTCCTATTATGATGGTGTTATGGACCCCAGGAAAAATAGCTTTCGCATCATTATGAGGGATTCCCTGATGCAGATTTTCTTTTATAATATGTTGATCTTATACCAATATCTGTATGTTTAGACTATTAAAAGTAATGCAAGAATTAAGCAATCAGTATTACATACCCTTTTTTCTGTTTTACAAAATGTCCTGTTTGCTGCATTTTGTTGCTATAACCACGTTATAAAAATACATTAAATATATCAATCCCAAATATTTCAAAATTAAACGTTGTAATGCAACCTGGTTTTGCAAAAGAAATAACAGTCGACATTAGTAAAAACTATGCTGGTGCAACCTCTGTTGGATGACTCGGCTATAAATAATGTTTTTGTATTAAAGTGAGCTCTGTTGGTACCTCCTCGAGAAAAGAAAAGATTTGTTTACAAATTACAAGATGCTCTTTTACTATTATTGGTTTCTAAAGAGAGTCCCACGGAGCAGACATGATTCATTTACGGCAGACAAAAAGTGCGGCGGTGCTGAAAACAAATTAAGAATACTGAATAATTGGAACTGATCGTGAGACCAAATCAGATACAACAAAAATAGCTGTATCAAATTGGAACAACAGATTACCATACGTCATGTAATAACTCTCTGATGGTCTTCAAGTTGCACATTAAAGCATCAAGACAAATCACATTAAAAACTCTTTCCTCATTGATCAGGTTGCCCTATTGCTAGAACACTGTGCATCTGCCCAAAATATTGTTCACTAAATAAATCTGTCCTGAAGGTTCATTAAGTTAGTTACTGAATTTGGCATAGTATGGATTATGTGCATGAAAATATGTAAACAAGTAAAACTAAAATACGAAAAACAGTACTTCGACTCCAGCACTGAAACCTTAGCCTTAGCCAAAAAAGTATGTTTGTGTGTGCCATTATAAAATTAACCGTTGGAGTAATTACCATAGGATAACCTATTCCAAAAACATTCATTGATGACATATCTAAAACATGCATGTACAAATTGACAATTTGATATCTAAAGATCACAGTAGAAGCAACTGAATCAAGCTTAAATCTTCTCATCCACCACAAAATTGTATACAAACACCCAAAAAACTTTGAATGAAGATTTACTGTTGGACAATTGGCTCAAGTCGGAATTTTTAAAATCTCAAGTATTAATTTCTCACCTCCGTCGCGATCTCTGGCACGATGTGCATGGACAGCCTTAGCTTTGCTGTGCCCAGTGCTGTCACTGTGTTTGTTTTCCGGGCTGTCAGACCTCCGAAGCACTTTGCAGGGAGGAGTGACATCTGAGTGCTCTCGCATCTTCTCATGTCGGTGATCTCCACCTGGATGGCTCTTAGATGAGTATTTGAGAGTCTAGAATACATAAAAATATTGATTTAAAAACAACAACAACACATCAAACAACTGTACTGAGATGCATCAATTTTTTTTTATCTCTCATCGGGTGAGATATACTCTACGTCTATTCATCTGTCCTGCTAATTCTCTAAAGCCACTCATTATGAATATATTTACCTTTATTACATATAAATACCGTGAGAGGAGGAAAGAAAATAGCCATTCAAAGAGATGATAAATTTCGGAGCGTCAGTTGATAAATTCTTAGTCTCCAACATTCTTTATAATGTTACCTTTCGTACATTTATGTATATAGATTCAACGGGTTGACGTTTGAAACGATTTAAATCGTTTGCAAGATTTAAAATTACGGCCAGGCCTTAATCAGACGGGCTAGCAAACGAGCTAACGGTAACAAGCTAACAGCTATAACTGCTGTAAAACTGGTCGGAATGTTTCTTCGAAAAACACGACTGCGATTGATACATGTTTATCGTGTTTATCCGTCGGTGCTTTCCATGGCATAATCTCGCAGTTTATATCAAGAAAATATCTACTTTGGACTTTTCCGCACTGACTGGGGCCTGTTGAGCTCCCCAGAAGCCTGAACCGGAGTTTCCATTTTAATCTGATTTGCTGCTAGCAAGCTACGTTTAGCCTGCAAGTACCTGATAGGGCTGAGAATCTCTTCGGTCGCACCTGCAAGAAGCAAGAAACAACACATGAATACAAACCTTTACGCGTCAACATCGCCAGATGGATCAAAGTGAACGCTTAACTTTCCAGTCACTTATTTGGGTTTCGGTAAAAAAATGGCGGATTGTCAAGCGTAGCTATAGGCGAAATAAAATGTGAATAAGTAACGTCAAAAAATCTTTACCCATCGCCGAGTCTCGGTTGTTTCCTCGCATACATTACCATCAATGCCGTGTTAGTGTGTTTGGAGTGGGATGGGAAACACTATTGACGGCACGGTCTTTTCTTGATTATTCGGCAACCAGAATTCGTCAATTTGAGCCTAGTAGCTGGTAGGTATTTCGATGCTATAGGCAGCAGTGTTGGAAAGAGCGCCCTCCCTCACTCAGTCCATCTACCGCACAACCGTGTTGCTCCGATCACACGACAAAACGTAGCAGTGCAGTGCCTGCCGGGATGCCAGATATCTTAAAATCACGAATCATATATATACAGTAACCGACGTTCATAATGAGAATCATATGAATAAATCATAACCCTACTATATTCAACCATAAATTTTATCAGAATTAATTATCTAAAGAGTTACAATTTCCGAAATAACGCGTAAGGCCACAACTGCACAAATCTGGCAACCTTAACAGGAAGTGTCTTTCCTCCCCCTACCGAGGAGCTGCATGACTCACAAGTCAAACTCAAACCTGAGGCGTATAATTTATCTTCCGCTTAAAGGGGAATATAAATAAACGAGTTACATTCAAAATTATTCCTGGATGTTAATTCATAGCCACGCATATAACCACAAATGCCTGTGTTGAGCAACACTGCTATCTAGTGGTCAATGTTTGACATTGCTTCAATCGTTGGTCACAGACACGCCCGCTTGTGTTTTGTCTACACATGGCCTTTGGGGGGAGGCATCTAACCGCCTTTGCACAGGGAAAACTATATCGAGTCACAATACAAGCACGAGTTATGTTAACCAAGGAAAATATTACTAATGGAAGCAGGAATTGTTCCACCATTGGTATGTTTCAAATCAGTTGTGGGATGATATTGTTTTTAGGAATGCCGTGAATGAAACGAAAATATCAAGATTGCTTGCCAGGGATTGGCTATTCAGAGAACCAATGAAGACAAAGCATTTAAGAAAACAGTCCGCCTTTTTAAGGTGTTGGCCAATGAACAAACGGGTGAGACAGCCTCTTGTTTGCCAGCGCCCTGTACGATACAGACCGTAGATCAGTAAAACATTTTCCACTTTCCCAACAAACAGTGTTATCTGAATAAACAAACTGCTTTCAAGTCAGTACACGAAATATAATCGTATTCTTGAAGAGTGCCACAACCAAGAAGTAACGTTTTGAAAGCTCATTTTAGCAGATATGCACGCTGAACTGTCGCGGGGAGAAAGTTATGAAGGACCAAAGCACCCTTTTTCAAGTGGAAACTACAACAAATAATAAAAAATATATGTTATAATAATGCCTGGAATATACAAAGGCTAGCGAGAACTCTTTGATTCAACTACGACTTCAAATGCAAAGTAAGTAGCAGCGTTCTAACGTACTATGATGTATTGAGAAATGTAGTCGAGAGTATGATTTTCGCTTTTTTTTGTTTAAAAGGTGCAATAATTTGATTAGTAACAAGCATACTTATTTTCGATTTTGTGGATATCCTCAAGTTTTACTTTTCAGAAATTTATTTTATTTAAAAACGCTAAAATATCTTTACAACGCCTCTGTACGTATATATCATCCTTTTAGGCGAATTGAACTGTACGTACTGTAGTCTGGTAATAAATAAGCAGACATTTTTAATGTAGTAATAGTATATTATCAAAATATTACATTTAATGTCTTATGGCAGAAAATAGGAATAATTATTTTGATAATAATGTGTCTATCTGTTTGTCCATCTATCCTTCCATCTACCCACTCATCCATGTAGTATCTGAAATAATAAATAAAATACCTGAAGAAAGTAACTTAGCCCTTTAAAATCAAGTCTACTGAAAGGAGTTATAGTATGACACACCAAACCACGGGTTCTGTAAACTCAGCACTTTGTCATCCTCCCCCGCAACCCAACTCAGTCATTTACATACTTTGAGTTCGTATGTAATAATTAAAAAAGATCCATTTGGTTTTGTCTTACAACATTGTACGATTTTTGTCTGGTGATTGTTGTTACTTTTTTGTGTGTGCTTAGAAAAATGCACACATTGTTTTTTAATTTGTCAATTAAAAATCAAAATTGAGAAATAATTTGTATTCTTTTCACGAAAGAGAAAGTATTTTATACAATCCATTAGCCCAGTAAATGTTGCACTTCTTTAAAATAGTTGTCTTCATCAATATATTTACAAGATGTATTGACAGCTCCACCAACCAATTTACAAACTTAAATTCTTGGGTTTATACCAACTGACTACTCATTTGTGTTTGTTGTTTTGAATACATGAAATGATTGTTATTGTTTCATTAGTCCGAATGATGAGAACTAGACAAGGGAACACAAGCTTAGGGAGAAAGTCAAAGCAGCTCAGATGGTGTCCCAAGTTTGCCTAATGTTTTGGTTGTCTCTACAGGTGTCTCCTAATCTCCTTACATTGCTCACATTCCAAAGGTTTTATTCCCGGCTTGGAGGGTCACTAACTTGGCCATGGGATGTTTGGGAACACTGAATCACAAGAAGTTTCAACTTCAGGAATGCAGTCGTTTGGATACAAAGTGAGAAAAAAAGCCTAGAATGCAAATAGTGAAGTGCATGTCTGAATCTCTCGCTCTTTTTTTAGTGCATTCAAATTATACTATGTGATATTTATACTGGTATTGACTAATTTGTATTCCCATTCATCAAACATTTCATTTATTTATTTGTTCATTCAGTATTTCCATTCAAAAGTGTGTTTCATATTCATCCATCCATCCATTCACTACCACTCCTAATTTTTTATCATTGTATTATTCCATGGTATCACTAATCCCCGATGTTATTCCACAATGTAATTGTGAAGCTACTCGCACTAAGGGACATAGGGATTAATGTCATGTTCTTGGTGGGGTCACAGTGAATGAACAACACTGTAGTGATACTCTTGATTGTCCTAAAGAGGTAGGGTTTCTTTCAGTATATACACACCATGCCTCATTTGTTTAGAATACGTTCACAGAGGACAATTGTTCTTTACACTGCTTGTTGCTCTCAGTCAAGAATAATATTATGTCAATGGCTACATTTGCATGTTGCCAATAAACTGGCTCCTCTTTCATCTATTGTCTAAAATGTGACATTACTGTTTTATGTTCATTACTCGTGACAGGGTCATACTGGATTTAAAAAAAAAATCAGGATGGTTCAGTGACAGTGACAGAACAAAACAGACAATTGCTGTGTGTTGTTGCCTTTATGATTCATTCAAGGATGACAAGGGCCCCCCAAAAGGGTGATAATTTTGTCTAAGGGTGTATAGTTGTGCTTGGTAGGCTGTTTGAACACTGTAAATTTCCCTTAGGCATGTTAGCGGAAATGGTTGTCACTTTGAACCCCCGTGATTGGATAGTAATCGATTCGGGGTGTCTCCTACCTGGTGCTAATAGGTCGCGACCCTTGTGAGGATAAGTGGTTTGGAAAATGAATGAATAAACAATTTTACTTGGAATGGCTCTGCCTAGTAAAACCTTAGGCACTTTCCGACCACAAGTGTGGTTAATTATCCGTAATTGCGTAATGCTTTTTTTTGTTTGTTTTCTTTTTCCACTGAAGCTCTTGAAATATTTTTTGG
This sequence comes from Stigmatopora argus, assembly GCF_051989625.1. Classification (NCBI taxonomy): domain Eukaryota; kingdom Metazoa; phylum Chordata; class Actinopteri; order Syngnathiformes; family Syngnathidae; genus Stigmatopora; species Stigmatopora argus. Next base: position 7,709,940 of record NC_135403.1, read on the forward strand.
ACACGTTTTTGTCAAATCTTGTTTCTACTAGTCTTAATTATGCTCCATCTGGCAGTAATTCAACTGTCTATATTGTAATTAAAAACAAGTTTTTTTATTTTTCCTTCAAGATACTCAGTCGTGGCGCGTTCTTCCCACTTGTATTTGTTTATAAATGTAATTGATAGGAATCTTCTCACGATGCATTTTGTTGCATAACCAGGCAAATCAAAGATATAACAATTTTGGATGAGGAAGAAAAATATAGGATTCCATAATACTTTTTATAGAATCCTCGTTTTTTTTTCCAGACTTGCAGCGTAAATACATTTACGGATATGAAACAAATAAATCTCTTCAATGGTGTGTAGAAAATGACAACATTTTCTCTTTGTGTTTTTCTCTCCGTCCTCACCTGTACGCATTAGTGTTGCTTGTCAATCACATCAGCTACAAATACTGAACATTTGGAATCATTCTGTCACTACCTAAGGTTGCTTTTAGGTCAACTGAGTTTAATGGAGTGCAGAAAATGTATGGTATCTATATTTCAGAGTGATGTAGCCAGCTGCAGCCATAAACTTCACCAGTGAATGAGTTGTTGTGTAATCAAGTGGCTCGGCGTTAGTATCATCCACAGAAATAAACGAGTATCTTTGGTAGAGCCCGGTTACCCTTTCATAAGTATCAGCAATATGTAATTTGCATAACATAATGATATTTATCGCAAAGTTGTGTTTTCTTTAGACAGCATTATCTCATGATTCCTCTGTAAAATATTTTCCAAGAAACAGACGCTGCGTTTTTAAAAGGAAGAGAGAAAGATTGGCACACTTTTGGCAAATGAAGCACAATCACTTAACATAAACATTAAAAAAATACATTTTCTTTCGCAATACAACAATAAAAACATTCTCTAATGAAAAAAAATCCCCCTCACGTAACTTAAAGCCATATTTACTAAAGTTTTACATGTGCAAAAGCAGGTACAAACTTGATTTGTCTGTGTAGATTACTCGGATTACAAACTTGATTCAGGATGTGGACGCCCTCGGCATTTATTTGGCGGATGATTTATGAATGTTCAAACAATTTAGACAAATAGACTTCCACTATAATGCAATGAATTTGAATGACTGAGTGTGTAGTTAAGCCCCTTGTTGGCCATTTCCAGATCATTGTTAGATACTATTAGTCACTGTAAAACCTATGGCATTTAAATGATGTTAGTCATTTAGATTTAAGGGCATGATGCAGGGATGCACAATTGCCACATTGTTTTTCCCACGCTGTGTTCGTGGCAATTCGTAATTTCCTAGCAACCCATGTAAAGCCCATGCAAATGATTGGGGATGCCAGGAAATGGGGGACACACACACACACGCAACCTTGTATTCTGTTGATCATGTCCACTTCATGGCAAGGAGGTGGAATGTGTTAATTGGTGTGCTAACAGACAGTGGCCTTTTGTTGCGGACATTCAGGAGATAATAAATGCTCCCTTTCCTGCCTTTCGTTCCATTGGTCGATCCTGTTTTTGTTTTGCACGGCTCTCTCCATGCAAGCTGGAGTATGTCCTTTTGTCTTTGCGAATACCGGATCACATTTTAACTCTTGACAAGCTGACTGATGATACGGGTTAGGTTATTGTCATGGTAAAGTTCAACAACCATTGAAATCCAGACCCATAAAAGGATTTGTTTCTTATCTTCATAAATTATGTGAGTTTAATGCTATTGTTGTTAATGCCGTATTGTGGCTGGGAAGTTAACATGGGTCTGTTAAAAACATCATTGACCCTGCATGCAAGTATCAATCAATTTCTCTGAAAACATTTTGGCATCCTTTTTGTAACAGATGCTCCTTAAAGGTTTTTCTACAATATTTATTGCGCCACTAGATTTTTGTCACAAAATGAACAGGTTTTAAAGCGCAAACCTCTTCTATCCTGTTTCCACTGTGCAGTGGAGGATTTATTTTTTTGCAAAACCCCCATTAACACCCAGTCAAGCTAACCTATTGATATATAAAGTATTTGTGTATGCAAAGCACACTTTTTGTTTTTTAACCTCTGAAAAAGGAAAAAAGACTCTTTAAACACCACAAATTACATCACATACAAGCCATTGTGTGACATCAGTACATTCGAAACTGGTATAAAGTTGCCACAAAAACACACTTTTTATTGTTTCTGCACCTGTTCATTCTGATGTCTATTCCCTTTGTCCCTTTGAGACTCAGATGAAACTTATAGCCGCACATAATACAGTAAGGTAACCAATGTGTGACGAGTAGACGGGACAATCTGAGATACTTGAATTTGATTGGCGAAAATAATAATGGCCCATAAACATTTCTGAAAATGGTTATATCGATGATTTTGACTATTAAACATTGGACTAATTAAATTTTGTGTTTTTACTTTTATACAAGAATCTTTTTGCTGGGATGTGCATGAACTAAGTGTCTTCGATCCTGTCAACCTTTAACATTAATGTTTAACGCATCTTTTTTTTTGCAGTGTAAGAATACAACGATTTAGCTTGTAGGAATAATGACTTTGATTTTTGTTATATCTATAAAGGGACACAGCTGCCCTCCGTTGCAGCACCATCTGGGCCAGGGTGTCTTGATGGGGTCAGGTCTGGGTCATTATGATTTGCTTTCTTCATAACTCTCTTGAGGATCATAAAGCCACAACAGTGGGAGAAAAGTAGTTGTGCTTTAAAAAACAAAACAAAACCAGACAGCAGGGGGTAAAACAAAGGCGCATTTGGTATTTTCCATGAATCAGGAAACAGGATTTTGGTGTGTGTGTAATTCTGCTGTCATAGTTTGTATTCGTTCTGTGCAAAATCATCAAAATGAATTAATTTTAATAATTCTGTGGAACAAAGCCATTGTGTGTCGTTGTATTTTTGCATTTGGTGAATCTACTCTTTTTTTTTTAAACCAAGTTTATACTTTGAACCTAAATGTTGCTATATTTATTGTTTGTTTTCTATTTTATTACACCAGAGAATGGACCATTAGATGGAAGGATTGATAATACATTTTTTTTTACTGTATATTAACCTAATTTAAACTCTTTTCCTGTGAAAGATGCCACCGTTAGCCTTTGGTCCTGCAAAGGATGTTGAATGAGAGCATAGTTGCATTGGGATCAGTGGTTTGGAATGTCTTTTATATATGCAAATGGAAAGCTACTGTCACTGGTTTTCATCTGTGCGCCCCTTCTCCTCAGTAAAAATGAGTGTGGCAAATCTCTGCTATAGGCTGTGCCACCAGAAAATAAGTCTGAATTGCTGGGTTAGAAAAAAGGTAATTAAATGAGACAATATATTTTTAATACTGACTCATGCAATTTGAAATTGAATTAATTAGTTTGAACATTTCACACCCAATCTAGATATATCACATTTTGGTCTCACACTTCATTTTGCATGTGTTAATGAACAAACTTCTACACAAAGCATAATATTGAGCATATGCAACACATGTGTCTGCATGCAACTTAGGTTTACACTGTTTTTAGCATGAACAAAGTACTCTAAGTAACGCCTCTACAGTATCTAGATCTAGATAGCATCTTCAATCGCATCCCAGTGTGTAGATTCTACAGGTAGTATAATTCACCCTATTAATAGGATGACATCATGAAGGTTACCAAGCAACACTGACATATTATAGACTTGCAGATTAGTAAGGCTTATGGCTACCTGCTGTTCTTTTCTTGTCTCGCATTGCTGCGCAAATCCATTATCTGATTAATGTGAGGATATACAGTACGCAGTGCACTATACGTAAAGACAATGAGTGTGCTGATCTCTTAAACAGAACAGCTAAGGACAGCCTTTTTCATCAGAAATGTACTTTCCATTCACTACATCATCATTCATGTGCTTTTGTGCTCATCACACACCCATCCTCATTTCATGTCTGGGATGGATGAAATTTCCTATTACCAATTCTCGGGCAACCCATCCTGCTATGAATGAGTGTGAGAGAGGAATGTGTGAGTGGTGACTGACACTGACTGTGGCCTTTTTAATAGGTCAGGGAAAGACAAAGAGCTGCTGTTCTTGTATGAAAATCAGAAGCAGGACGCAGGCCAGGATAAAAAGTGTTGAACAAAATCACTGCGGATCATAAATTATTTATTTTTGATCGGCACATTCGTTGCTTGCCTCAATGTTTGCATTTTTTTCTGTGGGTTTAGAACAGAATTATGAATGCCCCCTTTGCGTCATTAAAGAATGAAATTGTGACATTGTACGGACAACTTCGTATTACAGTAATCTTCTAAATAAAGGGTGTCAAACTCGGGTTGGTTCGCGGGCCACATTAACATCAACTCCATTTCATGTGGGCCGGACCATTTTAGATCTAATATCTAGATTTTTTTATTTTTTAAAATTTGATTAAAAGAACTGGATCAAAAGTCCTAAATAGTCAGTTTTTATAGATCTAAAACAATGTTTATTTGAGCTTTTTTTTCTTCATAATGGAAAATTTCTAACTAAAAACACAAAAGAAAAAAATGGATAAAAAAATTGCAATGATTGTTTTTAAAAAGGGAAAAATCAGGAAATGTAATGTACATCTATAATCATTTGAATTTGATCCTAAAACAGAAAGTCGGCACTCATGATTTACTTTCTTGGGCCGCACAAAACGAGGCGGCGGGCCAGATTTGGCCCCCGGGCCGGCACTTTGACACCTGTGGTGTATAGTTTCCTATCTTATCAGAAATTAGACTGACAACGCCAATTGGCACATTTTTCGACTATTAAACCTGGAAAATGAAATTTTGTGTCCTTTCAGTTTATTAAACAAGATTCTTTCCATTAGGATGTACATTCTCAAGTAGTTTATTTTAGCTTTTTTTAAATATATTTTTAGATTTTACAAAATGATTTTTGAACTAAAACACAGAAAAAAAAGATTAAAAAATTACAATTATTGATTTAAAAGGGGGAAAATCAGGAAATTTAATATACATCTCCACTCTTCATTTTAATTTGATCCTAAAACAGAAAGTCGGCACTCATGATTTACTTTCTCGGGCCGTACAAAATGATGCGGCGGGCCAGATTTGGCCCCCGGGCCGGCACTTTGACACCTGCGTTCTAAATGATGTTAATATAAAAGTTGATGCTATGATGGTGTTCATTCAAACGATCTATTAATTTCTACCCTACCTCTTAAAACAAGAAAATCAGAAAACAAAATGGTATTAAAGCCTTTTTTTTAAAAAATGGCAGCTGCATCTGGTGGCCATTTTTGGTAGTAAGTACTAGAAAGCAAGTTTATTTTCCGGATAAGAGTTGATTGACTTACAAATGATTTCATTGTTTGTTTATTAGCCATTATGTCCATAATTGTGGGTCATATCAGAAATCCACTTTTATACCCCTCAACCTCCTATCCCACTCCGCCTATAAAATATAGTTTGTTAAGTAGTAACGACAGAAACAAACTTGTGGCTTCAATGACTGAGAAAGCTAACCGTTTATTTGTGTTCATATTGAAATTATAGTCAGGTTAAGTAGAGGGTGGAGCTCTGTCTGGCTTTTGACGGGGAAACTCGTGTTTCAGGTCTGATCAGGTAAACAGCAATACCTGGTGGGCAGGTCACTTCCTGTATGGAAGGATGTTTTTTCTTGCACTGTAAATTGAGTGGGTGTGCTCGCACATGCGTGTCAAGGTGCGTTTCAGTTGCAGGAAGAACGTGATCGGGTAGGTGTTCTTTTGTGTCCCATAGTTTTGTTTTCCTGATTGTTATCTGTATTTATGGATTTCCTCCATTTGTTTTGGGCGATCAATCCTCTGTTTATAACTGTTGTGCAGCCTCACTTGTTTAATTATGCTTTCAAAATTAACTTGATTGATATTGCTTTGCAATGTTGTAACACGCCTCGTTCAGTGAACACAGAATCTTGTTACACCAGTGCATTCATTGATTCATTATTCATTCATTACTGCATGTTATGTCCGACTTTGTGAAACTAATACTCGTTTTGATATTGTAAAAGTGTCAAATTTAGTAAACATTCAAACTATTACTTGACATTACTACTATACTACAAAACATTACAAACTATTACATACTTAAGTGTTTGCCACAATTTTGCCAATTACTAATTTAATTTGCCATGTTATTTTTTTGTTTATGAGCACAGAAATGCATTTGTCAATGCCTGAATTAGTGTATTTTTGAATGAGTTCATTGCTAAATGGTGATTCTTAATTACGCAGGGGTTCCTTGTAGTCCAAGGGTGTCAGACTCGGGTTGGTTCGCGGGCCGCTTTAACGTCAACTTGATTTCACGTGGGCCAGACCATTTTAGATATAATATTTAGATTTTTTTTAAATAAATGGATTAAAAGAACTGGATTAAAAGCTCTCAATATTCAGTTTTTTATAGATCTAAAACAATGTTTATTTTAGCTTTTTTTAAATATATTTTTAGATTTTACAAAATGATTTTTGAACTAAAAACATGGAAAAAATGATTAAAACATTACAATTATTGATTTAAAAGGGGGAAATCAGGAAATTTAATATACATCTACATACTATCCCGGGCCACACAAAACGATGCGGCGGGCCAGATTTGGCCCCCGTGCCGCCACTTTGACACATGTTGTAGTCTATTGTTCTTACACGTTCTGTGAGCACACCTTTTATTGACACACACCTCATTAAAAAGAAATGTTACCACAAATAAAATTTCATTCATAGGAAAAAGCATAACAAATGCAGTTTTTACTATATAGGTTTTCATTACCAAATTCAAACTCCCATTTTCTTGCAGCTTTTTATGTCCATTTTTAATACTGTATATTATATGCCTCATAGCTGACTGAATGTGCTCACTAGATTAGTAGAGACCTTCTTTTTTTTAAATGACATGAATAGTTTTGCTAAATGTACAATATATACAATGACTGCACAGTGAGTAGTTTACACATTTCTTTCATAATTGTGACTAAGTGAGGGTATTCTATGGAGGTTATAATCTCAATGAGGATTAATGTAGGTAAACCAATCACAGTTGAGGGAATCTGCAGTTACTGAAGTTATTGGATTGGAGGGCTTAAAGCAAACGACTCCTGTGAGATGTATGGAGTAATTTAACGGTGTGCTGTAAGGAGCCTCTCTAATGTGATTAGGAGATCAGTTTCAGTTATACTGGTTGGTGCTACTCTCAGAGTACAGGACAATTAAGGACAGAAAACCTGATGTGTTGATGTCAGCACTGGAGGGATGCTTTGGTTTTGTCACAGTTATTTACATTAGAACTGGTCTGTAAATCACAAATTTGACATTTTTGTTGTGATTTTAAAACATTTTGTCATGCATTTTTAAATAATAATAATATAATTTTAATTGGAAACATTTAGACTCCAACCTATTCTATTGTAGTTATACAGTTTGCCTTTTGCAAAGTTGTAGTACTAATAATATCTGTGTGGGTGTTCTTGTAACTGGCCATCCCATTTTGATTCACATGTTATTTCTTATCTTGCGGGGTAAACAAACAGAATCTACTGCTAACTATCAGATGTTTACACAAGATGAATATACAGGGAGCATTAGAACAAGTAGTAGTGGTGTTTTAAGGGGTTGTAAAATATAAATGTAGGAAAATAACAAAGGGTATTTTTCTACTTTAGTCCAAGTTGTCTTAGCATTTACTACTCTCTTGTACTATATCCACCAGATGGTAGTAGAGTCTTTTAAGATGTTATTGGATTCCGAGAGGATCTTGTAAGTAAAGTGAGCAGAAGAGTGCATCGTTTTGTTAGCCACATGGAGAAGTGTCTGTAACCTGACCAATAAAATTTTGTAAGCAGAACTGACATGGTGAAATACTTTTTTTCATCATCCTTTTGTGCCTTTTAAAATGTCCTTGGTGTTCTTGTACTGCATAATTACTCCCTCAGAGCAAAGGAGCATTTCTAATATTGGATATTATGGAGTTATTCCTCCTTACATACAACAAAAGGCTTGGAAAACCTCTGGTTACCTCACGATCCGATAAGATTTGTGGTAGGAGGCTCAAGATAACTGAAGTAAAGTTAATAGTAACTTATTCGACAGCTCCAAAGACACGCCATATATATTTTAAGCGTGTGTGCAACTATAGCAGTCTCTGATTATGCTTTATGTTCTCTTCTCACAGGTTTCCATAGCATAAGATCTGTCTGCAAATTCAGATGGTCTTTGGGGAGAGCTGGTGAGGAACTCATAACCTTGTTGCCTCACTGCCATTTCACACAGCCTGAGGGGGGGAGGAAGTGGCAGGAGCCATGCCTGCCCTCACAACTGGAGTGGCCCACGAGCCAGGTACAAACTATTTTGATGCACTAAATCTGAGAGATTTGATAGTTTTTGTAATGTTATACAATTTTGTTAGATGTTTTTGTAATTGTTTTTGATGTAAAATATTAGTGATTTATTTAGAATAGTGAAGTGGTTCCCATTAATTCTAAAAAATATATATATAATACAAAACCTCTCATTTTAAAGGGCTATATGAGTTGCTAGCAGCATTACCTTCAAAACTGAAGCCCCATACCAGCCACCCTGAGGAGACAACCTTCCTCCAGGGCATGTTTGGAGAGAAAAGCCTCCAGTTGCTGTTCTTGGTAAAACAACTCATATATTTTGTTTATCAATGTGACTATTCTTTGACAGATACAAATAATTTAACTTATGTGTTTATATGGCTGTCATTTGGATCTTTCCCATTGAACACTGTTGTGTGGGAGCCTCAACATCCCGTTCCTTCTTTCCGTATACAGTAATAAACAACCTGTCTTTGCAGATTCATGATGAACTGCAGCATTATGAAGAGTGCAAACCCGCTCCTGTCTTGAACAATGCTGAAAGTCTGTGTAGTCAAGTAAGTGGTTCAAAATCAAGTGAAGGGAGAAAACACCACAAAAAGAGGCCAATATTATTGAATGCAGAATTTACATTCTCAAATGGTTCATATATAATATAAGAAACTTTCTTTTTCAGTTGACTGATGAGCTTCAAGGGAAACCACTTAATCAAGAAATAAAGGAGCTTCTAAAGCTTTTAGCCAAACCTCAATTGAAGGTAAGAATTTTATACTATGAATGTCTAAAATTGTGTTTTACCCCATTTTCCACAACAGTGTAATGATTGATACATGTAATATACAATACTTACTCCACATTTCCATTGTCATTGTCGTTTCAAATTTTGAAGTCCATAGAAGTAATTTACCAATTCCACATTTCTTACTGTTGTTATTGTTGTCTATATATATATATATATATATATATATATATATATATATATATATATATATATATATATATATATAAACCAGCTTTGATTTGTACAGTACTTAAAGATGAGGCCATATTAGGAATTGTTTTAATTTTAACATTCATTCAAATGACTAATTTGCATTATCACACAATAAAATCCCAAGAAATAGCATATATATATTATATATATATATATATATATATATATATATATATATATGTTGAATTAATGTTAAAATTAAAACAATTACTAATATGGCCTCATCTTTAAGTACTGTACAAATCAAAGCTTATATATATATATATATATATATATATATATATATATATATATATATATATATATATATATATATGTTGAATGAATGTTAAAATTAAAACAATTACTAATATGGCCTCATCTTTAAGTACTGTACAAATCAAATCTGGTATATATATATATATATATATATATATATATATATATATATATATATATATATATATATATATATATATATATATATGCTATTTCTTGGGATTTTATTGTGTGATAATGCAAATTAGTCATTTGAATGAATGTTAAAATGAAAACAATTCCTAAAATGGCCTCATCTTTAAGTACTGTACAAATCAAAGCTCCTTTATGTAATGGCCCAGTTAATTCTCAGCATTTTGATTCATTCATTTTCTAAATCCCAGGCTTTAGGGAGTTAATATTCTATAGTAAAACAAATGTGTGCTCCTTATTGAATTTTTCTAGAGTCTTCTGTCAGTCCATGACATGGTTGCACAAAAAAACTATGACCCTGAACTACCTCCAATGCCTGAAGACATGAATGATGATGAGGATTCTGTAAAAATCATAAGACTAGTTAAAAACAAGGAACCACTGGTAAGACAACCCACACCATCATTTTAGAACCTGCTTGTCAGCAAACTACGTAAATGTATATACCTCACGCTATATAAGAACATAAGAATACATGCACTATTGTACTATAAACATTTTCTCTTGCAAAGCGATCCATACTATATTAAGTTGCTGTCAATATAGTGAAAGTGCCTAAGATCATTTTAACTCCTACCTTTATAATTACTATGTTATGTTTATTTGTTCCAATGAAGGCAAGTTTTATTTTTGTAATCCAGACGTGTCTGGATGTTTTTTTTTTTTTAAAACGCCCCGAGCCATTTTACTTATTTATGGCACTCCCTAAACCTTGACAATGATGTTTTCTTGGTTTTCTATATGTGCAAGTTAAATGTTTATTGGTGTCATGCACTTTTTTTTTTATAAGGGAGCAACGATAAAGCAAGATGATTTCACGGGAGCCATCCTTGTAGCACGAATCATGAAAGGCGGAGCTGCGGATAGAAGTGGTATGTTACATTAAAAGGGTGCTTTATTTCATGGAATGTTGTATGGTATTGTCAGTAACACATCTAGCATCTCTTTTTTTACTTGTGGGAGTTAGGGAAACAAACATGCGATTGATAAGCATAGATCAGGGGTATCAGACTCGGGTTGGTTCGCGGGCCGCTTTAACGTCAACTTGATTTCACGTGGGCTGGACCATTTTAGATATATTTAGATTTTTTTTTATAAATGGATCAAAAGAACTGGATTAAAAACCGTGAATATTCAGTTTTTTATAGATCTAAAACAATGTTTATTTTAGCTTTTTTAAAATATATTTTTAGATTTTACAAAATGATTTTTGAACTAAAAACACAGAAAAAATTGATTAAAAAATTACAATTATTGATTTAAAAGGGGGAAAATCAGGAAATTTAATATACATCTATACTCTTCATTTTAATTTGATTCTAAAACAGAAAGTCGGCACTTGATTTACTTTCCCGGGCCACATAAAATGATGCGGCGAGCCAGATTTGGCCCCCGGGCCGCCACTTTGACACATGTGGCATAGAATGTCAAGTCTAGGTAATCTAAAACAGTTACATGACTATTTTTTTTTCATGGCTACAAGCAATAAAATTTGCAATAAATTTAGATTAATGTACTGAAATTTTATTGTGTAGCTTGTGATTAGTCATTTTGTTTAACAGGCCTTATTCATGTTGGGGACGAGCTGAAGGAGGTCAATGGAATCCCAGTGGATGACAAGAAACCAGAGGAAATTATACGCATTCTGGTACGACCTGTCCTCTCCTGACTTCTCTATTTGCTTCGCCAATATAACACTTCTCATTTGTTAGACAAATACTTCCTTCCACTCATCCAAGAATCTGTGACTTCCATTTCCATCCATAATATTTCCATCCATAACCACTTCCATGGCTTGACACCATGCCTCTGGAAAGTGACACAATGCTCTGTAGTTTTTCCAAGTAGAATTATCCTCAAATTAGCTGTATGTATTACTCACCTAACCCATTGTTTTTATTTTGTCTCATCGAATATTCAGGTCCAGTCACAAGGGGCAATTACATTCAAAATTGTTCCCGGGGCTACGGATGATGTAATAAGCAAGGAAGCAAAGGTAATAACGGATTAAGTTGTTTGTTTACATTTTCAAATATTTAAATTGTATCCTTTCAATGTCCAACAACATAAATAGGCCAGTTACTACTGCAGTTATATTAATGGGATACAATTTGTAGTGGAATCATTATTACATATACAAATCAGCGACCTACACATGGGTTTATTCCTTTACATGTAAAGATGGTCATTTTTAATAATCATCACTGTATTTATTTTAAAATGACAGAAAAGCGTAAATGAAGTTGACAGACTTGAATGATTTTTTTTGAATACTTGCCCTTCAGATTTTAAAGAAAGTGACAAACAGCTTTTCCCCTCTGTCCCTTGTCATCTGTATTTTCAGATGTTTGTAAAAGCACTTTTTGACTATGACCCAAAAGACGACAAAGCCATCCCGTGTAAGGAGGCTGGACTGGCCTTCAAAAGGGGCTCCATTCTTCAGATCATGAGCCAAGATGATGCAACCTGGTGGCAAGCGAAACACGAAGGGGATGCTAACCCCCGCGCTTGCCTAATCCCTTCCAAACAGTTCCAAGAAAGGTGAGGAAAAAAATACAAAGAACTTTGGGCCGAAATGCAAAATGACCTCTTTTTGACCTTTACAGGAGACTTGCTTTGAGAAGTTCTTCCGCAATCCTCCCAATCCAGAGATCTTCTATTCGGCGATCCTGTAAGTTTCACTTATAAGATAGGAAAATGTAGTATGTTGTTGTATGCCTTACATACAAGGGTGTCCAAAGTTTTCCACAAAAGGAAAGAGACATGCGTATAACATTTCTTAATTATGTGAAACAAAATGACAGCTTTGTTTACAAATCAATTATCTATCCAGACATTCAACTTACTAACATTTTGCGTTTAAATCTGTGTGAAATAGCTCCCCCCCAAAATTTGGGGGTTTCTACTTTTATATCAAATGCAAAAACTTGTATGTACAATGTCCTATCAAGGAAAAGCTATACATTGCAGCTGTTTTAATATCGTTGCAGAAATGTACAGTGGTACCTCGTACAGTGGTTTTGCAGGCAAAACACGCTCATAACATAAACAAATTTAAATGAACTTGGATTACGATGCAGACACACTCAAAAATAAGTTTAATCGTACCTAACACTAAACTTAATTCTAATTTTGTTTGACATTTTGATACCTTTCCTCTTCTGGGTTGGCTCTTTTTGCCCCGCCTCCACACAAACTTTCAGTCAATATCGAGGGTTGTTTGAGTTTGTATTCCCTTCAAAATATTCCCAAAATTATGCACACAAATGTCCTCACAATAGGATAACGCACGACCACTTGCCAACGAGAAGTAGTATATACGGCATTCTCACTGACTAACGGGAAAAAAACACTGAAAAAATGCAACGCTCCGCCCAGTGCTCGCAGAGACATTACAAAGAGGGAGGTGCGACCAGAGACGTTAACACGAGGGAGTTGCGGGGAAAGAGACATTGCCCATGATGTTCTTATGAGCAGCGTCTCGCGTCCGCTGTCTGCTCGTATATCAAAATTTGTCTCGTATCTCAAGATAAATATTTGCCCAAAATTTTACTCGTATCTCGAATTGCTCGTATGTCGAGCCACTCGTATGTCGAGGTACCACTATATCTGTTTTTTTTAGATCCCTGTTTTTTTATGTGTGTATGTTGGACTGCAAGTTCTTTCTGCTATTTAGTGTGCAATTCTAGCTTTGGTTACACATATAATATTGAACAACTATTTTAAGGGGATGCATTCATATAAATTATCTTACATTAGTTTAATAACTTTTTATGAAGGCAATTAACTGTTTGTCTTGCTTTTTTAAGATGATGTGGCTGTAGAATTTGGTAGGTGTTTCCATCTTCTATTTTTTCCCTTTTTCATTGAAACCCCAACCTTCAAGCTAACATGCTAAATTTAATTTCTTGCTTCTTTTACTCATTCTGACAGTTGAGGAAATTGAAGGTAAAATTTATAACACCTTTCATTTAATAGTGCTTTATTGATGATGGTCATGCAGAGGAAAAAGCATAACCTCTTTTTAAGAAACCTAAAACACTCATTTCAATTTTTCATGTGCATACTTTTGTTTTATTGATGGAACTAAATATTTATTAATTAATCTGTTAAAATAATTGGTTTGTCATTGGATAACATACTGTACATTGCCACTTGTGTTACTAAACAAATATTTAAAATGCGACAGTCCAACAGTGCTACTTTTGGTGATCTTATCTATTCAATCCATTACGAGCCAGAAAATTCAACACTTTTTATTATCAGCAGTAGTTTTTGTGCCATATGATCTTGATCTGTTCACATACTGTAGCTGCCTTGTGAAATGAAACCTACAACTCAACAAAAATATTCCTAAACATTGGAATCAAATGAAAAATGTAAACTTTGGTTTCCTTCATGGGATGGTTGATGAATTGGTAGCATTTTGATCAGTATTCTCAGTAATAAGCCTGTTGTTCTTTGTCGCCATATATGGTAATTGTGTGCATTCGTTCAGTTTAAAAAACTATTTTCTGTGGGGCTTAGTTCTTATTTTTGTCCCTTCTGATCCTTTCCTTTGATTATGATAATATGCCACTGTTTTGGCCCCTTCTTGCTTCCTTTTTCTTCGCCAGAGGATCCTGACTTTATTAGCGGTTACCACCTAGGTGAGAGATTTCGTTCTTTTCCATTCTCTTCCAATTCTTTCCTTGTGTACCTTTGTTTCGAACCACAAATTGAAAAAAATCCTCTCTTTACTAACATCAAAATTTGGAAATTGCTATCATCCGAGCAATGTTTATTCTATTCCCTTTCTCTCCGTGTGTGCTGCTTGTCACCGTAAGATTTTTCTTTAACCAGTAATTTTTTTCACGCTGTATTTTGGTATTCAAACTACTGTGTTTAAAATTGATGGCTTTGTTTTGGTCTTTTTAAAGTGCGCAAGAAAATACACTTGTGTTTACCACAATGTCTTGTGAACCGTTGTCAGAAAATGTAAATAAGAGATTTTTTTTACTCACCCTTACTGTGATGACTAGTGACCGTTGTATTTTCCAGTGTTTTATAGTTTTAAGTGTAATAACATTATTATTTTACCTTTACATACCTGTTTATGTACCCTGTGACTGAATAGAACCCAACGTGTAAGCTTCCCTAGGTTCCAATCAGCTTCTCCCTGAACAGAGGGAGCAGTACAATCTTTTTTATGCACGTATGTTTTTATGCAAGTGGTTATCATCCTTCTTTTCATATCTATCTAATCAACAGATTCCTCTCCTAATTGCTTACCGAATGTTTTTATTATTACTTAAATGACCAGTCAACTATTTGCTTTTCTGCTAACCTAAGGGGTATGAATTTAATATTACATTCACCAAGTTTCATCATTTCTTTGCTTAGTTTTGGTCACACAAGGTAGCCAAAAATGACAATCTTGAACTGAGTTTGACTGACTTTGCAGTTTATCAGCACAAGTTTTACGCTGGACACCCTTTCTGACACAATTCCCACAAATGTTACATTTTGTGGTAGTGGACATTTAACGAATGGAGCATTGTTGGGAACATAAAGACTACTGATTGCGTATAGTCACGCAAAGAGAGTTTGTTCTCTGTACATTACAGATGAATATTTTGTTAATGTAGGGTCTAAATTTCATTTATAATTCTCCTTTGCCATTTTTTCTTCTTTATGTTTTGACTCTAGTTGGGTTTAGAAGAAGCTTCCGTCTCAGCAGAAAGGACAAAAAGACTAACAAGTCCATGTACGAGTGTAAGAAAAGTGAAATTTATGACACAGCTGACGTTCCCACTTATGAAGAGGTCACTAAATACCAGAGGCCAAGTAAAGCTAAACACCGGGTGGTGGTCCTAGTTGGTGAGTAGTGTGCTGGTCAATAAAGAAGTACAATTCGTCAAATTGAGTTTGAATGATTAACTGTGTTTGTCTTTTTGTAGGACCAACTGGGGTTGGCTTGAACGAGCTTAAAAGGAAACTTTTGATTTCTGATCCAGAGCACTTTAGTGTGACTATCCCACGTATGTCTACATTCTTTGTTTATTTTTTTAATAGACAATATTCAATTATCAATTAAAACCACATTTTTTGACTAACACTAAGGTTGAGTTATCCAAGCCTCATTCACTGCTAATGCTCTCTGTCTTTCTCTTTTAGATACAAGTCGGCCCAAGAAGAACCTGGAGAATGATGGCGTTGAATACCATTTCATATCAAAACATCTCTTTGAGACTGATATTCACAACAATAAGTAAGCACAATTTGAGTTGATGTTAATGCCCAATGAAAACACATACAAAACAAATTGAAATCATAACGAAACAGGTAGAGTGGATAGCGTAAAATGCTAAGTTACTTTTACATTCTATCTTACCAAAGACCCTTATGGATTTTAGAACATTTCAGTTCTACATTTTTTTTGTTCATCTTTCAATCTCTCTTCTCAGGTTCATCGAATTTGGAGAATACAAAGGGAATTACTATGGGACAAGTTTCGACTCAATACGGTCTATCCTTTCCAGGAACAAAGTATGTTTATTAGATGTCCAACCTCATGTGAGTAGCTCAAATAGTTTCTTCGCTATCTTCTCTACTAAGTTCTACTTATCTTTTTATTTGCAATTTATAACCTATGCTTACACCAATTTTGTGTTCTTGGAATTTTAATCTTTTTTTGTCTTCCAGATATTAAAGCACTTGCGAACAGCAGAGTTTAAACCATTTATAGTTTTTGTGAAGCCTCCTACAATTGAGAGACTGAGAGAGACGAGGATAAATGCAAAACTCATTTCACGCAAAGATGATAAGGGATCTGCCAAGCCATTTACAGTGAGTCCCTGGATTTATTTTAATTTCAGTTTGTTTATAATAAATAATTCATTGACTATTTGAATACCATATTGTATTGACATATGAGGGCATGCTCGTACTTGTCAACATCAAATCAATTGGCTAAAATTTATTTAGCAGAAGGTTATTTGTTATGTTTTATTGTGTATTTGCATACAAATGGCTCATTCAAGGCCTTTCCAGAAAACAAATATTGACCTAGTATTTTTAAGTAAAAATGACCCTGGAAACACTCCATACTATATAATAAGCAATTCAACTAAAATGTATAAATAATCTGGCCTCATTATCATTATACAGTGGTACCTCGAGATACGAGCTATTTGCAGACAAAACACGCTCGTAACATAACATAAACAAATTTAAATGAACTTGGATTACGATGCAGACACTCAAAAATAACTTTAATCAAACCTAACACTACACTTAATTCTAATTTTGTTTGACATTTTGATACCTTTCTTCTCCCCGGTTGGCTCTTTTTGCCCCGCCTCCACACTGACTTTCAGTCAATATCGAGGGTTGTTTGAGTTTGTATTCCCTTCAAAATATTCCCCAAATGATGCACACAAATGTCCTCACAATAGGATAACGCACGACCACTTGCCAACAAGAAGTAGTATATACGCCATTCGCACTGACTAACGGGAAGAAAAAAAACACTGAAAAAAATGCAACGCTCCGCCCAGTGCTCGCAGAGACATTACAAAGAGGGAGTTGCGACCAGAGACATTACACGAGGGAGTTGCGGGGAGAGAGCCAGTGCCCATGATGTTCTTATGAGCAGCATCTCACGTCCGCTACTTGCTCGTATATCAAAATTTGTCTCGTATCTCAAGATAAATATTTGCCCGAAATTTTACTCGTATCTTGAATTGCTTGTATGTCGGGCCACTCGTATGCAATGTTCCCTCTAATTTTTTGTTTGTCTGGGCAGAAAGACAACCTCCCTGAGCACACTGAGTACCGACCGGTGTGAGCAACATCATCATTGCTCGCTATGGGCACACACCAGTATCACACCTGCCATAAGCAGGTGTATGTCTACTACACATAAATGATTTAGTAATAATAAAATGTAATGATTAATATCTATGAATGGGCGGCCCGGCGGATGAGTGGTTCGCGTGTCGGCCTCACAGCTAAAAAAAATGGGATTTTATTTTGTGCGCTCCATATGATTTGCTGTGCGCAGAGAAGACGAGAGTAGTGCGCAATTGCGCACGCGTGCAGCTTAGAGGGAACATTGCTCGTATGTTGCGGCACCACTGTATTATATTTTGCTTTACAATATGTGAACTGTCTGTTCTGTTATCTTTTTCACACCAAACACAGGAAGAGGACTTTCAGGAGATGTTGGCAACTGCCCAGACGATGGAGAATCAGTATGGACATCTATTTGAGAAGGTCATAGTAAACGATAGCCTTTCGGAGGCCTTTGCCGAACTGCGTGTCTCACTAAAACAAGTGGAGATGGACACGCAGTGGCTTCCAGTGAGTTGGACTCATACGTGAGACGGTGAGATCTACACAGACTGTAAAACGACAAGAAATTGGGTGCTTTTGCAGTATATCTGCTTTATCAGGTGTTTTTGAGAGTTTTTGGAGGAAGATAGGATTACAACAGGCAAGTTATATAAATGCAGTTTATTATAATGTGTGGGATCTATGTTAATTTCAACCTTTAGTAAGGTCCTAATTCAAATCTTTTGAGGTTTAAATGGATTTCAAGGTGGAGGTTGTAAGGGTATTTCTAGGATATGGGCAATGATCTAGATTTCAATCTTAGATCCAAGATGAAGTACTTAGTTCCAAACCAAAATGTTGAATTAACCTGGTCTGTCGCAATACAGGCAACATTGCCAGCAGGTCAGCACCACAGCCAACCTGGAGCCTTTCTTCAATGTGTTTATAAGATGAAAATGTTACAAACCAAAGGAACTGTCACATTTGTTCTTGGGTTGACAACTCACATTCACATATCTGTAAAAGTATGCAAAAGGTAAGGGAGATTGGGTGAGTGAAAATTTATGCTTTGTCTTTATTTGTGTGCTTCAGAAATTATTTTAGCACCGGAACATAGTTTGGTACATTATTTTGAAGGGTAGTTGATATTTTTCTTTTTTTCTTTTCTTCTTATTTTAACTAAAGAAAATTAATATATTTTCTGATGAATGGGGGGTTGTGTATTTTGGTTTTACATTTTTATGTACATATCATTTTCAGAGCAATATCCTCCAAATTGTGCTGTAGTGGCTAAATTTATATTCAAAAAAATGTATTTGCTTTTTGGTCTTCCCACAAGCCATTCTATTCAGCAATTCTAGCGACTCGCTACTGCAGTTGAGAACTTTTTCTCCATATTTGTCTTTTTTTTTCATTATTCAAAGTCTCAATTACTCCTTTTTAAATACCATGCACTTTACTGTTTACATGTGCAGCTTTGTACCAGATGTGGAATATCAATCTTATCGTTTTAAGAGAAATATCCACACTTTTTCAAGCTAAATTTTTATTTTACAAAGTGGACATTTCAATAACTACAACATATGGTTCAAGTCATTAAGTCATTTTCTAAGCACATGGTTCGTTTAATTGGAGAAACTAGATGGGTTGTCATTGTTTTATTTTATTTTAATTCTACACACTAAATGCTAACAATAACCTGGTTTTATATTAATGTATTTATTTAAGAGCAAAAAATGCCAGAATTTCAGATTGTTTACAGTCTTTGAACTAAGGTAGCTTAATGTTTGATTGTAGCTTTGTATTAACTGTACATTGCTCAAGATTTCCTCACAACCTAAGGTGAAGGATGCGAGGGATTTTTTTAAAAAACACATTTTATATGCAGGTCTTCATATCTGTACATAAATCCCATCATAATCTGTATTGTACAAAAACTAGACTTTTTACTGCACAGGTTAATGGCTACATTTTATATTAAAATAAAAACCAACTATGTTTCTTTGTCTTGACCATTTGTGCCAGGGCAAAACTTGGACTTATGGGAAGATGCCTTGTTGTCTACACTGTTTTCCACAGTTCTCAATTTGACAGTATCAGTCCAAAAAGTTAAGGTTTAGTCTTCAGCAAGAAGTGGTTACAATAACCGTGTCTGAACAGAATTCCCCAAGAGCTTTCTGGAATATAGAAAATGTGATACTATATAATTAAACCTTCCCCTTGAAAAAAAAATCAAATTCTCTGTACTGTAAATGCCACATGATGGCAGTAAAGCAGTATCTACTTGTGATGATTATAACCTATTCACAGTTGTCAATCAAATGGTGTGTACTGATTTTGGGGTTTGGCTGGGGGGGTTCTCTATCCAACCTTCCTTAATTATGGTTTTGGTATGGTAAACCAGTAAAGTTTTAGTATGGGAAACGTGTCAGAGCCCCTTTAGCCTATCACCAACCCTTCATGGCGTCAAGCTTGATGCACTTATTGACTTTTCATAATATGAGATAACATTTACTATACGTACTTAGACCACATGTGTCAAAGTGGCGGCCCGGGGGCCAAATCTGGCCCGCCGCATCATTTTGTGTGGCCCGGGAAAGTAAATCATGAGTGCCGACTTTCTGTTTTAGGATCAAATTAAAATGAAGAGTATAGATGTATATTAAATTTCCTGATTTTTCCCCATTTTTAAATCAATAATTGTAATTTTGTAAGAAGTTTTTTCTGTGTTTTTTAGTTCAAAAATCATTTTGTAAAATCTAAAAATATATATAAAAAAAAGCTAAAATAAACATTGTTTTAGATCTATAAAAACTGAATATTCAGGGATTTTAATCCATTTATAGAAAAAAAAATCTAAATATTATATCTAAAACGGTCCGGCCCACGTGAATTCAAGTTGACGTTAAAGCGGCCCGCGAACCAACCAGAGTCTGACACCCCTGACTTAGACTGAGCTGAAAGGTAAAAGAGTGAAAATTCAGTGCAAGTGGTCAGAACTAGATAACATTATTCTCAATATCTTGTGTGCCAGGAGGTTTCGGTGTATGAAAATACAGCATATTTTTGTGGTCAGAAGGAAGTATTTTGTATTTATTCAATACAAGGTGATATAAGGTAATATAATATATATGTTACCACTTCTACAAATTCTAGTTTTTCCCTTCTTCCTTGTCATTACCTCTAACTCAGCCGTGTGGGATGCAAGTTTTGACTGAAAAAGCCCAATGCCTCGTAAATCATCATGAACACATCTGTTAGCAAGAAGCTGCATGGCACGCGCCTGAAAACACAACTCTGTCCCTGAAGCCTTCCATTTAATAGGAATGGACACGGTGACATTTTTGGCAGTAGCGTGTTGAGGCAGGAGGAAGACATTATTCAACAATGTTTTTTTCCACAGGAGAACGCCCCCTCCAAAAAAAATGAAAAATAAAAAAAATAACAGACCACCATTTGGGGGATGTTTAATTTGCTTTTCCCTAGAAGCTTGTATTTCCATTTGAAAAATGTCGTGTCGATTATAACAGTGGCCTCAGCTGCAGTTTAATACTCTGCAATTAAGCACAAACCACTGAAATCTGTCTACTGTTTGCTTATGTGCAAATTAATATTCCTCTTTAC
Organism: Stigmatopora argus; assembly: GCF_051989625.1. Lineage (NCBI taxonomy): Eukaryota > Metazoa > Chordata > Actinopteri > Syngnathiformes > Syngnathidae > Stigmatopora > Stigmatopora argus. The sequence continues at coordinate 7,731,156 of NC_135403.1, forward strand.
CACACTCTAATCACACTGCAATTATATTCTTAGAGGTGTCTGCATATGGCTGTGATTGCGTCTGTGTCTTTCTGACTGGTGTTCCACATTATGCGTTTTTAATTAGTTGCTATTTATAATAGTCAGTCCATGAGTAAAATGAATTTTATAAGACCTAAATAGTAAAAGATAGACTTCATTTAAACTCTTAACTTCTAATCTTTTTACTGTATTTTTAATCGGAATTCTTTCATGGCATTACATCTATTTTTCCTGCTGATTCCACTTTTATGGTCACTGGAACATGTAAAAGCTGGGCGTACTGTAAACTCCAGTAAATCAAATTAACATTTTAAAAAGGCTTTGACTGATATAGTGCTATAATATTTTCGGGGGACTTACAAAATTGCAATAGTTATATGAATAACCACATATTCATGTATACATGCATATGTGGTTATTCATATAACTATTTTTCATATGATGTACAAGCATGTACATTATTTATCCACCTTCCTAAGATGTTTATATTGATTGAAAACTAAATTGTCCATAAGTGCCCATGTGATTGTGAGTGGTTGTTTATCTTTGTAAGCTGTATTTTACCTAAACAAACCACAGCAATTGTATAGAAAATATTTTTATGTCTTTATTTTTATTTTTATGTTAAAATTAGTATTCGGAATTTTTTTTGCACAACAACAAATAACAAAATAGGTGATTTTCATCCCCAGATCACCTGACTCTGCTTCTGTAAATGTAGCCACTAGATGGTACTACAGCCTTTTTAAACAGTCCAATCTGAACCAGACCATTGATTTGCAGCTACCTGACTTAAGTGTCCCAACTGACCCATGACTACTATATTGTATATTTTAAATTTGACATCATGGCCACAGATTTTTACAGAACCGTATGTTTCTTTAGGGTTCCACTTTATAATTCCCTTTGGCCACGTAAAATGTCCCAGGTGTTCATTGCTGGACATTGGGAAGATTCCTGAATGGAAAAAAAAGACCATTTATCACCCTGGGCAGTCTACGGCAAAAGGTGGACAGCTTTTATTACAGTACAGAACGTTCACAATACCATGCATTTGTACCTGACTTCAACAATTCATTCATTCAACCTTGCATGGGGGTGCTAGAGCCTATCCCAGATAACCATAGCAGGTGGAGTAAACCTTGAACTGGTTGCAAGCCAACTTACAATCACCAATAGAGAATTTTGTGTGCTTCTGTTTAAATTAATTTAAAACAATTCATGACAGCCCACAAATATATAGTACATATATCACCTGGTGCTGTTAAGAAGCAACAATTATTAACATTATTTAAATAAAGATAACTCTCATACTCAAACAGTACTTTCTGTATGCATGCCGAGTCTTAACATGAGAACCGTCAAATTTGACAATGTCAATATTTTTACATTATTTTTTTTACAATTGCTTTTTCTCGGCCTGTTGCTTCAATTTTCTTTAATAATAAAATAAACAGTAATTGTTTGGGAAGATGATAATGAATCGACTCTATAGCGAGAAAAATACTGTTGGTAGACACAACCTTAAAGTGACTACTACCACACCTGAATCAAATTATCCACTCATCAACAATCTGTCCAGAAGCTTCATACCGATCTCGATTATTTGATTCAGGTGTGTTGGTGGGGGGAGACATGGAAAACAGACTGGATAGGGGCTCCCGAGGACCGGACTTGGTCACTCCTGATTTAGAGCAGTGGTCCCCAAACTATTCCAGAAAGGGCCGCAGTGGGTGCGGGTTTTTGTTCCAACCTGTAAGAGGAAACCTTTCCACCAATCTGGTATCCTAGAAGTACAATCAGTGGATTGCAGACAGGTGCTTCTTTTGTCAGCAGAAACCTCATTGGTTAAACTGTTGGATAGGTTGGAACAAAAACCTGCACCCCCAGCAGCCCATGCGGACCAGACTTGGCCACCCCTGATTTAGAGTGGTCAACCAGCCTACCATGCATGTTTTTGGATTGGATTGGATAACTTTATTCATCCCATATTCGGGAAAGTTCATTGTCACAGTAGCAAGAGGGTGCGAATGCAGATATAGGAAAGGCATTTTAGATATAGATAGATAGGCAATAAGTAAGTTAATTAATAAATAAATACATGAATAAATATAGAAATAAATAAATAAGCGTGTTGCTGAAATTATCTATCTATATATATACATATATATATATATATATATATATATATACACACACATACATACATACATATATATATATATATATATATATATATATATATATATATATATATATATGCATACATACATATATACATATACGCATACATACATATACATATGGTAAGTCTTAACACTCAGCCATTTGTTTTGATAAAGAGCCTGACAGCTGTTTTTGGGGCGTGGGAGGAAACCGGGGTACCTGGAGAAAACCCACGCAAGCCCAGGGAGATATTACAAACTCCACACAGTGAGAACCAACCGGGATCGAACCCTGGACCCCAGAACTGTGAGGCCGACAAGCTAATCACTCAGTCACTGTGCGCCACGTCTAACTTCTTTTCGACAAAGTTGTAAAAGACTCCATGCTCATTTAATAAGCATATTAAAGTAACTTTTTTTTACCAAGCTGTACCTGCATGTTCTATTAAAGTTAAGATATATAACATCCTATATAGCACTTAAAGTAGAGTGTTTAAGCCATGCACAGCTGTGGAGGAGATGAGCTTTGTACGCTCACACAAAACAATTCGCATGGATCTCTTTTGAACGGACAATGATTTCAGCAGATCTGCTAATAACTTCCTGGCTGCATGTTTGTGCATTAAGAGAACATGACGGATTTATGTCACCATATTCTGTATAAGTGTGACCATTTCCTGTCGGATGAAGTCTCCAATGACACCGGCTAATAAGATGGAGATTCTATGGTAAAACATTTGCTGAGTTTGTATTAGACAGATGTATAGTGAACAAACTCATGTCGCATTCCTCGCCTTAACGCATTCTGAACATAGCTGAATTTTGGTCTGTCAGTGTTTCAGAGTGACATTTTTTCCGACTTAATTTCAAGAATTTCGAGCATCTTTACCCAGATGTTTTGCAGGTTTGTCGAAAACTCCAGGGAAGCCTGGGGGAAGGTGTTGCCAATAGTCTCCGTGCTGGACACATTGATACCGAAGCAAAAGCCAAGTATTTGTTGCCATTGGAAGAGCTCCTCGTTTCCACTTAAGTTCAGGAAAGAAATTTCCACTGGAGCTTTTTTCTGGCAGAAAAAAATGGAAGGAGCTTTATGGGTGACTGAGAGACAAATTACGACTTTTATTTTGTCGGATTACAATGAATGTATCCACAGTTCAGTCATTTATTGTCTAGGATTGACTAGGACACTAGATTTCTCTGTGGGAGGTTTAAATGGAGAGTTTAGCAGATGATAAATCTACTGTATGTCACGAACAAAGATGTCATTGCTGCTTTTCAGGGTTATGCTTTGCATGGTGATTGCAAAGGTGTGCTATAAATTATGATGTACCTATCATAACATTTTGACAGGTTGATAGTTTGTAATCCAAAATGCATACTCCTAAATAATTTAATAGTGTATAGCAAGGGTGTCAAGCTCGGGTTGGTTCGTGGGCCACATTAACGTCAACTCTGTTTCATGTGGGCCGGACCATTTTAGATATAATATTTAGATTTTTTTATATAAATGGATTAAAAGAACTGGATTAAAAGCCCTGAATATTCAGTTTTTTTATAGATCTAAAACAATGTTTATTTTAGCTTTTTTTATATATATTTTTAGATTTTACAAAATGATTTTTGAACTAAAAACAGAAAAAAATGGATTAAAAAAGTACAATTATTGATTTAAAAGGGGGAAAATCAGGAAATTTAATATACATCTATACTCTTTATTTTAATTTGATCCTAAAACAGAAAGTCGGCACTCATGATTTACTTTCTCGGTCCGCACAAAATAATGCGGCGGGCCAGATTTGGCCCCCGGGCCGCCACTTTGACACCTGAGGTGTATAGTTTCCTATCTTATCATAAATTAGACTGAAAACACCTAGTTTGCCTATGTAGATATTTTAATTGGCACATTTTTCGACTATTTAACATATGGAAAATGAAATTATGTGTCCTTTCAGTTTATTAAACAAGATTATTTTCATTAGGATGTACATTCTCAAGTTGTTTGCTATTGCTTTAAAAGGCTTTTTTTCGCCGCAATGGTTCCTGTTTTTCCAGTCATTCATTGTTACAAATTGTTGAGTTCTTTTCAGACAGCACACTGTTCATGCCGGAAGTTGCAGCAACGAATCCAGACTACTAAACCTTCTGTCTAATGCTCAGAACATTTTTTATTCTGTTACTCTCCCACACAGTGCAGAGATAGATTGGCTATTCTGTCGTGAACCCCGTTTTGTGTGCTACACCTGAGTGATGTTAAATCCCATCTGTCCCACCCACAGTCTGTGGAGACTGCCAAAACAGTTTCGGGATGTGTGTGGGAATCAATTTCACCGGAAATGTTCGAACCATGGCTCTCTGTTTTTGTCATGGTAGGCTATTTCTTTCTTTTGTTACAAAACCATTCTTCCCTTGTACAGTATTTTGCAATGGACAGGTGCTTAATGTTATCAACATGACACCATTAACATTAAGTTACTTTTTAAAAATGTGATTTAATCAATTAATCATTCAGAAAAATAACCTGACCGCAGATGAAACATTGAATAACTTTTCCCTTTAAATCATGATTATCATTAATTTATTAAACTGAACAAGTCGTGTCAACAGATTGTCAATTAATCGATGAAAAGAAGATAAATTCAGACAGCTTGCTGTGCTTGAAAAATTGACAAGAAAACCTTTTTTTTTTTAATTCCATGATAGTAACAATTTTGTTATCTGTATTTTATGTATTAAAAATCAATAATTTCCCTTTTTGGTCATGTAGTACGCTAGCCTAAACCTGGACAGGTGCTTAATGTTATCAACATGACACCATTAAAATTAAGTTACTTTAAAAAAATGTGATTTAAACAATGAATCAATCAGAGAGGTGAT